>NC_139511.1:53299964-53804518 GCF_008360975.1 Lichenostomus cassidix
GTCACATTGATTCCCTCCCCATTTGGGAATAGAATTATTAATAGGAAAAAAACTTGTCCAGGACAGAAGAAAAGAAGAAAGGAAAGTTTTATCATACCAGCTTTTAGGAAATGGAAGGTAAGAAATGTGCAACACTGTCCTAATATGTTTCTGTATTTATACACTCCAATAGTCTTGTATACTTCTGTGACATATAGAAATATACCAAGATAAATTCTTTTGCCTAAGCTGCTCTCCTTGACATTGTGGCTTTTCAGTTAACTAAACAACAGCAAAAATGCATGTTGTGAGGGAAAGAAGAAAGTACTTTGTAGGTGATGTGATCAATTTACCAGTGCAGCTGACATGAATGCTCTCTAAGTCCTACTTGATCTTCTTAATACAATGTAATCCTTAATTATCTATTTTGACATCTAATGAGCACACACACGTGTGTGAACTCCCAAGGCATGTATCTGCCTTGCCGTGCTAATCCCGTATCCTGGCTGTTCCTCTGTGAACTCTGCTGCTGTGAGTGACTCACAGATATAGTGTCTCTCCTTGCTGCTGTATCTCTGACATGTAATCATAATAATTACTCTCCACCATGAGGAAGGTCTGGACACAATAAAATCTTCCACCTGTTGACATATGTTGAAATCTGTGTGTGTTTTTAATCCAGGGTATAGTTTGTGAGTCTGGTGTTGAGCTTAAAAGGCTGTTCCAGATCTTTTAATGATATTGATGTTCTTGCTGTTAAGAGGCAAGTGAGCAGTGCTTTATTTGACACAGCATGAAGCTATGGCATTAGAATGGGGAAAGGACAGATGGTACTTACTCATGAGCAATGAGGCAAGGATTTTTCCTTGAAGAGAGAAACAATCCCTTCCTTAACACCTGATGTTGCCAGGCTTTTCTACCTGAACAGCAGCAGGGTCTGTAGTCCTGCTAACAGTTCCTCAGTAACAGATTGACAGAGTGGTCACTATACTTCCTCAAGCACAGAAGGAGATTCAGGGATTTATCTTTCTTAGAGGACTGATTCTTTGAGGGCTGAGCCTTAGTAAAAATTAAAGTCTATAAAACTCAGGGAATTATCCACATTGTGGTAGTTAAGATGTGGTGGTTCTAGCTAAAATCCTTGCATTATATATGCCTACTTCACTGACAGTGTCACCATGGAACTTGTTGCATTCTCACTAGACTGAATACTAGGATGGATTTAATGATGCTGACATCAGCAGGGTGCAGAGTAGCTTTCAGGATCCAGATGGGATAATTCAAAAGGGCATCTAACCTCTTTGCAAGACAGTATAGGTCTTAAATAACTGTGATCAACTTGTTCTCTGGTTCCATCAGGCAAGCAAATTCTGGTAAGAGCATCAGGTAAGCAAATCTTGGTAAGAGCAATAGATGTCCTGCTTTTGATTCTGTCAAGAACCCTCCATTTTGGCAGTGGCAGATGGAAATTCAGAACTCATGAATTTGGGTTGGTTCAGCGCAAATCTAAGTCTGGATCCATTGGAGTGAATGAAATCTATGTCACCCAGAGGGACAGCAATAAGCCAGAGTGTGGTATCATCAGGGGAGTATCATGGAGGACAGGCTTGTGACAGTGGAGACAGCTACAGCACATCTAGTGTCTCACTGAATTTGGTGTTGCTGATGATGTGCCTGCTATGGGAGCACACTCTAGAAAGGAGGGGGCACATTAGTCTTCACAAAAATATCTAGTTAGCAGCAGTTCATGACCACAAGAGATGCTTGTAGTCTACCCAGTGCGATGGAAACTGCAAGCAGTGCAGAGCTGAGAAAATAATACCAATTCAGTTATCAAAAGCAGTTCTGGACACAAGGTATTTTCTGCTCTTAACCCAAGGTGCTGAAGTGACTACAGGTCTCTCTTTGCAGTTATTATGTCAGAAGTTGCTTTGAAAATATCTGCACTGTGCTCCACTCTGTGGCATAGACAGGCACCTAGATATTACTGTCTCCTTTGATTGAAATATGGGTGAGAATGATGGTCCTGCTATGTTTGTATGTAGCTTAGAGTTGAGGTGCTATTAGTTTCAAACACTGCAATGTTGCTTGTCTAGTACTGGGAAGCTACCTTGAACCCTCTGGAAGTCTTAACTTACTATTTGATGAATGTGGAACTTAGGCATTTTTATAGTCTTATGGGAAAGTCACATCTTGCAGAGATTTTATGAGGCTATATAGACCTCAGTGTGAATTTGTGACAATATTCTCTACGAAGTTTATTCAGCTTCTTAAGCACAGCTTACAACCAACCTAGATTTCTAATTCCTCAGCCTTGCATGGCTTTGACACTCAACCTGTTCAATTCCTGAGATTTTCTTGAAGCCAAGGGCTAGGAGAGAGACCACTCTGCTGGGCAGTTCTGAGTTCCTGGGTGCTGTCTAGACAACAGATGGGGTCTATGCAAATCACATGGAGATACAAGCTAAGATGAGTCATCTAACAGCTAAAAGGTAGAGAGCAGAAGGGGAGAGACCATCTAAATACACTGCCCAGTCTCTATAGCTGATCTTGTGAGTGACCCTACTCCATTTGGGGGCAAGGTAGTCAGATTAATTCATACCTCCTCCCTGGTGTGGGTTAACTAATCTCTTTTACTTCAGACTGAAAAGAGAAAGAAACGTTCATGCTCACTGTTTCAGCTGAGCAGTGGTAACTAGCAGCATAGGGTTCAAGCAATGGTGCACATCCAGCCAGTTCTGGTAAAACTGCAAGGGCAGTGCCTGTTCCAGAGGAAAAGTTACTGCTACAGGGCAAATCTCAGCAATTACAGCTTCACAAGAATGACTGGATATACTCTGGAGTTTGTGCAGCTGCTGTAAGAATTATTTAGAATAATTTTTTAGAGATTAGATATAGTGGTGCGGATATGATAGTAAAATGCAGGGTCAAATTACAGCCAAATACTGGCAGCAAGCTTTACTGCACCAACAGATAGATTCCCTAAACCTTTATTCTTGTGACCTTTATTTCTGGCTATTTTTAGGATTCACAAAGTGTTCCAAAATGGATAAGACAACAGTAGGTGTGAAAGAGATACGTTTTCAGAATGATGGGCTATATGACCTCTAGTTTTTAATAATTATGGAGACTTTAAGAGGTTTTTAGGTGTCTCTCAAGAAGTAAAAAATACATGATGCATATTCCAGAAATCTGCATGCTCCTAATGGTCATTGAAAAGAATAAAAATACAGTTTTGTGCAGCAAGAAAATAAAAACAACCAAAAAACCAAACCCAAACCAAATCAAACCAACCAACCAAACAAGCAAACAAAAAACAAACAAGAAAACCCCACAACAACAAACCCCTGCCCCCGTTCCTTGCAAAGTAAGAATTTTGTAGCTATAGTAAAGCCATGGCAATTCTCCCTTTGTGTTATGATGGGACACACTTTAAGATACCATGGATACATTTTATTGTAGAACTAAGTAAATGAGACTCAGATTCAGGTAGACAGTAAGTGGCTGATCTTGTGATCTTCCCCAGGTGGAAAAGGAGCTTTAATTAGGAAAGGTTAAGGCATGGCATTGCATGCCAAATCAGAAGGGGCAGACCAAGCACAATGCTCAGAGAAATATTCCATCCCTGGACTCCCTGGGACTTTTAGAGCTAGAGCACTGTACATCTCAGCTGTGAGACCCTTATTTCACATTCAAACGTGAAATCTTTTCCTGCAGCCTACAAAGCTGGCCTCACAAGGAATTTCATGACAAAGATTTCTTCCCACTATCTCTGCCCTGTAAGATGAGTTGTTGAGCTGGGATGATTTCCAATAGCATTAAAATAGGAAGTAGAGCATACCATTTTTGCATAGCAAAATGTGTACTATTTTTGTACAGTGTGTTTTCTTTTCAGAGTTTTTTGGATACATTTCAAAGAGGATAGAAATCGCAAGCACATGAGCCATGTGCTGTTTATCTGGGGACCTGTTGGCCATGTTTTGAGGTGTTAGTGGCTCTATCCCCTGAAGTCTTTTATCCTGCACAAATGTGTTTTATTGTGCTACAGTGTGAGAAGGTGTTGCTGCTGGACACTGGAAGGATGGAGCCATGAGGTCTTTTGCTTGATGAATATTAAGGGTTGAGTTGGGGAGGCAGGGACAAGGGATGATTATCTATGGTAGTGAGCTGTAAGTTATAAAACAAAAAAAAAATCCATCTGTTTGAGGAGCTGTGGTTGGTACTGCCATATGTGGCTGTACAGTGGGTGAAATACAATTTTGCCATCACCAAGACAAGGAGCAGAGCTTCTGAGAACATGCAGGGGAACAGCTCCTGGCCCATACTAGACACAGCCATCCCATCCATGCATCTGCAGCTGCAACACAGAAGTGCAGCCCCACTCTTTCAGTAGATAACCCTCTCACTGATCCCACGTGCTTCAAGCCCATTGAATAGGACTCTGTTCAGAGAGAGCATTGCGCTGCAGAACTGTGGCCTGACTCAGATTTATGTCTAAACCACATTAGACCATTTTGACAGTGCCAGCAGGTCAATCAAGTGGGTATAAATGGGAGTCAGCATTTGTAGCAGCTCTAAGAGAACAAGGAAAGCTCTGGCAGCTGAGCAGTGAGTATTTGGCCTGCAGTATTTTCTTTCCTTTATTTTCATTGGCACTTTGTGTAATTTATATGGCAGCTTGAGTGTTTGTGGTGCTTTGTAACAGATAAAACATTCTACTAACCATGGAGGGAAATAGGACGTGAAGAGACAGAGAAGAGTGCAGGTGGAGAGGATGCTTAAAACATATAGAAAAGAGAAAAAAAAGCCCCTGAAGAAATTAAAGAAGGTATTCAGTGGCGTGGGAAATGGAATCGTGACAGAACTGGTGCATGCTTAAGGAGGAAAATGCAAGAGAAAAAAGACTGAAAACAAAATTGCTTTATCTGGAAGATATATAGAATAAGAGAGGCAGATTAAGGGTAGGAAATAATCTGGGAGGGGAACTGGCAGCAGTGGTGGCCAAGAGAAAGGACAGGCTGTCAGTAATGACAAGTCTGTGTTGCTTAAGTCTGTTTTAAATCAATCACACAGGAAATAATTTCCTGAACTTAAGTATGGTAGAGTTGGTAGAACCTGGACATCCTTGCAGAAGCAGGTTGATCAGGACACAGATCTCTGCACCTGCTCAGCAAAGTGAACACAGGAAAGAGTATAGAACATGTTTCTACAACTTGACAAAACAGAGACAAGTTGAAGGGGTGGAGAATATCTGAGGAAAACAGTCTGGAAAAAATAGGCTTTCTTTTTTTCTCCTAATCAATATTTAGTGTTTGCCTGTAACTAAAATTTAGACTGTAGACCATTTGCAAAGTCCAAATTGTCTTGATGTACTAACCCTGTGCGTACTGCTAGGAAAGATGCAGGAAGCAGCCATTTTTAAGTAAAATGAAGGCTGTTAGGGAATGTTACGTAATGTCCTCATTGCTAGAACCCAAAGTCCTGGTGTCGTCGAGTTCTGTGGGAATAGGCACTACCAAGGAAAAATAGTTTAGCATTTCCTTGTCTTGAATGCATTTGTATAGCTTTGGTAATTGGCCTCTAGCCAGTGTGGTAAGAATGGCTATTCATACAAACATTTATGATGGAAAATGGTGATGGCTAATTGTAGTAGGATGTTTATATAACTCTCCACAGATCAGTTTGATTTGTACTAAGTCACTGCTTAATAAAACTTAGAATTCACATGGCATGAAGTGCTGTTTACTAGGAACAAAATTCGGATTTTTGATGTATGCCTCAGAAGCCCCATCCTTTCAGAGCCATTCTGAGTGTGCTACCATTGTTCCTTATTCTGTTTCAAGGGAAATGTCTGGTTTTGATCAGCTTTCTCCCTGTTGCTCTGGGGATTTCTGATTGACAGCTACATTCTTTCTTGATGAGTATGAATGAGAGATCATCTTAATGCATTAAAGTTAAATACAGATTGAGGAAAACTCCACCCACATTCAAAACACAGAGATGTTCAATCAATTCTTTTTCAACAGTGCTGAAAATACTCTGCTTCTATCAGTGTGATTTAGTTCACTCCTTCAAAATAGACTGGAGAGGCTCAAAGCATTTCATTTAGCATCTCTTACTTTGCTGAGACTTTGCTGATCAAAATTACCTCTGGCTTGTACAATTAGGTCACCTTAATATTGTCTCAGCTTTAAATTTGCTTTGAAGAAGCCACACAGAATCAATTCTAAGTAGATTAGATATGTGTGTGAGCTATTCATCTTTCAAACTGTGTTTTTTCCAAGAGATGGCCATTTGCTTATCAGGAGAAAATCAAAGCTGCATGTCATCTGAATGTAGCGATGAAAATACATTCAGCTTAACAAGGAACAGAAGCTGCGTATTTGTGATCTGTTTAGTTTTAAAATCTGTTTGATTAAATCTTTTGCTAATTTTACTAAAGCAAATAAATGACACTGAATCCTTTCTGATGGAAGCCATACTTGTATTTGCTGCCAACTTTGTTTACCTATGCCATGTTGACACTGGAGGCTCAGAAATTGTTCATCCATTTTGACAATGTCTATAGTAGAAACAATATTACACTGTATGTATTTTTTAAAAGTTGTAAAATGTGTAATATTCATAAACTCTTTCCCTTCATTCATCATCATGTTAGCTGAATGTTTAGAGATGCAAAATTGTAGCTATTGCCAAACGAGCACCAATTAGCTTCATCCCACTCTGCATCTCTTTCCTCTTCTGATGGGTGGGGTAATTAATTTGCTAACTAGTTAAGGGTGATGGGCATAATATGCTTAGACTCATAGCCTGGGGCATAGAATATGCAACCTAATCTCTGATGTAAAGTACATAAGGCAAGTCAAATTCACATTGTTTGAGAGAGGGAAGGCTGAAGTCCATCCTAAGAGAAAATTATGCAGGACAACTTTGATTACAGCTGACCTACTCCTGTCTCCAAAGGTTTTGAATCATAACCTGTCCTGTGGGTCTTACATTTATGTGTCAGACCATTCTGCATCAAAATTACAGTATGCTGTCACACAGCTTTTTACTTCTCAGATGGGACAAATTTAGGAAGAAGTCTAAAAGAAGCTCACTCTCAGCTGTAATACTAAGAAGGAACATTGTCTCTTTAATGTTAACCATGAGTCTTGGCAGGTCTCTGCATAGCTATGCAGCCTTGCCACCAAACATATCTTCCTGTATCATCTCAAATGGTTATATCTGAGGGGTAAATCCTTTCACTTTCTCTTTGCTTTTTCTCCTGCCCTTCTACCTTTCATCTTAATAAATTTATCCCTGTTCTTTTTAGAAACACATCTTTATTGGGGGCAAATGTGTTAATGCTCCATCCAGGATTTTAAAACAGTGGCCATCTCATTTTCCCAGGATGGATTACTCGGTATTGGTTTTTTAATGCACTGTCATCTGAGCCATTCAACATTTCTTTGCACATTAAGGTATAATTTAAAATGTTACTTTGTTTCTGCATTTAAAGCAGAACAATTTTGTAAATAGAGGAAACATTATAGAACTGAATAAATTACTCAGCTTTTAACTCCTCTTCAGGTTTCTGACTTCTTTCTAGAAGCCGTAAATAGTTTGTTGCTGTGGACATTTGGTAGCATAGAACCTATATTCTTACAGATGGTGGAATTAATACATTCCTGACTCCCACACCAAGCAGTTTCCTTTTAACTTGCAGTTTCTCAGGTTTGGGAGAATACCTCATTGACATGACACATGCTAAAAAAATAAAATTAAAACCCCTACCTTTTGGGGGTGCGAAGAAGTCTCAGAACTTCTGTATTTTCTGAGGAGGCTGAATCCTCAAAGTCAGATTATCGCCAGCAAACTGGTTATAACTCCAGTGACTTTTTCTTTGTTTATTTGTTTCTTTTTTTTCCTACATTCTTTAAAACTACTCACTGTCTGAACATTACTGTCAAGTATGTTTTTAAGCCACAATATAGGTAAGCTTGAATGTAGGTTACCATAATTTCACACTAGGTTTTAGTTACACTTATTTTTAAGAGAGGAAACCATCAGAATTCAATTACACATCATGTTTAAGAGTAACATAGTTTTTAATGAAAAAGAAGTCATCCGCTGTTGTCTGCATTAACATTTATTCAAAACACATATTTATTATGCTACTTTAAATTTCAGGTTAAAAAATACAACACAAGAACATTACTGTCTGTACACCAGGGCCTTTAGTTACAGGAATCTGTTGCTGGTTAACTTTGTTAAAGTGAACTGTCCCAGTAACAGTCAATTTTACGGTGCAGCTGGTAAATGTCAAATTGATTTTGTTTCATCCCAGTGGATGATCACTTTTAATTGGATCTGTGCCTGCTGTGAAATTTTACATCATCAAATTATGCTTCTGAAATGCCTCACTTTCCAGCCCTCACTGCTTAATACAGGGCAGCAGCTTCTTTCTTTTTTGCTTTTCTTAGTGAACTGAAAACCAAGTAAGTGGAGAATGTCTTTCTAATCATGCTACAAGTATCTCTTACATGAGAAAAAGTTATACCCTTTGCACTGCCCCTCAGGAATTCTTCCCAAAGCACTGCCATAGATTACTCAAACCCCATGGAACGGAAGAAGGATGGTATTCACAGGTAAGGTTGCCATTTCAAAGAGACTTGAACCAACATAAATACTATTCAAATGCATTTGCTGTGATCTTATAGTGTACATGACAGATATTTTGGGCTAGAGATGGGCTTGAGCATCATTTACAAAATGTCAGATTTTTCTTTCTTTTAAGAACTGAACTGTCATCAATCTTTTAGTAATTGTCTCTCTTAGTCTGAAACTTTTCATTTTGGAGCTAAATATTTCATGATCTTATTTTGACATTATCTGGAATTTATGCTTCTTTTTATCTTTTAGCTACAGCATTAACATCTTCCAGTTTCATCATATAATCCAGGAAGAATTTTATGTCATCACTACAGGAAGCTTTGAAGAAGCAGTTTTGCTTGGGTTTTATGTGTGTTCCATCATTGCATCATCAGCAGAAACAAAAACAAAGGAGCTGGTAAATATATGCTAAGGGGGAAAGATATTCTTTCACTGAGATTTTATTTTGCTGGAGCATAATCCAGCGCTGGCTGTTTTCATTTCCATGGGGTGGTGGATTGTTGTGATCCAAGCTGTATTTCCCCACCCTTCTCTACCTTATGTGTCTACCCTTCTCATGTTGTGCTGCCTTCCCTGCCCCTGGCCCTGGCCAATCCCTCGGGTTTTCCCTATTGGTTCCTGTGCCCCAACTCCACCCATGTACTGTCCCTGTGCCCAGGGATCACTGGGCCAATGTGCTGTCCCCATCCCCTGTCTCTATAGAAAACCCCTGACCCTTTGCCATGATGTGTCTTCGCACCTGGGATCTCTGTGCATCCACAACGTCTTTTCACCTGAGGTCTTTTACCTCTGTGACCATCTGGTGACCATGTGAATAAACAACTCCCGTGATCATCATGCATAGACCCTTCTCGCCTCCTTTACCATTGCTGCATTGTGAAGAGCAGACGAAACCAGAGCTAGCCTTCAGCTCCCTGGCCAGTGAAAGTGCAGTGTCCGGCCCTGGAACAGAGGGTTTGGTGCACTGAGGTGCTGACCCAGGCTGGGCAGAGATGCTCTCTGGTAAGGTCTGCTATACCACTGCAAAAGGAACTAAGAACCACAATAGTGGATCTGATTGTGCTTGAACAAGCACTCGTCCTTGGGTCAAAAATTTCTCATCGTTGAGTAAAACTAATCTGAATGCTTGGGCATGTTTTGAGGGTTTTCTACACTCTCTAGTCTGTGTATTTCTGAGGAAAATAAAAGAATAAAAACCTAAAACAAAACCAAGCACATAAAAACAACCCCAAACCAAATTAAAAAAAAAAAAAAAAAAGAGCCAGTGGATCTGAGAGAAATTAATTGCTTAATCCCCATTTTGGAGACCCCAAATAGCATGAAAACTGGCATAGAAATCTGAGGGGCTGCATCTCATCCCAACACTTCTTTATGTCACTCCTCTGGTCACCTTCCCAACTCTTGAAGAACAGTTTGGTTAGGTGGCAGAGGGACGGTGAGTGCACTTCTGTTCAGGAGATTTGAGGTCTCTCTTTACACAAGTAGTTGTGTAGTTCAGCTTTGAGTGTGGAAAAGTCAAGCTGAACTCAAGTTTTGTGTTTTGTTCTGAAAATAGTTTCATGTTCATTGTCCTTCTTGCAAAAGCCAGTTGCATAAAGGTGTGGTGACTCTTGCAGCTTTGCCCTGGGATGTCCCACACCCAGGACGCAAGCTTAGGCTTCTAAGCCTTCCTAGCTCGCAGTTCCCTACCTGTGTCTGAAGAGCATTTGGTGTTACGTGAGTCCATGGATCACAAAAATAAAAAGACCATTGAAACATGCAGCAGATTATTGTTATAAACATAAAAACCAAGACAGCTAAAGCCGTGGAGTGGCAGAATGAAAGGAAACTACAGTCTGCTTTTTCTTTCGTATTACCTAAATTTGTACCATCAGCCTTTCTTCACACTGTGCTTTCTTTTTCTTTTCATATGTAATCCTCTTTTCAAACCAGCCTCCAAAATTTCCAGACATGCAGTAAATTTATTATGCACATTTGCCATTTAAAATAGTTTGTGATTTCTGAGTGGTGGTTGTGCTGCATGCTCACTGTTCTCTATGTAACAAAAATTTCTTGCCTGCTCGAAACAAAGCTTAATAAAAAAGATACATTATGTGGCAATCCAATTTTAACAAGAAGATACACTTCAGCTGGAAGATGGGTAGATGTGGCTACTGTCAGGCTCAGATATTAAACTGGCTTTAGACTGAACTAGTGATTGTCCACTGAATTCAAAGAGCAAGTACTTGGAAGAAGGTGTGGGTGAAAGACCTCACAGCAACCAGAGTTGGGAAGTTATTCCTAGTGTTGGGGCTGCTCCTTTTTACCTCCATCAAGTGTGAGAGTTAGACCAGTGAGAATATTAACTTTTGCTACTCAGTAGGCATCATCTTCCTTATACTTGATCAGCACTTAGATTTTAATTTTGTTCCTAAAGTTTCTTACCTGAAGGACATGGGCTTTGCAAGCTCAGTCAAGTTTTCTCCAGCTTTTAAAAGAAATTCTCTCCCATCTCACAGACCTCTCCTCATCTATGTCCTCAGTCCCAGCAGCTGCAACATTGTAATTGCACTCTGACAGGTATTAGAATAGGCTTTCCACCAGTGACAGAAAATTCAAGTTTTTACAAGGCGCTCCTTGGTGACTGTCACCTTTTAATAACCTGGAAAATGACTCAGTAGATAGGAAGTGATGACTACTTTAAGATGCCCAAAGCAAGTAGTATTGTATTGTTCAAGTGATATAACAAAAGTATTTATGGTACATTTGCACAGTAAGTGAACAGGAGAATACACATGAAAACTGTGTCACAATAATGACCTAAAAATTTTTAAAGCCTTTTATGCCAGGTTTAGTAAAAAAGAGGCTCACAAATTATATACAGAATGGATTCAGTGAACTTTAAAGTGCCCTCTGGATTTTGTTGTTGTTGATTTTGTTTTGGTTTTTTGTTTGCTTGTGAAAAAGTTATTTAACTTTTCTTACAATTTTTAACTGATTACAATCCTTTAACTGATCTTACAATTCAGGTGCAATGTTCCAAAAGAGGAAAAAACCACAGGCAAAAATGCCTGTGTTTCTATGAGTTTAAGCGAAAGTTTTTTTAGGAACTAATGAAAATAGTCTTTTTAGTACTGTAGATTTTTGTTTCCAGGCAAGCATCTCAAAATGACCTTTGAGAATTCTACCCACGTATTGGTTACACATCTAATAAAATTTTCTAAAATTCTGGGTGGGAGGAGCTGAATATTGTGTGTGTTTCTGAGGCTGAATTAGGCTATGCCACATTCATAGAATCCAAAAAGAGGGTAGCTATCTTTCTGCTACAGTTGTATGCCTACTAGCATTATTCAGAAGCCCATCATTCTCTATATGTGTACTGAAATAGACAGACCCCCAGAACACAAAGAGGAGTTGCCTAGTTACTTGTGATTTTAGCCCTATTTCAGCTGAAATATATCCAAATGCAAATAACAGCATGCAGTGACATTGACAAAACTCTCTTAGCCATGAAATCCATAAAAGTGAATGGGTAGCATTCATCTGCAGTAATTTTTATCACGATGGAAGAGACATAAGTGATATCCTTAATTCATGCAGCTCGAAAGAATTTATGGACATAAGATACTGCATAAATGGTTTGTTTGATCAGGTAGTTAAGAAAACCATATAATGGAAGTTGCTAATGTAAGAGTGGAGAGGAACCTGCCTTTTATTATGATGTGCTGTGCTTTCAGCAGGGCGAGAGAAGCATTTTATATTTTGTTGTTTTGACCAAGGCATGACAACTAATCTGTGGTATGTAACAGCCAGACAAGCAGCTTGTTATATGCCTATCACTTCACTGTGGAGCATGCCCGACAACACAGCTACCCTGACTGATAAATATCACAGGGGCTATTTCTCAGGAATGCAATACTTCTGGCTGATCTTTAGTGTAAGACTTGCAGCAACAGCTGCAAGTTGCTCCTGAGACTGCACATACATATAGGAAATTGGTTCTAAGATGACTAGGCATATGAATGAAAATCTACCAGCAGCAAGCTGTCCAAGACATGGAAATAACCCTGCTTCCTTCCCCACTAAGCTCAAAAGCTACATTACATTCAAAGTTGTTGAATGAGCCTATAATGATCATCCCAGTTTTCCAGGTCAAGGAAAGGAAAACAAGGAGGGTCAGCATACAGCCCATAAAATAATAAGCTAAGCAGCAACACTGATCTTGTTGTCCATGTGGTCTGAGAACATCTCTCTTACCTCAGGGAGAGCTTACACTGTCCTGTCTGATAAATAACCAATCTTCTGCTCAGTTTTAACCAGCATGAATGGAAGAAGATATTTCCACTCTCACTGATCCTATGCCTGCCTGTCTATTTTTATTGGCATTTCTTCCATTCCAATAACTGTTTGCACATTGTAAGAAAGAGCAGTACAGAAGGAGACATCTGAAAAGTAAGGGCAGTTCTGCATGGTTTCTGAAAATCAGGTCCTGGATAGTAGAGAGAGTATCAAAGAAGTGCCCCATGGAGGGCATGGTGGGCAGAAATCCAGTGTTACTTTTGGCATTGGCTGCCTGGGGTGACATCGCCTGCTGCCCTTCATGGTGTGGAGGACATGAGGGTAGGGAGGGAGCTGGGTTTATTTCAGTGAAACTGTTTGAGGAGGAGGTTATGGAGCAACACATAAACATTCTTAGAAGACAAAGCTTGCTTACTTGTAGTTTTTGTAGCACAGCTCATTTCATTTCCTCAAATCATTTTAGATGATGCATATACTTTCTGCTTTAGTCTTGCTTGAATTTTCCTAGCTTGTGTTCTGGGAGTCTTTTAAATCTGCCTTGAATGTAAGTTTGATTACTTCAGAAGGAAGTCCTTACAAGTAAAACTTGGATTATACAGGAACATATTTGTAAAAAATGCATTTACATTGCAGGAAAGCAAAATACAGCTGCACTCATATAAGGGTTGCTTCTTATTTCAGCTGTAATTTCCAGGGTTTCAGTGCAGGTTATATGAGTAGCTAATTAATGGCAGTGTTCTTTCATCGAGGCTAAAGGAAAGTTTGACTCAAATGGGATGACTCTTTATATTAATTTTAAGGAAAATAACGTAAGGATATGTGAGAGGTCCCTGTGTCCCTATCAGGCTGTTAGCTCTCACTCAACCCCGCAACAGTGGCTTCGAATGAATGCTCTAAGCTCTTCAAGGCTTGTTACACACTAACCAACAGCCTAACAAGGAGTGTGAGATTGTCATTGAAAATCACCCGTAAAGGTAGTACTAATAGGAAACGGAACATTTCATGGACTCTCCCTCTGAGTAAATGAGAAACCTATTCTTGGCTTTTGTGCAGGTGCTGTGCAAATCACTTACTTGACATGCTGTACTTCTGTCCAGGTCACTGGCAGAATTTGTCTTGGATATAAACTCCAGCAGAAAATAACTGCTGAAGCTTTTAAGCTAGCATTTTAAGCTCACTGGAGATCTAATTCTGTTACTCTGTAAACGGTCTTGGAAGAAGATCAAGTACACAGCAGCTATAATGCTATATGTACACAAGCTGCAAAAAAGTGGTAAGCAGGTTGGACACATGTTGTGCTGACTCCCATGTGGCAGGAGAACATCACTGTCACATAAATGTGCTTTGTCACATATATGAACTGGTTCTTGGGAAAGACCAAAGGAGCAAATGCCCTTTTTGCTGGCAGTTTACCTAGCTCAGTGGATCTTCCTTGACTGTAACCAAAAGGGATCAGCAGAGTGTCTGTCTGGCCTTTCATCAAGGTTTAGCCCACTTTGCCATCTGACTTTGGCAAGCAACCTCTTCTCCTCCTTGTCAATGCCAGAAAAGTGATGCTGCTTAGAAATTGCTCATGGCACAGCTACACCATTGGGTAGCAAAGCTGGAACTGAGTTTTGAGTCACTACTCACCATGCAGATGCTTTTCTGTCACTAGCATCATATAATACTACTATGCCTTTTTTATTTATGTAGCATGTGAAAGTCTGAAACTATGTCAATGTACAGCCAAAACACAGGCTTAGAGACAGTCCCTGCTGTGTTCTGGATGAGAAAGAGATGTCAAGTCAGAAGAGTTGTTACCATCTGTAATATATAAAGAGTGATATGAGGAAAGAGAGGTCAAAATGCCAATCTAAGGAAGCACATAGTTGTCTCCAGGTTTATGCCACACTGTGTTCCTGGAGAGGGACTTAAATCCCAGCTCTGGACAACTAGCTGAAGAGTAATGTATCTCCCAGCCGTGGCATATATTCTGGTTCTCCTTGCAGGGTTCAGGGCTGACCAGGTCTCACCCCAGTACTGCAAAGAGATGGGGGTGGGTCATCCATTGGCATTGCAGAACTGGGAAGTTTTGCAATGTAGCTGTTGATACTCAAGTCAGCTGGGCTGAGGAATGCCCTTCAGGTACATTTGCCAGCATCTGTGCGAATGGCGGCTTGGTTGACGGGATCTTGTTCAGTTTAAAATGAGTAGGCAGGCACTGGACTGCAGTGTGGAAGAAAAGTCCTCCTACAACTTCTTTAAAATGCAAGTAATTTTCTGGATCCAATACTACAGCCAAGATCCAGATATGGTTTCAAGTATCTTGTTCTGCTGCAGAAACCAATATCCTCTGCTTTCCTTCCCTCCTGCATACTCTGGCTGTACTGGGAGGGGCATCAGACCTCCTCAGGGAGGAGAACTAAAATTAACAGGAGGCAGTGATGCCATCCAAGGGGCACCATGGCCTCCTGCCAGAACAAGGCCTTGGGGATCTTGTTAACACCTTCTGTCCATCTTCCTGCCAGCTTCTGCCTAGTAAGTTTTATGCCCATTGTGCAGTTGCAGCCTTATGTGGAAGAGGAGTGGAAATACTAAAGATAAATTCTTATAATTTTTCTGAAAGCAAGTATCCAGGTGGAATAGAGAACAAAATTAGTGATTCAGCAAGGAATTAAAACACAAGGAATGCCCTTGAGCAGTTGGCAGTAGCTGGTTAGCAGAGCACTGAGGTTCCAGTGCCACTCTGGCTGGTGGGCACCAGCCTGTGCCAGGGACAGCTTGGACTAAGTGCTGCGTGTTCTCTAAACTGATGAGGATGCATGCCAGTCTGGGGGGAGCTGGTTTGCTTTAGTAGTAGATGGAAGATATAGGGGACAAAACCACAGACCTACAGGAAAGCAGGTTAAAGTAGCTTTTTGAGCAATGCGCTTAAAAAAAAAAGAAACAAACCATGAATGGCAACATGACAAGCTGAGCCCTAATTTTATTGTTGTCACCTTTCAAGGCTGCTAACAGGATTTCAGTGCTTTGTTTATGATGATAAATCTGTTTCTCTTCGTCTGTGTGCCACTTGTTTTTATCTTCTCCCTTCATCTTCATTTCCTTTTCTTGTATTGTAAGGAATTAGCTTGGCACTACCCATAGAAAAACAAAAGGCACTATGACCCTCTACTGTAGGAAACCACTTGCATACAATAATCACCTTTAGAAACAGGAATTTTGCCAAGATTTACTCAAAACTGAGGAGCTGCCATTTTTTATTTTGTCTTTGAAATCTTGAGTACATAAGATAAGGAAATAATATAAGGATATAAATAATGATGTCTTATACAGCAGTGTGAATTAACCCTTGTAAGTACCAACTTTTCAAGGAACTTGTGTGTTGTGTGTATGTTTATAACATCTTCTCTTCCATCAGCTGCTCCCTTGGGTCACAAAGTAGTACCTGCCTGTCAAATGCTTCTTAAGACAATAAAATACAACATGATCTCACCTCAATCTGTAGAGTGCCTAATCCAGCTTGCTTCCTAATATGCTTCACAGAGAGAAAGGGTAATCCTTGATTTACGGCCTGAAAAACAGTGGATGGAGGAAATAAATTAATTGTCAGGGGAAGGGCATGCAGATAAGTTCCTAGAGCCACGGGATTCAGTGAAGTGGAGGGCTGCAGGTCCAGATGGCTCGGGCAGATGAGCCAGCAGTGGCTGCTTCAACAAGGGGAGATTGTGCTTGGGTGCAGAGAGCAGGCTGGTACTGCTAGAGCAGGAGGAGCAGGGTGAGGGAGAGAGCATAACGGAGCCCAGTGTGTAAGGGAAGAAAGTCTTTAGAGGGTTTAAATGCACAGAGGGATGGCAATTTTGATACTGATTTGGAAATGAATGGGTGAGGTTACTGGGCTAGTTGTAGGGATAAGGGAGAGACATAAATGCTGTAGGGGAGACAGGAGAGGCAGAAGGCTGGAAAGGAGATTTATGAAATTAGAAAATATAGCCAAGCCTGCCAAGTATCCAAACCAAGCAGCTGGACAAATTGCAAAGAGACTTTAACTTCCACGAATGATAGATAGCTGTGGCAGGAAATAAAGACAATGTGAACTGGAAGTTGTTTGTACAACTTGCAGCAAAAATTACTGTCAAATTATATATAGTATAGGCAAAATGCGCCTCAGGGCAACAAGAAAGTATTTTCTTACTAACACAAGGAACAGTGTGTGTCGGGTGTTGCCATCAGCTGGGCAGGGGAAGAAGGGGGCTGTGATGCAGAACTTGCAGACTTTCTTGTGAGCCTGACACCTGCTTCCTTGACCAGCTGCCTGGAAAAACACATTTGAATGTTTTATTTTTTTTTCTCAGATGAGGAAGGAAGTCTATACTACTTCATTTTCCCAGGGGAAATCACTACTGGCAAAGTATCTGTCAACAGCATATTTTATTAATGTATTAAACATGAAGAAACTTATGTCAGAAATCTCCTAAAAGGCGAGGCCTAAATTTAGGACTTTCTTTAATGAAAGTAAAAAATTCCTTCTCTTATAAAATGAACAGGTAGTAGAGATTTTGGAAGAGAAAAAAATGTTGCTAAAGAACCTTCTTAGGCACTTACATTGGATCCTATTTCCTGTTGAACAAATGCCAGCTGTTCATTTAGAAATACACCTTATCAGCTACTGATGGTCAATTAGTTACAATTTTTTCTAAGTTTAAATGTTTTAAGAACTATTTGGAGCTTTGAAACATTGGAGGAAAATGAAAAAGTGAGTTAGGACAAATCTGGTGGTTTGTAGCAATGGAGCTGTGGCTGCACAGAGACTGCAGGATTCTCTCTCTGTTTGTGGAGTCGACAGCAGCAGCTGCGGGTGCTGCTCACTTGAGAGAGGAGCTCTCTGCCAGGGCCCCTGCTATCAATGCCTGGCTTCAGATACACAGAAATGGATTGTAGAAAATCAGCCTGGTAGAGAGGCAAACATCCTTTCTTTAAACATTATTTTGTTCTTTCAAAGCTGACTTCCTCTGATTTCAGTGAAAACTGCTTCAATATTCTGATGAACAGGAGTCAGCAAATATTCATCACAGGCATAGCAGAACTGCGCTTCCCTCCTTTCACTTGCTTCTTTTTTTGCTGCTTCAAACTGTTTTCCCAGATTGGCTGCTGTTGCATAAGAGTAAAGGAGAATGCAGGGGCTTTCTGCAGAAAGCTGTCATACTGTGGCAATGAGGGCCACAAGAATGGTTCAGTGATCAGTTTCTCAGGCAGACATAGTTCACTCTTGGAGTTTACCTGTGGCACTTATCACAGTGTTATCTGCACCAATAGACCCTCATGGGTTTTATAGCTTGGAGTGGGAGGAGAAAGCTCACATTTGCCTACATTATAGTGTATAAATAGAGAGTCTTGCAAAAAAGGCTTATTTCCATGCAATGTGGACTGAGTTAATGTGAGACATACTTACTTATATCAAAGCAATGGAGACATCTCTTTGTGAAGAAACCAGTATATTTACAGTCTCTATTGACAATCATTTAATTACATTTTCCTCTGCTTCAACACAGCAGTGTTTGTTATCTGTTTATAAAGCCTCATTTACCCTGATAACTGGATGTGTTATACTAATTAACAGGCATTACTTACAAGCACCCTTGAGACAAAAGGTGTATTTTTTTTTTCTTTCATAGCTGAGAATCTGGAGCAAAAGAAATGAAATTTCCTAAGGTCACTATAGAGAAAATGAGGCCCTGAATGCTTTTCCACAGCTTCACGACTTTATCTGTCAGCTTTGTGAAGACTTGTCTTGAATCACACCCAGGACACTTCAGGGAAACACTGAAGTGCAACTCTGAGCAGAAACCTCCAAGTGTATGGAGTCCCCTGAGCATCACACCTGGGAAAAGCTATATCAGAGTGACTGCAATTTACAGACACATCCAACACAACAGGTCAACATAGACTTTATGTGTATGGTGGTATGTCTGTGATCTCCTTGAAGTCTCCATGGAACAGAGAAGCAGAGTTCATGCATGCTGTTGTGACCAGGATACTTTGCTCTGCCGCCAGCTGTGCAGCACAGGCTATTCACAGCGGCCACAAGCAGCCACTGCGGGCTACATGCATGCTCATGGCACCCTATTTTCTCCCTACAGCTGCTGTCACTGCCAGAGCTGCTGCCCCAGAGCCATCCAGCATCCCACCCATCTGCCTGTGCTATGCTGAGCAGCAATGTGGGGCAGACCCTGCCACAGCAGCTGGGAGCAAAAGCACAGAGAAAAGCAGCTATTGCACAAGAACAGGCATCACTGCATGTGGCGGAAAGCCAGACTCCACTGGTTTTGTCGAAAACTTCCAACATCCTTCAGGACACAGAGACCTTGTCATCCCTACAAGGCCTTCCCTTGGGCACCCTTTCACTCCCTGTTGCTCACTGGAGGGGTGGAACAGCTCAGGAGCATGAAACCTGTGCTGCTTCAGCTTGTCAAGGTGGTCAGCTTGACAGGTCTTCAGTCAAGGTGAAGAGGTGATGGCATCACAATGGCCTTCCCTTAAAAAAAATGCTTCTTCACCTCAAAATTAGAATCAAACATGGACACAAACCTTTCCGCACGCCTGCTTCTATGCTGCATACCAGTTCCATTTTCCTGCGCAGTTCTATCTAAGCTGAGCTGTTGCAGACTGAGTTTTTGCAAGACCTGGAGGACTCAGCTGCATAGTCAACTACTGGATCTGCAAGCAGCAGCCACGCCATAGTCTGCACCCTTCCCAAGCTCAAGCAGCCACCCCAGGTCATCCACCACAACCAGAAGCTTCCACCCAAACCACTTTGTCACAAGATGCTTGATGTTTTCCCTTATTTGGTTCTTCACCCTACTGGAGAAGGTGAGGGCTCTGTCCCTTTTTCTTGGAAACAACTGGATTCAGAGGACAAAGGAGCTCATCAGAGTTAGACCCAGAGCTGTATTTGGGAAAGATCCTACCCAGGTACACCTGGATTATCTCTGGAACTAAGTCTCTCAGTGGCTTTGTTGTACACTGGTCCAGGAGCCTTGGCACGGGAACACTGGGCAGGTGAAAGTGGTGGCTGCAAGAAGACAGAACCGCCACAGGGAAATTAGAGTACTATTCATCATGTTGTTCTTTTTTCACCAGATTTTCCCTGTGGCCTTTTTCTTTCTAGATCATGTGCATGGATCTCCCAGGCTGAACTTTCATTTTGATCTGGAGGCTGATCTGAAGGGACACAATGACATATGGCTTTTTGAGGGGACTATGTTTCCTTGGGCAAAATACTGCCAGTTCCAGCACACGTTCATTTGGAGGTGTCCAGCAAAATTTTTTAAGTAAGCAGCTTTTTAAACCCTGCTTCTCTTCCATTACTATCTCCATTACAGGCATTTGGACCTAGATTTTCACCAGGTGCCAGCTCCAGAGCACACAGGAGTACAGGACTCAAGGCAAGACCTTGTTTGTCTGGTGGGCCTCTGCATGGCTGTGAGAGTGTGGGCACTGTGGAGAGGCTGGATTGGGTGCCTCTTCTCATCCAATGCCCTCTGCAAGTGAGGAAATTGAACATGAGCTGTCCTGGAGGGCATTGACACATTTTGCCTCCTGTTGGGGATGAAGTGAGCTTTACCTGACAACGAGCGGCTTGCTCCCTGACTCAGCACCCAGGCAGGAACCTGCTGCCTAAAATCAGCCTTCCACATACACATCTATACATACACACATGTGCACATAAGCATGGACATGTACATATCCTCAGGACCAGATGCCAGCCTCCCAGACAAGTGTGGGGTGCCAGGTATGGGCACAAACAAGTACTGCTGCTGTCTGAGAGCAGCCATGGGAATGAAAGAATGAAAGGCTGACAGCTTGGAGAACACAGGTTTGACTCACATTCCCTCTCCTTGTTTTTGCACTCTCATATTCTACTTTTGTTTTGTTTTTTGTTTGTTTGTTTGGTTTTGGTTTTGTTTATTGGAAGGGGCAATGTTTTGTTTGTTTTTTTCGTGTTGCTTTGGTGGTTTTTTTTGGGGGGGGGGGGTTGTTTCTTTTGTTTCTTTTGTTTTTGGTTTTTTTAGGGGTTTTTTTGGGGGGTTTTTTTTCTTGCTATGAGAAGCTAGAAACAAGCCCTAGTGGCTTGTGGGACAGAAATGGGAAACCTCTGTGTCTCATATTCTGTGCGGATGCGCTAGGGACCTTCGTAAGGAAGGGAGAGAGGCCACAGGACAGAGCAGCAGAGAAAGCTCAAAAAACAGCACAGATGGGACCAGCAGCTCTGCAGCAGTGTCTCTGCTCAAAGCCTTCCCAAATACTATTATTTTACCCAAGACTAGTGTGCTCATACATTTTGCTTCTGCAGGGGGCTAGTGACTGGTATTTTATTAAAGGTGAGGTGAAAGAGCTGTATTGTTTGCCCCAGCAATGAAGGATCCTAAGCTTGAAGTTTGGCCTGGGTGTCAGTTTGGTGAGCCTGTAAAAATCTTCCTTAGTCTACTCAGAAACACACTCTGGCACAGAGTGTTTTAATTAATGAATTAAAAATTAATCTTTATTAATTACTTCAGTTTCTATGGATTGTGATAACTGGAAAAAAATATTTGTAATACTTTGTCTCTTCCCTGCTTCTTCTCCTCTTACACTGGAAACCAGCACTTCATCTTCAATATGCAGAACTGATGTATGAGAGCTTGCCTCACTGTGATTGCTAGGGGCAAGTAGGAGACAGCATGCATACTGGTTCCCTGCTTGCTTCTTTGCTGCCTCAGACTATTCTTAGATGTACAGCCCTGTTTTCACACTTTCTAGAATAATTTCATATTAAGAGACTCTCCTTTGAGATGTTTTCCTCTGAGTTTTCTGCAGCTTTGTATCACTTTATTTGGAGTCCGTTGATATGCCCTACTGAATGACCTAAACTTCCCACGTTGAATATAGAACCTGGTTTTAGGGGGCAATCTCAGACAAACACATTATCTTCAAAACAGCTGTTGTTAAGTAAGATTCAAAGAAATCTAGGAAGGAGGAAAAAACCCTGATAAAATAAGCTGGTTGATGTGAAGAACCAGATTCCATTTCTACATCCCATTCTTTTCTCTGCAAGTGTAAGCTTTTTTTCTCTTTTTTTTCCTGACCAATTTTATTTTTCTCAATAATGTTGCTGAGCATATGCCTCCATCCATCCAGCAGCTCTCATCTGGTTTTCCATAAACACACTCACATGTACTGTTTCATCCCTGCTAGAATCTCAGTGTCTATGGCTTGAACAATTTCCTTTTCCACTGCTACAGGTCACCTAGCCGTTCTGCTTGTTGTTGGACAATGGTGTGCTGACAATCCAAGTTAATATCTTACCCTCCTTAACTTACCTGTCTTATCTTGTATCTAAGAACTACCAAATGCCAGAGGGAACATCTCTCACTAAATTAGTAAAGATGGGATAATAGGAGTTATAATTACAGTTCTAATTTTGCATATATCTAATAAAAGAAAGTCAGATGTGGTAAAAGCAGATCACCAAGGAATTCAGACTGGCCCTGTGGATTGTTTTCCTTTTGGGAAGTCACATACTGTCAGAACAGACAGAAAGAATGAAGAAGAGTCACAATTAAGGACATATAGAACTTTTGTGAAGTAATTAACTGACATGATTTGTAAATAGTCGTACAACAAGTCATATAACTGGGGCTCCAGGCACAGAATATAGGTAAAACTAGAACTGGATTCTGGAGATGGGGATAAGCTGAGTCTCAGTTAATAGATATGCAGAGGTCAAGGACATTTTACCAAGAGTTTCTGGAGAGAAAAATAAATAGAACTGTGAACAAAATTGCACTGAAAAATCAGAATCAGATACACATACAGATATATAGAAATGCTATCTGTTTGCAATCTAAATAATAATAAGCTACGGTAGTTTCAGGAAATTTTAACTGAAACACCTGAGAAAAAAAATCCCAGATATAGATATTATCTACCTAGTTTTCTATATGGTTTTCATCAAGGTCCCACATGGCATCCTTATCTCCAAATTGGACAAACATGGGTTTGAAGGATGAACTGTTTTGTGGATAAGGAACTGGGAGGATGGACTCAGTCAGAGAGATGTGACTAATGGTTCTAGGTCCAGGTGGAGGCCAGTGAAGGGTGGTGTCCCTCAGGGCTCTGCCCTGGAACTGGTGCTATTCAAAAACTTTATCAGTGACACAGATTGAGGAACTGAGCAAGTTTGCAGATGATGCAAAGCAAAGCAGTGCAGTTGACACTGAAGGAAAGGATGCCATCCAGAGGGACAACTTGGGCAATGGGCCCAAGAGAACCTCAGGAGATTCAACAAGTGCAAATGTAATGTTGCACCTGGGCTGGGGCAATCCCAGACATGATTACAGACTGGGAGATAATCTCACTGAGAGCAGCCCTGCTGGGAAGGACCTGGGGATGCTGGTGGGTGAGAGGCTGGACATGGTCCAGCCATAAGCACTCACAGCACAGAAAGCCAAACCTGTCCTGGGCTGCATCCAAAGCTGTGTGGGCAGAAGAGCAAGGGAGGGGATTCTGCCCCTCTGCTCTGTTCTGTTGAAACCCCACCTGCAGTGCTGTGTCCAGCTCTGGGGTTCCTGCACAGGAAGGACATGGACCTGTTGGAGCGAGTCCAGAGATGGCAAACAAGATGATCAGAGGGCTGAAGCACCTCTCCTGGGTGGACAGACTGAGAGAGTTGGGGTTGTTCAGCCTGGAAAAGAGAAAGCTCTGTTGAGACATGATAGCAATCTTCCAGTATTTGAAGATGGCTTATAGAAAAGACAGAGACTGATTTTTATGTGGGAAAATAGTGTTAGGGCAATGGGGAACAGTATAAAACTAAAAGAGGAGAGATTTAGACTGGATGTTAGGAGGAAATAATTTACTCAGAGAGTGGTGAGGCACTGGAACCTGTTGCCCAGAGAACCTGTGGATGCCCCATTCCTAAAAGTGTTCAAGGCCAGGTTGAATGGAGTTCTGGGCAACCAGGACTACTTGGCACCACAGATTGGAATGAGATGATTTTTAAGGTCTTTGCCAATCCATTATTCTATGATGATTCTATGAAAATCTTCCATAATGAAAACCAATTTTAAAATGTTCCATTGGGTGCAAAGGGTCAAGATTTTACCTTTACCATCTGCTTTTGGACAGTAGCCAAATAATATAGGACAATGGAAAATTATTTTGGGACTTAGATGTGATTTCAGAGGAAAGATTATGCTTTCGATATGAATTATTTACTATAGAGATAACAAAAGGAAATACTTTGCATATTTAAAAGTTGTAAAGCTCATTTTTTAATTGAATTGTAACCATCATATGAAAATTTACCATGAAGTATCAGGATGAAATAAAGGTAGGAAGTGTTTAGCCTGAGTTATAGTAAAATTCTTGTGATGTGAATTGCACCGTGTCACATGATAAGCTTGTTCCCAGGATTTGCTCTGGGATGTAGCCTGGCATGCCAGCTGTGCTGAAAGGTGATGCTGTGGGAAGAATGTGGGGCCACAGGATAGCTGAGAGTGGAATAAACTCTGCAGGTCATCTGGCTCAGCCTCTTGCTTCAAGGAGGTCTAATTTCAAAGCCAGCTCACTTTGCTAGGAATTTGTTCAGTCACATCTTGCCATATTCCAAGGCTGGAGATTACACAACATTTCTGGGCAAGTTGTCCTATCTTTAAACTACTCATATGGCAATATTTTTTACCCTATACCTGACTGGAATTTTCCTTGCTGCGACTTGCGACTGTTGCCTCTTGTCCACCTGCTTGAAGTGATACTTTTTTTTCTCTAGCTATACACAAGATCAATGTTTTAAGATTCCTGTGGACATAAAGTAAATTTTGGACATAAAGTGAATTTTCTATATAGGATACTAGAAGTTTCACACAGAAACACTTGTGGAGAATAATTTGCTAGAAAGCTGAATGCACAGAGGGTGAGCAGCTGAAAGCAATATAATTATGAGATGCTTCCTTCCAGTTCTCAAAATAAATTTGACGTGTCCCTGTTTGGGATGTAGGTTTGGGGGTCACAAGTAGCAACTCTTTAAAATTAAAAGTGACATCAAGAATACTTCACAGCTCTGAAACAGACATCAGAAAGCTTGTGGGAATTGCCACAGCCACCTGAGCTCCTCTCCCCTATGCTTGCACCAGTGAAATATGATAGTGCTGATGTAAATGAGGTAAAGAGCTTCTGCAGTGAGGGGCTGCGGATCCATGCAAGTGCAGTAGCCAAACTACCCAGACAGCTGGGTTGTAAAAGGCTGGGGCTGTGAATATTTTCATTAGTTAGTGAAAATAAACACTATCTTCAGAAGTTTTGTTGAGACAACCTCAGGTTATGCATGTTAATGTACTGTCTGTGGTAATTTTTCAATTGTTATTGTCTCTCTCGGGGACTGTTTTATCTGGAATTATACTTATTTGTAAGCAAGGGAGGTCTGCTTTTGGAATCCACAAGTCCTCTCCTTTTCTACACACCAACCCACAAGTGGTAGTTCTGTAGGAGGGAAGTTAGAAGCGTTGCACAAAGTAGGAGACAGTTTCTAAAAGTGTACTGAGATCTTCACCTACTTCAATGTCACTGCAGATTTAGATATGTAAAAAGGATACAATTCGGCCGAAACTCATTTATTCTGATACCCTGCCCTGAATGAACAGATTTTTGTCATAACACTTGTCAGATTTGTCATGGCATGCATTTATATATATATAGTTACACAGTTATGTAGGATCTGCCATGCATATTTTTTGAAGCATACAAGTAATACTTTGCATATACAACCTGAAAGCTAAATCCTCCAATCAGATACAAGTCCAGAAGATTTCCACTGCAAAATTTCATATTTTTATGACCTTCCTCCATACTCTAGTTTGCAAGATTGAAGCACATATTCTAAAGATATTACAAGATATGAAACTGGAAATTTTGAGTGTTGCCTTCTGTATGTGTATTTAAAATTGAAAGCAGTTTGACAGGTAGAGCTGACTAATTTCTCTATTGCTTCTTTTTCACCAGTCATGTTAGGAATTCGTCTGAAACTTTTGTTTTAAACAACATGGTTGGAGCAGAACTTTTGGAACTGCAAGATATTCATCAGTTAGGTAGAAATTATTTTAAAATAATTTTTTTGTGGGGTCATAAAACTAATCTTTGTTAGCAAGGCTAAATTGCTATGTGATTGTAAAAAGAGAACATTAATGTAGGTGCAGTGAAAAACAGGAGGTCACTTCTGCATCTTTCATAGTTTCATTTTAGTTTAAACAAAATCTCCATAAATGCAGGCAACTTAAAATTTAAGAGCATTGTGAAGTTTCAGAACATGGAATCTATTAATAACAAATTGCTAGGCATAAATTATTGCTGTTTAGATGTCAGTGGAATGGAAATACTTTTCTTCTGTCTTAACTTGCTATTGTTTTATTTAGCAAAAAATGTTGCTGCTAAAATTTTTCCTTCACATGCATCAATGGAATGGGATTCTAGGGTCTTAAGGCAGAACTTCCAAATGAAATCTCATATTTTCTCTGTTTTCTCAGTTCTTTCCATTGTAATTTCTGCACGGCACTGAATGGTAATCACTTTCCAAGTTTACAGAGGAGTGTTGTGTTTTGATTTTCATTGAGGCGTGGATGAAGATTAGCTATCTCTCTTTTGATGTCAAAAGACTGCCAAAACATGATGCCAGGCAGCAATAAAAGTTACAGTTTTGGCAGGTAAAAGATAAACATCCATAAGCCTCGGATAATACTACATTATTGGCATTGTGTTTGTTGTACTGCCTACATCTCTCTAATTAGGAAATAAAGTCTGATGACTATTTGAGACAAGTTATTGTTAAAAAGCAGAATAAGAGTCTGACTGTGGACCTAGGATAAAAGCCTATAGGAATAAAAGCTATAAGAAACAGGGCAGTGCAGCATCCTCTGGAGAAGGACAATTGAAGACAGCCTAGAGAAAGGAATTGCAGCCTGTGGGGAACAGCTGTGCAGCCAGAGGAGAGCTTCTGTGAATGAGACCAACTGCAGCCGTGCAATGTGGGGGAAAGTAGATTGATTTGCACTATAACTCTGCAATTCTGTTTAACTCCATGTTATCACTCTTCAGAGGAAGAAAACTCCATTGTTTTGGGTGCTCTTTCAGTGGTGTTTCCCCATCCCTTTTGTTGTTCCATTGATGAGTAAACAAGAAGTCTATTTTCATCACAGCTCTAAAAAAATCCAATATCTATACCTTAGAAAGGTGTGGAAAGCATAAATTTCCATCTTAAAGGACAAGATGGAACAATCTGAATAACAAACAAAGGAGATGTTTCTTGTCCTTCTGCTTGGGAAGAGAGCTTTGAGTTTGTAAGCTATGGCTAATCAATGTAAGCACTTGCAGGAATCAAAAGCTCATTGCTGATTGTTGCTTAAGATCAAAGGCTCTTTGCGTTCCCCTCTAAAAGCTGATTTTTCAGCCTGGCTAAATATATAAACATACAAACAAACATCTTTGATCTTGATGGATAGCCCAGATGAAGTGAATGGTGCAATGATATCCAATCTGCTCTATGTCATGACAGAAGCTCTTGCTGAGGAGGTTGCATGGAATGAAATTGTATTACATGATAAAGAGATGGAGTATTAAGGGGTAAAACCTAGATTCAAATCTGAGTGCAAGCTGAATCCATTCAAATCCAGCCAAGTTGCAAAAATATCTGACAAAGGTTAGCTGTTTGACACGTGGTTTTACTGTAATTAAAATAATTGCTTTATTCTCTATCCTGCTAAAACTGATATAAGGGTGATTCCCAATTGAATTGCACTCTTGTGACATGCAAGTAAAATTCCCAGAATATTACAAAAGGCCCATCAGCTGCTTACACAGTGTGCTTACACAGGGTGCTTCATCCTTTTTCGACTGTTGCTTGCAGCACCCCCTTTCTCAGACCTCATGGAGCCTGCTCCACATGTGGGGAAAGGCTGACTTGAGTACCCCATCTCTGGGAGGTGTAATCAGCTGGCAGTGACAGGGTCGAGCTGACTAACCCCAGTCTGCAAGGGTGTGTCGCGGGCAGTGCATCACCACCTCAAGCTATATCCATCAGGATCCTGTCTCCAGGCAGCTAGGGAAGCAGAATGGTCCAGTCCCTGCCTATTCTACAACAGACAAGGATGAGCCCTGAAGATGTGGGCAGTATTCAAGGCCTGTTTCATCTCTGCAGAACATCAGCCATGCTCAGGCAGGTAGTTTCTCCTGGGCTGCAATCACCTTTTAAAATATTGGGAATATTTTAATGTGGGCGTCAGTCAGGGCTTATTTCGGCTAAGTTCATAAATAGCTCAGATGGCAAAAGAGAAGAAGGACTTAACAAAAAACTCTGAAGTGGCCATGAAGATTAGAGTAAGTCAGTTCTTGCTGCCCTTCCAGAAACATCCTCCTCCATTTCCTGATTTACAGATCCAGCAGCTGGGCTGTGCATGGACCTCCCTAACACCATGCCTGGAAAAGTGGAAAAGTACCTTCTCCACAACAAGTGTGAAACCCCTAAACATCCCCACATCTTGACTACATGCAATGTCAGTAGTGGGGTTGAGGTACCCTGTTTTGGACAAATTTCATATAGACTGTTATGAGTCAAAGGCATTTTGTCACCAGCAGTCTTCCTGGATTAACAGGGTGTTCATGGAATTTTTTTCTTCCTCAATGAACTCACTTGTTCCCTTTTTCTGGTGTCCTTGAAAGCCCCTGAAGTGAAGGCAGAATGTACTGGCAATGTGTTTCTCTTTGTCTGTGCTTGCCATGGGTTCTTTGCTTGCTCTATTCATCTCTGCATGTTTTAACACCTCTTTTTTTACCCTTGCTTTTGGAAAGCTATCAGGACTTTCTTGTGTCATCTTGAATTCTCTTTTTAGCCAGGCAGCATGTATAGTCTTGACTTTGCTTTCTTGTAAAGATTGTCTGCTTTCTGTCCTTGGGTTTTCTTTCTCCCCCTTTTCTATCTCCCATGGTTTTGGTGAGGGATTTTTTTGTTTTGGATTTTTTGTTTTGGTTTTTTTTGGGGGGTTGGTTGGGTTTGTGGGGTTTTTTTGTTAGCTTTTCAGTTTTGTTTGTGTTTTGTTTAACTCCTGATACAGATAATTTATAAAAACATTGGAGAATACTAGCCCTAAAACTGAGCCCTGGGTATCCCCAGTGGTGACTAGCTACCAGCCTGATGTGACCTTATTTACTACATCTCTTTGAGTTAAGCAGTTGGTCACCCAACACATTATGGACTTGTCTAGCTGATATTCTGTCCTGTGAGATACTGTGAGAAGTAGTATCAAAAGGCTTGCAAAAATCCAAAACAACCACATCTTCTTGCTCCCCTTGACCAACTAGCTGGGTGACCTTCTCATAAAATGGAATTATCTGGTTAAGCAGCACTTTACTCTCATGAGCCCATGTTGCCTCTGAGAAAAGACAGTGTTGTCTCAAAAGTGGCTTTTTAACAACTTTTAGAATAGTAGGTCGATGTCCTTCTGGTGCAGGAACCCCAGAGCTGGACACAGCACTGCAGGTGAGGTCTCACCAGAGCAGAGCAGAGCAGAGGGGCAGAATCCACTTTTCTTGCCCTTCTGCCCACGCAGCTTTGGATGCAGCCCAGGACAGGATTGACTTTGTGAGTGCTCATGGCTGGACCATGTTGAGCTTCTTGTCAAGCAACACCCCCAGGTCCTTCTCAGGGAACTGTGCTCTGCTCTCAATCCACTCTCCGCCCAGGCTGTATTTGTTCTTGGGATTGCCTTGCCCCAAGTGTGGTAGCTGGCACTTGGCTTTATTGAACCTTACACTGCCCACCTCTCAAGCCTGTCCAGGTCCCTCTGGATGGCATCCCTTCCCTCTACACCACACAGCTCAGGGTCCTTGACACACTTGCTGAGGTTGCACTCGATCCCACTGATCAACTTGGTGACAGAGGTGTTAAAAAGCAGCAGTGCCAATATCAGCCCATGAGAAACTATCAACTACATAATTAAAGGCACACCTAGACCAGATTCAATAACTGGAAAGATAATTGTCATAAATATTACTAGAATTAACAGAAATGTAATGGTTATAATGCAGCACAAACCACTTTTTCCTATATTTAACACCATATTTCTGTTACCAAAAGAAGCTTCACTACATTTTTACTCTCTTTTCCTGAAAAGAGAGCATACCTGGAAAGTTTTTCTTTTTTAAGTCTATAAGCAGTCGAAATATATAATATAAATATATGACAGTCCAACCAATCAGTGACATGAACCGGTTAAAAAGTCAGCAATAAGTAATGAGAAATGTAGTGTAATGCATTGTGTTGCATAATATAACAATTGCAATATACAAACCCAACCTGTTTCTTTTCCATAAGCAAATTTTTTAAGCACATTAGGAAGAATAGGACCTCTTTAAGTAGGTCCTTTATACTTTCCTTATCTGCAAATTATTGTCTGTCCTCATGTTTCCTAACTGAGATAGAATCACCTACATGAGCAGGAAGTTCTTTTTTTCCCAGCTCATTCAGTAAATTGTATTTTCAGGGAAATGTATAGGATTGAATTTACTCTCTTTCATCATAAACTCATCTATCTAAAAGTGGAGATAGATTGAAAAAACCCAAACCAACAAACAAAATAGTATTCAAGACAGATGAATAATTGATTTGCTGATTTGTGGCAGTTCTTCCAACAGCTGGGAAAAAAATCAGCCTAGGTCAACAACAAATATCTTTTTTCAATGTTTTCAATAATCTGAAAGTTTACAGAAACTGTTTCTGTTGTAGTTTAAAAGCACAAGAACTAATGTGTAGTTAATATTATCATGCAATGCTGCATTTTGTTCATGAATGTTTTTTGGAATTAAACAAAACATTGGATGGAATTTCCCAGTAAAATATTAGTGAACAGAAAAATAACTCCCTTCTGCAAATTAAACAAATGCAAACACCCATCTTTATTTGTCTTTCTGTGTTCAAATCCTTCTTCCCTGGATTCTGATACAAACAACTTTGCTTCTTTGAAATGAGTTTTAGATGTTGGAAATATTGTACTTTTTCCACCAGAAAATTTTTGGGCCCAATACCTTATCCAGTTCTCTTCAGGCAATTGTTGGGATATTATTGTCAAGTGCTTTCAAAAATCTGTCCAAGCATGTCTGACTGGAAGCTGTTATGGGTAGAGCACATCTGAATAGGCTGTTATTTCTGTGCCTAGTTGGAAGCAGAGGTTTGAAAATTTGGCCACAGACATACTCATTACTTGGATACCAGGAGACAACTGGTAAGTACACAAAACTATTGATATGAGCTGTCAGGCCATTTGAGACAGATTGCCTACATATGAAGATTTATAGTTTTTCACACATCTCTGATGTTCTTAGCACTGTGTAATAAACAGAAAAAGAAGACATCGTCCTGCCCCTGCTTTTCCTGGAAGTCTATATTTGAAACAGCATGTCATATACAGGGATGTCCACCTGAGTACACTGCCTGTCACCTGAGAATGCTAGTAAATTTTTTATTCTGTTCTTGTTTCTAAATTTATTATAGGAACATAATTTCCAAGGGTACACTTTATTTTTGAACTGAACCTCTATTTAAAGCCTGTCTTTTCTAAATTTGATCTTCTGCTGCATCCTGGTTGAGAGTGCAGTGTACTCAAAAATGCCAAGGCATGGTAGCTTTTTGTTGCAAACTTCAGGCTAATGGATGCTGCTGCCACAATGCTATCTTTGATAGTGAATTTTCTTCTGCTGCTTATCTTTTTAATGAGCCATCTGGCAGATTTAGGATGCTAACCAATGGAGCTGTACTGTGCCATATATTAATACATATCCTATGAATCACTCAACAGGTCAGCTTTAGAAAAACAAGACTTCTGAGGCAGAGTTCCACTAACAATGCAATGACCGGCTAATTACCAGATGCCCTCCCTGCCTAAATGTCAAAAGGGTTGCAGGGGTAATGCCTCATTAGAATAAAACAGAGGGATGAGAATGATAAGGGCTTGTGGCTATTTAAGGGAGATGGTGTTGCAATATGCCTCGGTCAAAAGTGTTAGTACCCTCCACTTCAAAAGTCCTCAATGCAAAAACACTGACGATGGAACTCTCTGTGCAAGGACAAGTTGCCAAAGAGCAAAGATACTTCCTAGCTGAGAAAGATATTTTGTACAAGCAAACACTCTTCTGAATTGTCTGTGCTATCCAGTCTTTCCTTGATTTCTCCGGCCAGGACAGTTGCAGAAAGAGGAGCCAAAACTATGTTTAGCTGCTGGGCTGTGAACTAAGAGCAACCTCAGAGTCCAGGGAAGGAAGAGGAAGTATGCTGTAAGGAGCTGCTCTTGAAGAGACATGACTTCATGAGAGGTGCGGATTTTTTTTCTAACAGGTGAAATTGCCTCTGTGCTCTTTCACAGTCTTTCAAGGCAGATATAAATACCCAAGTGATCACAGGGAGATATTTTGACATGCCTGTCTTGACTCTTGTTCCCATTGAGTACCAAAATTCCTGTATTTACTGATGGGAAGAAACAATATGAGAAGAAAAATCCTAGATCCCACCCAATCCCTTTCTTGCTCTGAAAAACATTGCATCCAAATCTAAGAAGAGAAGGGCTCAATGTTCATTCAAGATTGTGCTTCATCTCTTTTCCACCCTTCTCTTTCATAAAACCAGCATGGATAGAGCTGATGATACTTCTTTGCAGCACTAGGGTTTTGCAACAGGGTCAGTATTTCCCCTGCAGAGGCACTGTCATAACCCTGGTCCTTCGGCTGGGTGAGGGCAGGAAATCCCTTTCCAACTTACATCATGGGCCAAGGTCTGACTGCTCATAACTTGAGCCACCCTCAAGGACTACAGATTGTGAAATTGCACTGATGAAACTTCTAGCATCAGCTGCCTCAGCAGACTTTGGTAATTGACCATGAGAATGGGAATGACTCATTCTTTTAATCTGATTCATATTTGCAGCTGTTATCAATTGAATAATGTAATACTTGCCTTCTTATTCTCCTCCCTCCAGCAAAGTGACAAACCAAGACACTTCTATGGTGCTAAAATAGCATAAATGAGGCCTTTTCGCCTCTTTTCAAGTGTTTTCTTTCCTTGTTCTTCTACCTCATAATTTGTTCCTCTGCTCCTAAACCTCTTTACCTGTAGCTCCTGTTTTGTAGCATACTTATATACACACACAAGCATTTAAACGGTTTCATGCACTTTGCACTTGTGCAGTGTGGATTCATGCTCCTTAACCCCAGGAGATCAGCAGCCCTCCATTTTGCTCACAAGTGGCTTGAACACCACAATATCTTTTTGTCCACTTCTGTTTCAGTGAGTGACGGTGGTAAGCATGAGTTCTTGGCTGAAACACCGCCTCTAGGAAAGCATCCAAGATACCATGGTGGGAGTATGGAAATGAATGTGTTGGTAAATTAAAGAACTCTATGTTAAAGGAAACTGGTGGGATGGGTTTTGCCTCCAATATCAAGTGAGGGCTCAGGACAACTTTACTTGTATGAAAACCCCCTGTGCAGGGATATTAGTCAAAATCTTTCTGGAGGTGCTCTGAATGCAAGACTCATTCATAGAAATCTGAAAATGTTAACACCCTTGGGGGGTGAAGAAGCCATTCAAAAGTCATATTTCCCAGGAGGCAGTATATGGTCCATAAAATCCTTCAGTATAATAAAACCAGGTAATGGAAATGCCACATTGGGCTGTCTTTTTTTTGATGTCAAGCGATTGCCTAACGAACAGTGTCATAAACTAGCCTTTTAACGTGGGCTTTTATGCCTTCTGTATGGCTTAATTGTCGTTAATTATCAACCTAAATTCTTCAGTTGCAGAGGATCTGGTACCTGGCAGCAAAGGCTCTGCAGCCCTGAAGTCCTCAGGGTTGTGTTTGGCAGTCCTGAGACCCCATCTGTGCCACTCCCTGACCCAGGCAGGCAGTATGAACAGGGTCTGTTTCTGCCTCTTTGCAAAGGGGCTATGTGGGCTCCCTGTAATGCCTGAGTCTCTCTCACCTGCTCTGGTCTGAGTTCACCCCCAGATTTTCTTGTCCACTCTGCAGTTAACCTGACCTTGTCTGCTGACTGTTGACACAGAAAGACCTTGCCCTGAGGCCCCATCCTTCCCTGGATGGTGATTCAACTCTCTTTTTCCTTGCTTTTTGTTAGTTAGTAGTTTTTAGCTATCCAACTTTAATAATTGTGTGATTCTGAGGTCAGTAACACCCAAAAGTTTATAAATGCTAGTTCTTGACCTACAGACCATTGTGCTGGTACGTGCTAAAACCAGGCTGGTAAATACAGAAATGAGGTGAGAAAAAGAAGAAAGAGTTAATGCAAACAAAGAACAGTGTAGTTGTTGTTGGGTAGCCAAGCACATAGCTCCACATTTGCTTTTTTTGCCCACATCTATGGGCAAAATCTTCTCCTGCCCTTTCATTAAATGTCACATGATTTGGTTTTGCAGTAGACAAACAAGACTGGACCAAGAGGAAATAACTTTGCTGAGGCTACTGTGCTTATCAGAGAAATTGGCTTGTTCTACCTTTAACTGAGCTTGTGATTTATTGTGTTTATCTAGCAGAAAGTAAGTTGAAGCAACTTGAAGCATTTGGCCCAGGAAATCCCCAACATATTGTACTTCCCTACAAGACGTGTGCAAACATGAATGAACACTACTTAAAGCCTTCTTCCTGATCTTGTGCATTCCTGCACAGCGTTGCTCTGCTTTACATGTAGTTGAACTAAATAAATGGCCTGTCTTGAATTACATCTTGGATAAACTGGGTGTGTAATGTATGCAGCCAGCTTTAGTGTTCATAACTGTCACTTGTATACCTGAGCAGTGCGTTTTTGAGGCATTGCCAGGTTCAGAGACATCTCAGAAGAACAATCTGTTCTTACAAACAAATACAAAATGTGGTGGAGGAAGACAGCAAGGAGGAGGGAATTCAGTACTTGATAAGTATTATTGTCTATATTGTATAAGCACTTCAGTTCTGGGGGCAAAATAATGGAAATCCATTCAGATTATCACTGTCTTCTTCATCTCTCCAAAGCATTCTGTGATAGTAACAAAGGACAGAAATTATTCTATTATTCTATCATGCTTGGATTACTCCCCACCCTAAGACTCAGGGGAACAGAGTAGGTCGCAGTCTCTACACTCTTTTCCAAAAAACATCTCTGCTTCATAGTAGCAATGAGTAATATCCTCTCTTTTTGCATGCACTAGATCAGAGTCCCTCTCCCACCTATGCAGTAGCATTGTCTGTCTCCAAGGGTGAAGGCAACAGCTCTTCAAACATTAGAAGCCACAGTCCAAGCGCATCAAAATATCTGAGCTGTCAGGCTGTTGGATTTGAAATAATTTTTCCCATTCAAGCCCTAGAACAACAGTCTGGGCTTGTGCTTCAAGCAAGGCTGTGCTTCAAGCAAGTCACAGACCTATAGCATCAAAACTTGTTCCACACAGCAAAGGACTTTTTCTCCTCCCAGTCCTCTCACCAGTCTCATCCTCTTTGTACAGCTTTGCATCTGGTATGACAAGATTTCTTTTTTCATTGCTCTCAAACCACCCCAGATCTTAGGAGGCAACTCAATTACTTCTGCCTTCTCTTCGATGTGTGACAACTGAGAAGATCACTGGAGGTCACAGCTGTTTGTTTCAGGGTTCCTTCTCATATTAAACTGCCTCTCTTTCTTCTGGTGCATTGAAAAGGTCAAAAGCAGTGGTCTGTCTCTCTCCTCCCAGGAAAAGGAGCACAAGCAGAAGTCAGCCATGCACAAGGGCGAGAGAGTCTTTACATCCATTGTCGTTTCCTCAAAAAAAAAAGATCATGGTGTCAGAGTTAGAGCTGGCATAACAGAGCAACTTCTTCCTTCCACTAAATAGAGCTTATTTCTGTCAATGCTTAATTCCCAGCAAGGTTTAGTTTCCATGGAAAATGTGAGTTAAAAAAAGAGATGGATAGACAAGCAAAGAGAACATGAGAATGCTCCTGCTTTAGGCCTAAAATCCGTACGTCAATTAAGAACTGTTTATAACCTCTCACTGGTCCTTGTTCTTCCATGTATTTCAAGGTGACTAGGCTTATATACGTAAGCAGTACGCCAATACCCAAATGTGGACCAGATGCACGTGCATATCTTGGGATAAAAAACTTTAAGAATACAAAGCTAGTTGATTGTGATTCGCCTGTTTTGGCCTCCTCTCTGGTGTCTGGCTGTCACTTTTTTTGCTAATGGGATTCTTTTTGCAGGACCTCTGACCTAACCTGCAGATGACTTTTTACTTTCATTACTCTGCAGCTTAATATTTTCAGCTATGTAGCTGGTTGTCAAAAATGAGATGAACACAAGTACAGAAGAACTGAAAGATGAGCACCAGTGCATGAAGGAATAATCAGAAATTTGTACCACCTTTTTTTAAGCATTCGCAAAACCACTGTGAGAAAGGTATAAGCCTAGCACTCCAAGTCTCACTGTGTGTCAAAGCAGTGAGGAGAGCTGACAATGAGGACTGAGTCCATTCCATCATACCAAAAAGGATCTGGAGTTCTGATTTCACACGTGATAACCACAAAGTGTGTTCTTCACCTAAAAGCTAATAAGAGAGGGTGATGGGCATGCATTTGGCAGGACAAGAATTGATAAAGTCTATGCTCTGTGTGACAGCAGGGTGAAGGAGGAAATTCCTGAATTTATCTCATTTTGGTGAGTGGTCTGATTGATTTTATAGGAAAATGAACTACCTCCAGGCAATGTTACTTTACTGAAAAACTTTTTGCAACACACGGGCCTCAGAAGCTACAGTGCAATTTCCAAAGCTTTGTAACACCACAAAATTGGAAAAATTAGAAGTGAGAAATTTGAAGTAGCATAAATATATATTCCATTGGAATAAAGAGATGGTATTATTTAGCTTATTGCCCACTTCTGGCATCTTTTTATTCCCCCTAAACATTAGATAATGTCTTATCTAAAGGGATGTCAAATTACCTGCAGAATTGAAGAGGTGGGGATGGAGAACATTAAGTAAAGAGCCTAGAAAAGAACTTCTAGGTGTTATTCCAGTTTCTCTGACCTTCTTAGTGTAATACACCACAAATAAACCCCACTACCAAACTCAAAGTCAAGCTTGAAATAATCAAGTTTACTCTAGCTCACTGACACGTGACTGTTTAAATGAAGGATCAAATTCCTTTGTTTCCTGTCTACTTACCAGCAAGGGACTTGAAGACCTACACACCACCCAAATTCTTCCAAATCCAGCTGCCCATAACTGCACTCCTTCATGATGCTCTGTCTACCTGCATTAGCACGTCCATTGTTATTATTTAAACAGCACACACCAGACACAAAGAGCTTTACTATTTTCTTTGTCAGAGTTTCTTAAGTTAACACCACCTGGTGAAAACATTCTTTGCTATATTTGTGCTTGTGACAATACACTTCTGCCGAAATTGAGGAAAACCTAGTTTGCTTGCAGAGTATTTTTCCTCCCATCTGACGAAAAATGGATGAGAAAATCATCATCCACTTAACACTCATGGTTGTGATCATGTGGCGATAACAAAAAAACAAATCATGGTGTGCATTTTTGGACTTGTCCTGTGCGGGGTCAGGAGCTCAAATCTATGATTTTTGTGGGTTTCCTCCAACTCAGGATATTCTATGATTCCAAAAATGCTTACATTTCACTTTCCTTTTGCTTCCATATTTTTGTTTTTGTCAGCAGTGCCACAAGTAACAAGGTATTTGTGACAGTTCTAGTTTCCTCTGTTTTCAGGATAAATACTGATGTTCCTGAAAGACAGTCGATTTAATTATGTGTAACAGACCTGATTTGAGAAAAATGGGAAGGCGTGAGGAAGGAGATTTTTGTGTGTTTAGTACCCTGAGAGCAGTAGATCTCAGAGATCTCTGGTGCATGAGGCTGCTTGGCAGCCAGGCTGGACTCTGCCATGAGCTGTATCCGCCCTCCGGTCATGCTGCTAGGATATATTGTTCTCATTTAGACAGCCAGTGATTCTGCAGGTGGAGAGCAAAACAGAAATAAGTTTTTGGGGTTTTTTGCTTTGATTCCAGGTCTCTGTTCGTGGCCCAAAGCAGAAGTGTTTTCATTAGATTTCCTGTACCCTTCTGAATGTCTCTTCACTGCAAGAGCTGAACGGACTAGACAAGCCGGGCCCTAATTGATGTTTAACTGCTTGTGGCTGCCTTGCAGAGATGCTTTTTTCAGATAGATAGGGAGTAATGTGAGATTGATTGCATCTTTGATGGAGATAACTGGGTACATCTGCTATTCCTATATGGCATTTGCCAGCGCTAGCCCATTCTGTAATCTCTTGCCATTCCATCAGTCCCTGAAGGCAAAAGTTCCTCTGAAGCATCCCCATCACTGTGGTCCCTTCTCAACAAGCTCAAAATCTTTTCTGTGTTAAGGTACTTGCCTAAGTGTTGGAGGGTATCAGTATTAGGGTTATTTTGCTGAAGTGATTGATTGTATCAGAGGAAGGTACATGAAATGCTGGAGCAGGTAAGAAAGTGAAGGTGTGCAGATGTACAGGTTACAGCAGATTCACAATAGATGTGTACAACAATAGACACAGCACCTAATAGAAAAAGCAAGTCTACGAAAAGTTATTGCGAGGACAAAAACAAACATTGAAATGAGCATGAACAAAACGTAAAAAGAAGTTGAGACCAAAATCTGACCAACCAGATTTGCAAACAAGCTTCTAACCTCTCTTGTCTTTAAAAAATTTGCAAACTGCTATCTATAAACAATTCTGTGTAAGTGCTGAAGACCAATATGTTTTTATTTAATCAAAGTCCAAAATAAACAATCAGCCTAACAGCAATCAAATAAACAGTCTCCATAACAGGCCTCCAAGATGGGAAAACTCAGTCTGGAAAAACGTGTATGCACAGTAAAGTCTATGGCTCAGAGCATCCCTTTTCTGGGGGGCAAGACTGTCAGGTGTCCTCAGATCAAACCTAATGAAGAGTTGCTCATATTGTCTGTATCTTACACAGAGGTCAAAATACAAAGGCAGCCTTTTCCCCAAGGAGGGTGCCTTGCTGGTGCCAGCACAGTCTGCCTGTGCACCGTGGCTGTGGCACAAAATTTGAACCATGGCTATGAAACCGTCACCATACTCTGCTCTGCTGAACCTCGGAGCACATGGCAGGAACATCCCAGAGAGGTCACTGCAAAATGCAGGCTGAGCTGTAAGGGTTTTAGCTCACTCCTAGGCCATGCTGGGCTTCTAATGCAGCAAACAATCTAAGCAGATGTGGGAAATAAAATAGAGATGTGATCATCTGTGCAAACACACAATGAATGCTATTACATTTGTGGCTCACTCTACTTATTCAAGACAAGACCTAATGAATGAAGAATTAGAAGATTAGCAGGGGGAAGATTAAAGTAGCGGTGATAGGGAAGTCATTCTTACAAAATTTAGCATATGTGCGCCTTGGCATTTGGCAATGATTTATGGTTTAATTGTGTTCAAACTTGTCAAATAAGTTAATTCAAAAAGATAGTAGTACCTCATACTTTATAACTGGATATTTATAGTCAGAGTGGGGTTTAAGGAAAGGACTGAAATCACACAGAGGACCAGTCTTCTTCTTTCCAGAATAATAAGGACACCTCTGAAAAGTTGTGCATTCAAAAAGGACAAAGTGAAGAAAACATAAAAGTTTCCTTTGGGCAACATGTCAAATGGACAGTGGAGGCTGAGGTCATGACAAAGGTGGGTAGATACACTTAGTGACAGAGGAATGGGCAGAGCTCTTGCCCTATGAGTGGTATCAAAGGTAATTCCTGAAAATTTGAACTCAGGACGCCAGGTGGAGGTCACAAAAAGGAGGTTTATTTGCTCAGAAAGACAAGGCTGGAAAATGATCTCAGGAACTTCTTTATATGTCTGTTATGTTTTTTAGATTCCCAGCAGACTGCTGTAGTGGGCATGTGTGAAGCTGAAGATTTGAAAGTTTCAGAAATATGAACAGAAGAAGAGAGCTGAATGCTGATGATGGTATGTAGGAGTGAGCATCAGCACTTTCACACTGCTTAGATGTTAAAGTGAGTGGAAGGAACATTGTGAATCTATCAAGAGATAAAGAGTAGGAACAGAGAAAAATTAAGAGGGAAGTGAAAGGACTGAGTTTTGACAGTACTAGGTCATACCTTCAAAGCATGTTTAATGGTGAAACTTCACTGATGTCTGCTGAACTCATCTAATTTCCCAGAAACTGAGGATCTTAGATGGCCTAAAAGAGATATAGGCTGGGAAGTGGGGACTGTAAGGACAGACTAAAACTGGACTAGCTTGCTGAGGGGAGCAAGCTATGCCAGAGGTATTCAGAGGTATTAAAGAACAAGTTAGACAAAATAGCGCCCGGATTGGCAGACTGGGATGTGAGGACATGACAGCTCAGTTTATCATTGCGTGGCCTGATTCCTGCTCTTTCCAAGCACAGCAAGGATGATTTATGTCAAGGCAGACTAAAGCAAGTTATCTGAAAAAAAAAAAAAATTTCCTCTCCTGTGGACCTTGACCCATGGAAACCTACTCTCTTTCCTGTATTTTGCCCCATAGCAACTTAAGAGCTGGCAGTAAAATCCCTTCCTTTCATTTGGCACTAAATCTTCTTTCAAACAAAGAAAATCTAGATGAATTAGGCTTCTACCAACTCAAAACAATTTCTTGTGGTTGGGAAGTCACATCTGAGAATGACTGGAAGAGCAAATGTGATGGAGATGAGAACAATAGCAACATTCAGATGGAACTCCAGCAGTTGCATCTCTGATGCAAACAGATTTTGTGAAGGGCTTCTTTCAAAGCCACACGAACACATACACAAACACATTATTTGGAGGTAGTATTAGCATTCAAGTGGAACAGGTTTTTTTTATAAAATGCAAGGAATTTGTATTGCTTCAGAAAAATCCAGAGACTTTTTAAAACCAGGACAAAGACAGTTGATTTTCTCTAAGAAGGTCTCTTTTGCCTGAATGATAGTTCCAGTTGAATTGTGAGGACTAGAGGGGGAACAGAAAAGATAAATTTTTTTCATAGACATGCACAAGTTCAGACACATGAAGTCCAAAACAGGTAGTTTGATTGCAAGCGTAATTGTTTCCCAATTCTGATAATAAAGTATTTATATCAAGTTTTCAGAGTATAAAATACTCACTCTGCTGAAAATATCTGACCAAGGATGGTTAACACAGATGTTGAGGATGTACACATGGAACAAAAGGGAAACAGCCAGTTTTCTGAATTGGTTTATTCTGTTTTAATGCATATACTTCCAGGGATCCTGACCACACAGGCCTGGATTTACTCTGGATTTTCTTCATCGTAAAAAATCCTCAGCATACAACAATCCGCAAGGGTTTGAGCCTCACAGGTCAGATGAGGATCAAACATTCCACAAAACTCCAGGGATTTTAAAATCCAAGGTTTTGCTCTTTCTGATTTCATATAGAATATATGGTTTTGTGCTTCAGGTGTGATTTTCTTCACTTACAGGCAAATCTTTGGCTGAGTGGTTTCTCTGTGACGTCTTCTTTCAAGATACCACTAAAGCAAAGTAATGCTAGCTGGTATGTATCGGAGATAAAAGAAGACATAAAATTGTAGCAGATAATTGGAGGAAAAGTGTTTATTTCAGACTGAACTTTATCAGTGCTTACAATTCAAACCTTCATTACCAATCCTGGTTTTGTCTGAAAAGTTTCAAAGCTTTATTCTGCAAAGGCGTAGTCTGGGAGTAAGTGGAAAGGATAACTACACTTATGAGTAGATGGGACTCCAACAAGTCAAGCAAATGCATTCTCCTGATTGAGTGACTGAGTGAACAGTCAAGCTCTTTAGACAGTCTGATGGAAAAATAAGGGAATTAAGCAGCAATCTGGGTGTGTTTTGAGGAAGAACAGGGAAGCCCTGGGCTCTATATGGCTCTTGGTTATCAAGAGTTTTCGAGAAAACTCTTTTGACTGGGCAGAGGCCTTCTCTTTGGGTAATAAGTCCAAGAGCTGGAATACAGATACTGGTGCATGCTACCTCTCTTCTCTGTCTCTCCCCTTGCTCAGATTGCAGGTTTTGCACGTCCTGGTTCTTCTGCCTGTGGTTATGCTGCTAGGCAAGTCCTCTGCCCAGGCTCTGGTGTGGAGCTCAGATGGCAATGCCAGCAGCCTTGCCCATCCCATGTAGACCTCTCTCACCAGCATCAGTAAAGAGAATCCATAGTTCTTTCACACACCCTGGGCCTCCTGAGGAGCCTTAGGGCTTTGTGTGTGCTCTGAGAAGCACATAATCCCTGCGTATCCTGGGAAACTTCCTCCTCAGCCAGGGTCACCAACATGGTTTTAAATTGAGAGAGGACAAAAAAGCATTCAAAAAGGCTGGCTAATGCAGGAAAGATGACCATTTCTCCCAGATGAGAGCTCTGATGTCTCCAAACAGCACTGGGAAGTGAGAGGAGCACAACTTCTCCTCTAAGGGTGGCACCTGAGGTTCTCCTCCACCTCAGACACACATCCAGACATATTCAGCATTCATTGCTAGAATGCAGTGGGGTTAAGTGAGCAGTGAGGAAAAGGTTTGTGTTGTTTGTTGTGTTTCCTTTCCTATGCAACCTGACATGACATTTCCTTTCCCTGCTTGTGATCTCCCCTAGTGCTGGGCCAAATCCCCACCTTGTGCTTCATGCAATCATCATGAATTAACCAGTGTGGAAGGAATGCTAAATACCAGTAGGGCTTCTAGGCTAACAGCTCATGCACAAAGTAAGAAAAAAACCTTGAAAATAATGAAAAAAAGCAAAAAAGGAAAAAGAGAGATTCCCTGCCTTTAGTAGATCATTACTCAGTCATAAGCTATGTACTTTTCAGCTTCTTTTGCTCCCCTGCCAAGACTCTCAGAGAGAGAAAATCAGAACAGATAGATGAAAAGAACTATAAAGAATAACATATAGAAAAGGGAAAAAAAAAATGTCTGAGTTTGACCATAAATCACCCCACTGCTGTTTACCTGTCTGATGTTTTCTCAGTGATGGCAACAGAAGCTATGTGCTTAAACTGTATTCCAAAAAATTGAGAGCTCCAGAGCATCTCCATTTTCTGCCCTTGCCTTGTCCTGTTGTGTAACTGTGTGTCAGGCCAGGAGCCAGAGCTGACATCACATTGCAGAGGACTGCCCTGGGTCTTGCATAACCTTAATAGGACAGCCACTTGGAAAGTGTTTATGTGCCATTATGTGCCATTGCTTTTCTAACTACCCTACTGCATTAGGAGAGCAGAGTCATTATAGACCAGGCAGAATTATTAATTGCATTTGCATCAATGATGTCCACCATGAGGTATTTCAGCAGGCCTTGATATTTCAGGTTCTGTTCCCATCCCAGTAGGAGCAAAACTCCAGCTGTGCCAAGTGATTGTAACTAACTGCAGTGCTATTGCATTTTATCCCGGGAGGGTTTTGTTACCTCACAATAGTTTGTGATTACTCTATGGGATATCATCAAAAAGATGCCCATCATGCTGCAGATGTGTTCACGGTCCGTGCCCAGCATCCTATGGTTTATGTCTCTGAATAACATCATTCCTGTTTGCTTGTGGTGTGTCGCTTATCAGAACCAAAACATCTAATGTGCTTTTTAGATAGGTGGTAGCAGATTTCGAAAATGTAATTGTGAGGGAGCTAGGGATAGAGGTATATGCTTGCTACTGTGCTTGAAAACATGTCCTTTTCATCCCTATTCCTACTCTGACGCTTCTCACTGGACACTGATCCACTCTGCTGCCCTGCGGCAGGCAGAGGCTGGGTAAACACTGGCTCTGGCACATGCTGCTTTCCTCACCTCACTGCAGGGATGAGTTGTGCAGCAAACTAAGATTATTAAATCCTGATGCAAATTAAGAGCTGCCGGCCTATATCTTCCATGAGCACTGCCCTTCCCACCAAAAGGAAGGATTGAGGACATGGTCATGGAAATGAAACACCGCAGGTGGTTCTGCTATTCCTGCCACATGGAAGGTGACATGCTGCTTTCAGAGTGGCTGCTGCCTTCCTGGCCTCTACTTTTTTTGTGGCGACTGGACATGCATCTTCTCACATTTTTGAGTAACATAGGACACTACTCAGCAGAAAAAAATTAAAAGGGAGTGGAGGGAAAGGTAGCAGAGAGAATTTTCCAGCAACTGAGATGATGCTCAAGCCTCTGCATCTTTCACTAATATTTAATCTATGTGTACAGGTACAAATGAACTCACTCTAAACAGTATCAAGAGAAAAATGACTGCCTGATTTTCTTCCAAGTGTCCCTTCTTATTTAGTAGTGGTGGTGTTAATTTTAGAGTATTAAACAAGATGTAAAAATTTTCTGTCTCATTCTCTTCCTGTATTGTATCTAAACATTTTTAGAGATGACAGCTAGCAGCATTCATGAAGTGAAGATTTGTTTTGGTAAATTTGTTCCTACCATAATTATGCTGACATGTTCTCAAAAGAAAGATCTCTCCTAAAAACTTTGAGTGAAACGCTTTGATTGTACTTTTAGGCTTAGAGAAAGGAATTCTGTTTTGCTGTAGAAACCTTTCACATACTGCAGACTGTTGCCATTCTGCTTCCATATGGTCCCAGGAAATCTCACTTTCTCAGGAGAGTAAGTTGGGCAAAAGAAGATATTAGGCAACGCATTCTCCAGTATGTCCCCCCCCATTTTCTCTTTTCTGGCCAGAATGTTTCATCTTTGGCAGGAGCAAAGAAAATGCTTTCAAAATGAATTACCATACTGTAAGGAATCGGTTCACAGAAGAACAGTTTGCTCCATGGATCCTGATGATTTTATAACCATTTTGGTCACTATAAAAGGTCATTCTTCCAAAGAAAGCCAAACAAACCTGGAATAGCTTTGGCTTAAAGAGTTCTTCCTTTAACTGGTTACCCACAATATTGTACAGGATTTACAGGGCATTAAGTATCCAAAAAAGTACTCTAGGCTCAGTAATTTTCAAATAGCAGGTGATTTTAATTTTTTCTTTGGCATTTATACACACATCCTATTGCAAGCTTGATTCATTACTTTTTGTGCTGGAAAAAATGTTAAAGCTGGAATGGGAAGTCAAGAAAGTGGGAATTTATACATTGAGTGCATATGTGGTTTGGTGGTGTGTGCCATGTGTACACATCACTTACTGGGGAAGTTAAATCACTTTTGGATGCAAGTTTCAGCAGTTGCTTCCAAAACTCCATCAACTTCCAAACTTTGAAGTTACATTCTCCACAACCTGTTATTGAAATATTACTTGCCAGCTCAAAGCAAGCACCATTTCCTGAAGCAGAAATTCTTCTTCTTTTGCTCTGCAGGCTGTAAAGCGATGCTCTTTACTTGCTCTTACAGACTGTCTCCCACAAACTAGAACTGACTGTCTTCTCTCTGTTAGGAACACAGCATCTCTTGTGCACTGAAGGTTTTTATTTTGTTTTTAACTTCTCAAATTTCTTCATCACCAATGACAAGAATGAATGCAGTGTTCATCTGTGCACAAACAGGACCTCATTCATTTACACAGTTACCAGGGAAGCCTCGGAGTTGTGGACATGCACACAAGTCTGTCAGTCTCAGCAAACTACTGTTCCTTTGTGGTGGGTGCCTAATACAGTAGTGACACAGAATTTACATGACAAAGAAATTTAAAAGTATCTTTAGCTCTGACTTCCAGATGACTGAAGAACAAGTTTCAATAAAAGGAGTTATGACTCATGCAGCAGTTTGCAAAAGTGCCTCCTGTCACTGGGAAGAACCTCTTTCTGTTTGCTCCTTTCAGGCTGTTTCCTTACAATAGGGGACAGACTGGGCACTGTGGGAGCTACTGGTCTCTCTGCATTGGGAGCTGTGACCCCCCACTGAATCTGCTGTTCCAGATGTGGGTTTGCTGCAGTTACTCTGGCCACTGGTGGTTCCTTGGTCCTGTGGGCCACATGCCATCCACACGAAAAACCTGCTGCACTGGCACTGTCTGGGAGGATGCTCAGTGCATCAGAGGCCTCCTGTGTAGAGCTTGCGGAGCTTGGTGACCTCCTCAGCACAGAAGAAGAGCTTCTCCAGAGACATGGCTTCCACCCACACCTCAGTTAGTGAGGGGAATAATTTAAAATCTTATTTCCCCTTCCGTTGTTGGTACTTCTCTGGCTGTGTGCAGCCTCCCTTGCCCTGTGCCTCCATAGCTCTTGCCAAACATTCAGGTTTTTAAGTGCATTTCCCCTTGTTCCCATTATTTAAAAAAACCCAAAAAACCCCAACAGCTGATGCAAATATTGCCAGTCTAGGGGAGCTGGTCTTTGCTCAGCAGTCATTGTCGCTGTAACCTTCCCAATGGAGCTTAATTGTGTGCTTGCAATTAAGCAATTATGTATTACCAGGAATGGAGTAAATCAACCCTTTTATCTCCACTAATAGGATATTTCCTGTGAGCGTTTCTGCCAAAAGAACATAGGGGAAATATGGGATGATTCTGCATGTTACGTAAGCGTGAATTATTTCAGAAGCACACAGCACTGCGTGTTGGAAAAAGCCACCTCTGCTCCAGCTCCAGCAGGGCCACCCAGCTCCTGCCCCATGGCCAGGGCACCAGACCCACACAGCAACCAGTGCTGGTGACTGTCAACCACAGCTCTCAAGCCCCACTCAGAACCAGGGAAATAAGTTTCAAAGATGTTACACCCTCACAGATGAAGTTCCTTGGGCTCAGTCGAATGGTCGCTCTGTCAGAAAGCACAGCGCTTGCAGAGAGGGGGATCTTGGAGCTGCTGTGAGCTTTGCTGTGCAGATAAAAGAGAAAAGAGGCCACCCAGGCTCTCGCTTGCTCTGTGTTCAATTAGCTTGTTCACTGATGGGCTAACACTGCAGAATGGATTTTCCCACTGATTGATCTCTTAATGTAAATGAGTTATGGTTTTAAACTCAAACCATACATACTTCTTTTTTTCCGTTTGGAGCTGTTCTTCCCTCATGTTCTGTTCAGAGCGTACTTCCCCTCCAGCTAGTATCTGCAACACTATTGCACTTGAGGGCCTACATTATCCTTACTTCTACAATCAGCTCTGAGGTGGCCATTTGCCTCAAAATGTCTGTATTTATTTATTATTTTTCCTGTCTCTCCTCTTGTACTATTTGAAAAGATTTTGAAATGTTGACCCATGTAGTTCTTTCCCCCAGGATTTTACATAGGAATAAATAATTTATGATCCGTGTTCCATGTACGTCAACAGAGGCACAATTAGCCAGTCACAGTGATGCTTTGAGCCAACTGAGATTCAGTCAGGTATTATAAATTTTAATTTCAAAAAAGAGATTGTCCTTTTTGAACACCACATCTGCTTCTGTTTTGGAATATTTCTCTTGTTCATGATTCACACGATCCATATTAACTTTTCAGACCCTAATAAGGAACTTTACCTTCTGTATCTGTAGAAATAACTATTTAGTGCCTAGCAGCTCGCTTCTCCAGAGCCAAACTGTCACCTGAACAGTCTTTGGGATCTGTGGCAGTAAACACCCAATAAATATATCAGAATGCAGAATAAGCTTTAACAAAATTGTGCCCATCTTCCAAAGCAGACTTGATCAGTGCTTTAGAACCCAAGGTTTTACCCTCAGAGTCTAATTTCTTTGTGCTTAGAGAAACAGAAGCAGATAGAAAAAATGCTAGAAAGGTATTGCTTCTGAGTGATATTATATTTGCCTTCTTAAATAAAAAAGAAATCACAAATTAAAACTTTTAAAACTTGCTGTTGTCATAAAATTGAAATTTTCCTTAGCTGAGTATGGTATTTCAGAACACTGCTATTTAACATCTAATCACATTAAAATAGGAACTTCATAATACATATTTATGAAGACAGTAGCTCATGAATTTTGAGATTATTTCTATTAAAAGCAACATAATAACTTTGTCACTTTTGATTTCTGTATGAAATCTGGCAAGAAAGTCCCTCAGGTGGAACTGAAGATATTGTGAATTCTTGCAGTCAAGAGAAGTCCAATTGCATTTGGATAAATAGGTTTTAAAACAACAATTTGGATTCCAAGATTAAAGTTATCCTTTGGTGAACTGAGTATTTACTTATGACAATTTGTACCTTGTTTTCTTTCTCATGGCCATTGAAGGTGATGGGAAATAACCTCAAATCAATGAAAGATTGGATAGTTTTTGAATGAGCTGGCATAAGTCTGAGGTGCCACAGACTGAAGTGGGAGCTGATTTGCAATGCAGCCTGTGGGTTATTCTTAATGTTGGTGGTCACAGGCAGTATTGTCTCTCCTTTTCAGAGGTGACTGCATCTCCCATGTAGCCTTTCCCATCTTACCTGGGGGTACTTACTCTTCAAAACAAGACTTAGGACCTTCTGGACTCTTGGAGGGATCAGGGTCAACAATCCCATGCTCATTTAGGTTTTCAGTGGTCTGCCTGAAGTGAAGAGCACTACAAATTAAGGATGGAAAATTATTTAGCATGATCCTAACATTTATTATGATAGAAATTATTGCACTTTGGTTAAAAATATCTGGTTGGCCAGATGTCACTTCCAAAGGCATCTGGAGAGAATTGAGATAGATGCATGTTGACCAGAAGAAGTGGCACAGTGGAAGATGCTCTGCCAGTGGTGCTCCATGGCCCCATGGGGCAGAAAGCTGATGTGTGTGCCCATGCAAGAGGGCTTGAGAGCTGACATTTTCTGTCCAGAATCCTCCTCCACCCCATGCCCTTTCCTTCTGAAGCTCAGAGCTTAATGGAAATAAATCTAGTAGGAGGGAATGGGGAGAACAAGGGAGCAGAAAGCTAGGAAAGTGGAAATTTCTCTTTTGACCATACAGCAGGACAGTCCTTGTGTCACATGTCCTTTTGTTCCAGAGCTCACCCACCTCTCACCCCCAGCCTCCTGCTAGTGTTTCATTTCAGTGTCCCATCCTGCTCCCCATGGCCCTTGGGAGCCGTGGCTCCTCTGCAGCAACTGGATGGGGTCCCAGGATCCCACAGACATCCCTACTCCTCCTCAGTGACACCCATGAGGGTGAAAAATCATAAGAGTTGAAGAGTCAGCGTCTGAAGTGCTGAGTTGTTTGATTTTCTTTTACAGCAGTGTTCATTCCCATGTCTTCAGTTTGTTCCACAGCCCAAAATAGCAGTAGGGCATATTTACTGCCTATGTGGTAGAACGACATCTCACCCTGCCTGCATGCAGACCAATAAGTTTTATGCAGAATAAAGATGCTTGAGAGCATTGCCACAAGTCACAACAGCTGTCTTTGCTCAGCAGTCACAGAGGTGACATCAGTTTTGTGCTCCCAAACACAGATTTTTACAAAATTCTGTGTCAAGTAGTCTGTGTGGAGGAACCCCGTCATAATGCTACTTTAATCAATAGAGTGTGACCAAAAAATCATCTGAAAGTCATCATCTTCTCCTTATAGAGGCCCTTGTAGACCAGTTACTTTTCATTATCCCAAATTTCAGAGCCTGACATCATTTATCTATTTGCCCTTTGGACTGCTGATGAAAAATCTGCACTGTTTAGAAACTACTGGACATGCAGTTTCGCATCTAAACACAGAAAACCACAGTACTTTGAGTCTCTCAAGGCTGTTCTTTTGCCATTTTGAGGTATTTATTGCATCTTTTTATTTCTCTCTCTTTCCTCCGTCTTACAGTTTGGATTCAAATGCTTCCCCTAATACAAATATTTAAAGAACTTTAGTTCCCCTAAAGTCTGTAAGCAGCAAAATCAACACATGCGGTAGAAGTCTGAAGTGAACAAAAGAACAAAAATTCAGCATGTTATAACAGAGACATAATTACAACTAAACTATTTTTTCTGTAGACAGTAATGTTTCCAAAAATCAAAAGACAGTTGCAAATTTCCTCGGTCCCTTCAAGATAAGAAGAAAAGAAAATTACAAACACTTCACAGAAGAATAGTAATGAAATTAGGCAGTTATCAAGAACATGTAATTGAAAATTATCAAGAAAACACACTTGGAGGAACAGGAGTTCAAGTATGTTTCTTACATGATAAAATGGCAGTGTTCTTAACTATGAGTTGCAGTACCAGTAAGTTGTTGACCATTAATGCTAGGAAAGCTCACTGTGTTTATTATACATTCTCCCATGACTCATACAGGGCATTATCTTGTAGCACCACAAAATGAACTTGCCAGATTTTCTCATGATTGGTTTTATGTACATCCCAGTGGAAGGCTGGTCCAACTTCTATAAGAAGGGTTGTCATGAACAGATATAGGCCTCACAGAAATTAGTCTCACATTTTTTTCCTGGACATATTCTTACCAATTTCCATCTCCTCCAGTTTTATACAAACATCATCAGCATGCCACATTTTCAGCAGTTCAAAGATCATGAAGAAAGTGTATCTGATTTTTACAATAAATATGTTCTTTCTGCACTCAGACCTCCTTTTGGGGAAAGCCACCTGTCCTGCCCACCTAGAGAAGAGAAGGGATGGGTTTCTCAGGAGATTTTCCTTGCATGTGCCTTGTCTGGAAGTAAATAGGTCAAAATATGATGGTTTTGCTTGAGACTGGATCAATAAAATAATATTATGCCTTGTAAAGGGATAATGTAACTGCTTTCACCTAAGCAGTGAGGTCCTGATAATTTTAATATTTCATCAGAAGGAAGTACTTGACTTCTAAGGCTGTCATGAGGTAGATTTTCCTGAGCATCAATTATTATTATATATGATAATAACAATTATATATAAATGCAATTTCCTAAGCAACTATCATTGCAGAAATGCTAGCAAAGGCCAAAGTCAAAGCTGCATCTCTTCTGTCCTGCAGCTGCAAGAGCTGGTGGGAGGAACAGGCAGTCTTTGGGTAGCTTTCCCCCTCTGTGGGGATGGTCAAGCAGTGAAGTTCTGGCAAGGTCCAAAGTGCACCTTGCACTGCCTTTCTTCTATGGCCAGGCTTATGCTGAGACAGTTTTCAGCCTTCAGCAAGGACCATGCATAATTGTGTGAAGGAGTCAATGCTCACTTACTGAGATCACAGATTGAAAGAAATTTATAAAGAAAGCAGGACTATTTTGTCTCAGATATTCTGAATAATTTTATTTAGCTCAAGAGTTTGAACAAAAGATTTTGCTAACTTGGCACTTCCAACTCCATGAAGTTTTTTATTTTTATTTCTTGTCCAGACAGAGAACCAAACCTGCCATGTCTAAGAAGATCTGCTTTTGACAATCCCTACTGAATACAGCATTTGATGGCAAAAATAAGGTAATGTTTCAGCTACTCCAAGAAACTCTAATTCCTTTTTGACTGATCTCAGTAGCAATATACCCCAGCATATGAGCTCTGGACTTTCTGCTTGTTGAGCAGTCCAGAGTTTTCATACATGACCATTTTCCCATGCCAAAAATACATGCTAGGACTCTTCTCTCTGAAACACACTTCTGCCTGCAACTGTGATCTTCCTAGCTGACGTTCTACTGCCTTTGTGTGTGGGCAGAGGAATAGGAGGATCAGGAATGTGCAATTGCTACAGATCCCTAACTGTGATGGCTTTTTTTGAGTTCTCTCCACCATTTTTATAACACCTTTTTAGATTGTTATATAGCCAGATAAACATGAACCCCTTTACTCTGATCAGCAGCATCACAAAGTCTCTCCCTCAAAAAGAGTAATTTGAGAGTTAAAAAAATGACAAAGATGCACAACTTCATCACAGAGGCAAGATTTACTGTTGCTGCTGCTGCTGAAGAGCTGTGTGGGAAAAGCAGTCTGGTGCCCTGGAGTTCAAATCTACAGCAGTGCATTCAAGATGTCTGAGCCCTTGAGAGCATTTTCTGGTGTAGTGAATTAAATTTAGAGCTGTGCAAATCCGGCTTTGGATTTAGATTTGTGAGATTCACCTTTGACCTGGCTTTGGACAGAGATTTGGATGCTTGTCTTGTTCAAATATGTGGGCAGTGTGCATTTTGTGCTACTTTTCAGGATAAAGGGAAAGGGCATAATTTCTACAGAAAATACTTCGCCTACTGGATACAAATTCTGGTTATGGCATCTACTTATATTTATATCCCTTCTTTTCTACAAGATCAGGCTGTGATAAGAAAAATCTCGATTTAATAGTCTTGATACAAAGAGCAAACTAGAGAATACTGTCAAATATTGACAAGTTCTAGACAAAGATCTGAGTAAGTGGGACTAATGTATAGACTTCATGCAAACCGTAATAGACAGTTTCTCAGACAGCAAGACACACATGGCTTGTCAGGGAAGGCTGGGTTTGCACTGTGTTGTCTTTTGGGTTTTCTATTTCTTTAATGAGGTTAGGGGAAAGTAAAGCTGAGGAGAGAGTTCCTGGATGTCCAGAAGGATGCTGGGAAACACAGTATTACAAAAACCTTTTCTGGGATGGTTTAGCTGAAATATATTTGCTGAACGAAACCCAACCTTGCGGCAAGAGATGCCCTCACTCACCAGATGAAACCGAAGAACCTCTCTGCGAGGACTCCATGTGGCCATCACCCTCCAGCTAGCCCTTCCTCCCTCTAATTAGCACCCACACATGGGCATGCATCAGTGTCAAAACCTACACCTCTTTCCTAATCTGGTTTCAAAATACTCTGCCATCTCAGCTGTCCAGACTTCCTGTACTAATGGTTGCCATGACAGGAATTTTCTCTTTAATCCCTTTTTGGGGACACCCTTTCATCTACAGCAGTGATTACACTGGTCACAGCTTCCTGCTGAGCCCTGTCTGTCTGCTAAAAGGAAAATGGAAATAAAAATGGAAAGCCTGCCAAGGCCCTTCCTTTATTCAGTGCAGAGTAACGCTATACACTGGCAATAAATAAAATAAATAAGATTAAATAATGTAAAACTAAGTATAATAAGAATCTAGAAGCTATTTCTGCCCTTGTTAAAAAAAGGAGAATGGTAAAAATTTAGTTTTTCAGATCCTATCTGGTTCACAGACTGCATGCAATGAATTAATCTCATTGAATCTCAGAGGACAATTCATCTTGTTGAATCTTACATGGGTGAAGATGAATTAGCAGCCTCTGATCTTGATTTGGGGAGAAATCCCTTGGGGCAAAACCTAGAAAGGGTATCCACTGATTGCAAATTTCTCAGACATTAGAAGTTAAAAGGCACCCCCTGGAACACACCAGAGCTCCCAGCCCTGTACCCTTTGTGCCCACTCCGGCTGTCCAACCACCTCCAGCCACAGGATGGGAGGTCAGCATGGCACCAGTGCTCCCTGAGAATGCAGGCACATCGCTTGCACCACCACTGTGACCTTTGTAGGATTCACCCGCCAACAACTCCATCTGCAGCGAGATCCTGAGTACTGCTAGGTCCCAGCAGTGGCTTCGTAGCTCTGCTGAGTAGGAGTAGGCACTCACAGTAGGTGAAGAGCATCAAACATTGTCCATGCCTTTGTGTGCTCAAACACCATAGCCCCAGCATGTGGGCCTCTCCTCCCTCCTCATTCTATCTTTTCTCGCTTGTTACTTTGCCTACACATCATTACACTGTTGTTACAGTAAAACACCCTAATTACAGGCTCCAGGTCAAGCTGCATTTAAACAAAAACCACCACAGCCATGGCCAGGTTCCCCAGTGACACTTTCTCTTGCACTGTGAATCTACATGTCTCAAGGGAAATGTAGAAGGAGGCAATAATTAAGAGTCTAGAGACACAAATAGGCATTTTGGTAGCTCTGTAAGAGTCAGAGAGCTCTGTGAATCCACTTCAGCTGACGATCTGGCCCTATTTCAGTCAGGAAACAAGACAGGAAAAGGGATATACAAAAAGTGTGTGAAAAGAGCAGCAGACTGAAATTATGCCCTTTTACAGCTATGCACACAAAGAGACAGTGCTGAATTTAAGGCACCGTTCCCCTACCTCTTTCTCCCTTCCCCAAAGCTGATGCGAGAGTGTGTCCCCCAGCCTCAGGTTGGAATGCAGACCTGGAAAGGAAATGGGAAGCATTCACTGGGCTAATCCAAGTGGAAAACTGGAAGAGATGTCAACACTCTCTGTGATTCCCAGACTTTATACACTCACAGGGGCACACACAGAGTTTTAGGTGGGAAGACAGATTTTGGCATGCTGAAGACTTAGATGTCTGTCCAAGCGTCCTAATTCTACCAATAACTCTGCTGCTTTAAATTTGGCTTCTTCCATGTTGCTGCTCCCTTCTCTCGAGTTTTTCCTTCCCTTCTTGTTCACATAAAGACCATACCAAAGGAGGCCTGCATAAGGTGGTAACTGCAGCTCAATCCTCAGCGCACTGAGGATTTCCTTCTGTCTTTCTCTTCCACCAACACCATGTTTCTATGATGGCTTGCATGCCCAGGAGTGAGCCCAAGCTGAGCAATATAAAAGAAAGCTCACAAGAAAATGTCCCAGTCAGGCTTGTTGGAAAGAGAACTTGAAGCTGGAGATGATGTAGTGTACATATAACTGGTGGAACTGAACAAAAAATGAAGAATGGGTTTTGGATATCTTGACCCCCAACTAAAATGCCAAGAGTGATATGAAATAAAGCAACAACTGCAAAAATGAGAGGAAGCAGAGTACATTTTCTTCCTGAGAGACTAGTTTTGCACTCTTCAGTGACAATCTATTTTTTTTTTTTTTTTTTGTGTTTTGGCATCAGAAATGTTACAAACACCCAGACATGTATTCTGCTGAATCTTAAAGCTTAGTTCTTATGTTAACAAGTCAAGGGCAACAGGCAACTGTAAAAATATAGATATTTTAAAACTTCCCTAAAGCTTAAGCTATTGCCATCCCCATCTGGATTACTCACAATGAAGCAGAAAAGCAGGCACTCATCATCACACATCCATGCTGGTCGAATCATCTTGCCAGAAGGATCTTCTGGGGACTACTGTGGATTCACACAAGACAGGTCAGACACAGTGGCTCTGTTGGGTTTTGGACTGCCAGTTAGCCACCTCCCTCATTTACCAAGGGCCAAACATTCTTCTTTTTTTTTTTTTTTGACATGCCACAGTCAAAGCTTAAACAAGTTCACCAAGAGCTCACTCTTTTCACTCTGAGGTTTTTACTAGAGGCTTAATCTGCTCTAAATGGGCTGGTTGCTTCCCCTGAGCTCCTTTTCCTCTGCTTTTCTTTGGCTCAGGCATCCTACAGGCTCTCGGACTTTCTCTCTGCCTCCCTCTATGCACTCATCTCGTGGCTCACTGAGTGAGCATAAGTTCTAATGTCTGTGCTCCTTTGCTCCTTTGTTTGTTCTGCTGATCTGTACATGACTTTCCCTTACTTGCTTTCTGAAGCGTTTTCCACTGCCCCTTCAAAGTCTGCCTGATGAGCTGATGCCACCACCCCTGGAGATCAGCCACCCTGCCCCCTCCAATTCCCATGTGGTGCAGAAAATGGCACATCTGATGCAGGGTTGGGGTAGCAGTGGACTGGCCACGGGCTGCTGCTGAGGCAGTTGAGGGCTGGGAGAGCACACCTTCCCAGGGCCGAGGCGTGCTGCCTGCTCTGTGCCTGGAGCCCCAGATGGCACTGCCCAGAGTGGGTCCTGGAACAGCTCTCCACACCTCGCAGCCTTCTCCCGAGTGCCATGGAGGGAGCACTGTACCTGTGCTGAGCAAAGGAAAAGGCCTGAGTGGCTCAGAATAGCTGTCTTCCAGAAAGTTGTCTTTATCCTAAATACAAGAAGATAATGCAGTCTATAGTTGTGCTGCAGAACTACCCAAAGACCTGACTCAAGTTCTGACTGAACCTTGCCATGGTTCACCAGCATTCTGAGGGCAGCAGTGAATAGCCCTGCTGTCAAACACACCTTTCAAGGCCCACCTTTGTTTGCTGTTTTTGTTGGTAGTCTGACATCTCTTCCTGGCTACACTTAGACATGTTTGTAAAGGCTGATCACTTTTAGATCCTGTCTTCCGCCCTTGATATGGAACATGATTGCCTGTTAACCTCACAGAGAAACCTGGGCGGGAGCACTTGGGCACAGAGAGTACTGTGAAAAAAAGAGGCAGAGATCATAGCTTCTGTGGGAAAACAGTGGTGCCTTTTATTGTATTCTTCAAGTTCTGAACTAAATTAATTTATTCCAAATTACCACAGAACCAGAAACTTACAAGAAAGACTAGAACTAAAAGGACAATTTTCCCCCGCACTCAATATCCCAAAATAAAGTAGGAACATTGTTATTCACCAATAGCCAGTTTCAAGGTGGTCACCAATGCCAGCTGGGCAACACAGGATGGCATGCTGCTGTGGGCAGAGGTGGGCAGCTCCAGGAAGAATCTCCCTTGCCCTGGGGCAGGTGGGACTCTCCGCTCGAGCTGCACGGCTGACTTTTCTGGGGCTGAAGTTCCACTCCAGAGCCCACCAGAGAAGACTTTTAGAAGGATGCACAGCTTCCTCCAGGTGCCATTACTGCAGGCATTTTGCAGAGAAGTCAGCTTTTGCTTCAGCAAGCAAAGGCAGGAAAACAGCTGTCAAAGTAGAAATATAGTCAGGAGTAAATACAAGCAATTTCCAGTTTGGGCAGTGCTTTGTTTACCTATTTTACATACATGTGAAAGAGGTAAGTTTACTACCTTCTTTATCATCTAAAAGAACTCTTCCAAAAGCTGATTCAAAACACCTAAGTCTCATAAAGATATTTGTTTGATGCCTATTTTCTGGCCTTTTTTATTACCAGCTTTCTACAGGGACATTTTACAGCTGCAATCGATCAGATGTCCTATTGTCTATTCCCTATATAAAATCTCACATACAAAAAAACACCTTACTAGGAGCTGAACCACTTTATATACTTTTTTACTAGAAGGCAAATCTTTGAAAAATGTAGTCATGATTTCCAGCTACTGCAAGAGGTGTCTCAAACTCTGCCAGTTCGTTAGTCTGCCTGTTCAAACCATGAAGCTGAGGATGCGTCAGAAACCATCAGTCCTGTTCAATAAACTGTGCTGATCTTTTCATCTTGACTTCCTGAGTCATCCCAGCTCCGGACCTCAGCTGCCATATGGAATCCCACTTTGTAATACAATCTGAAACACAGCTTCAGCTCATAAATGTGTTTGTGCTTAGAACTACAAAGGACACTTCCTGGCTGTAGGGTCTCTCTCTCTCTATCTGTCAAGCCACTTGGCCTCATAATGTGTTCATACCAGCTCAATTCTCATGTGATAATTTATGAATAATAAAGGAAGTGCTGCTTTAAATAGAATACAGATCATAATCCTCAGTTATCAATTGCTTTTAATCTCTTACTTTGTAGATGGTGCTTTGCTCAATATATTTTCCTGCTACTTTTAAGGGGAATTTAAAAACTTTAAAATGAATTGCTACTGTATCACATTGTGAATTTAAGAAAGAAGTAGCTGGCAAATAATCTCATTATCGATAAATGTACAAGGGTTTTTTTGTTTTGGTTTTTTTTGTTTATTTGCTTGCTTTGTATTTTTTTGTTTTGTTTTGGGGGGGGGGTGTGTTGGTTTTTTTTTTGGTGTTGCTTTTCTTTTTTGTTGTTTTGTTTTGGGGTAGGTTTTTTTTTGAGACTACATTTTTTTGCATGTCCCAGCAACACTGGCATGTTGTTTTTCATTAACTACAGCTGCTTGCATATTGGTGCTGTCAGAGTCGGATGGGAGACCACATCTGTGGTGCTTGCATATCTCAGTGACTTTGTAGCTTGGACTTCGGTGAATAATTTGAAATTTGCACACACATGAGGCTGACTTACATTGTTTCTTGTTTGAAACCCATTTCAGAATATTCAGCTCTGGAAAGCTCAGTTTATTTTCTCTAGTCTGTTGTAAACATGACAGGTCATGAAAAATGGAGACAGGAAAACTCTCTGCAGACTAACCTAGCCCATACTGTATGTAGGACAAAGCCAGCTTTTAAAATATCACCTTATAATTGTGCAGAGAGTTTCTGCAGCCCCCCCAGTCCAGTTCTGGCCATAGCTTGCTGGGCTTGAGGCAATACTACAGCCCAACATGGGACTGCATGCTGATGCCACCTGGTCAGTCTTGGAACCGGCCTGGATGGTGGCAGGGTCATCCTTCAGCCCTTGTCTACTATAAAAATAGACACAGACCAGAAAACAACTATACCACAGTGTAGTCAGGCTGCAAAGATTATTGCAGGACTTGGAAGCTACTCAGAGAAACCCCTGAGCACCAGAAATGTTGTTTCGTTTCCAAGGTCTCTACCCCTGGCCAGGGACAGTGCTGGGGTTAGAGCCAAAGAGGCAGAGAAGTGCCCAGCAGCAATTTGCCCAACTTTTGAGAAGCACCCATTTATTTCCTAGGTACCTGCATTCAAGTAGTTCAGAAATGTTCTCTTGTTCCTCTGAGACAATGCTGACACCTTGCTTTTGTGTGTCACTTCTAAGGGACTGGCTGAGTTGCTGTAGGAAGCAAAGAGGGTTCCTCTGGATATCTGTTGGTCTGGAGGATTTCCAGAAAATCAGAGGGGCTGTACTATGGGCAGTGGGGACCCCAAGTGTGCAAGGACCCTGCGTGTCCTGTACAGGGTCTGGGAGCAGGCGCTTGGGCAGGAGTGAAACATGTCTTGTCCTGGAGGGGTTCTGCTGACACCATCCTGCCCTGGTGCCTGCAGCTCCCCGCAGCTGTGGGTACCACAACATGTCACAGAGGCGCTGGGCTTCTGCAGCACAGATGTGGTGCTGCTATGCCTTGGACCCACAAAGCATGGAAGGACATCAAAAGAGCATATGCCTCAGCAATGGCCCTTTCCAGCAGCCAGCTGTCCCGCCTGCTCAGAGCCATATGTGCACCCCGCCCCCCAGGCCCTTCTGGAAAAGAGCTTTATTTGGAGTGGGGCGGGCTGGGCACAAAGGTGCAGTCTGCTCTCCTTGCACAGCACTCGGCTTGACCTCCCTGCCGGGCTGGCTGCACCCAGTGGGTCATGGCAGCAGCAGGGATGCAGCAGCACAAATTGGAGCAGAGTGCAGGGGATGGCAATGTCCTTTCAGCCTTGGAGTCAGCATGGAGGAAGGGAGCTGAGGTGATGAGAGGTGAGGGGTGGTTTGCACCTAAGGAGAGTTTAAATTAAGGGATTTCCACCCTGGAGAAAAGAAGCAGAAGCCTCTGAAATACCACAGGAGAATAGGGATCTCTTAACTTGTTGTGGCTTTTAGTACAAGTACTGAGAGGCACAAAGAAAGAACAAAAACCCCCGAGCAAATCCCCATACAGCCAGCTCAAAGTCAAACCCTGAAATACATTGTCAGAGGCTAATCTGTCAAAAAGCATAAAGAGGGTGAATAGGTATTAGGCAAAGGAAACATCAACCAAACTCCTGGCAGTCTTTATCTCAGGAGGTCTAGGTTATTAGGGACAGGTACTCCATACTTTATACTTTTATAAGCATTCAGTGCTATTATAAACAAAGCAGGGAACCAAGGAGAACCGTGGACTGATTCAGAACAGCTCTTTCGCTGGCATGTTCACAAAATAGTTGTGAGATTATTCAATATTTGTTACAAACTATTTTAAATTTCCAAATTTTTGTTTGTTTGGATGGTTTTTTTTACAAAAGTATATAACGGAACTAATTTAGTACCATTAAAAAAAAAAAGCCCCAGTCATGTGTTTGAAAACATTGTGCAGCTAATGAGGAAGAAGTCTATTCCACATTTTAAGTGTATCACAATGAGGAGAGAAGAAAACAAAAATGCAGAGGGGTCTAATTACAAGAAGGCAACAAATCACAACAGGTTTTTTGCTCCTGATGAACAAGTTATGCTATTTAAATGTAGGTAAGATAGCAAAACACAAATTTTCATGGAATAGCAAATATTAATTTTTAAACCTTTTTTCTGAATTGTGGCTTTAAAACTCCAAAGCCTGGGAAAAGAAGCAGATACAAGGCTATGCTGGTCAGTTGATTACAAGTGATGCAGTTTCCAAGAGTCTGTCACTCTGAAAGAATGGAAACCATCCTTGAGAGGTTTGTGAGACATGGGATTTTAAACAGGGGTGAAAGATCTGTAATTATGGTAAACGGAGTAGTAAAATAGCTCTGCATACTCAGAACAGATTTTAAGCAATTCTTGTGAGCTGAAACTGAAACAGTTAGAGGTGCTTCATTTATATATGGTATTTTTATGCTCAGTTTTTGCTTCCATTAATTTTATTCTTTTGTGCTTTTAAATAAATTGATGCAAATGAATCTGAAATCACTCAGCAGGTCCACAATCTCTGCATTTCTTCTCTGGTCATAGCATTTCTGCTCCTGGTCATAGCATCCCCACTGGCTGGGCTAATCATGAACAACAGGCTCAGCATCTTGAGTCCAGCTCTGGCCAAGTTCCACCTTGGTCTGGAGTAAGTTGAATGCCAGCTACCATTTTTGCTCCGTGTCCTCTAGGCTGTCCCAAGGCAGCTGTTGAGCCAATTTCCCCATAAAGATCACTGAGTCCAACTCTCTGCTCCTCAAAGGACTACCCAAAATTTAACCATGTGACCAAAAGTGTCATCCAGATGGTCCCTGAGCTCTGACAGGCTTGGAGCTGTGACTCCCTGGGGATCCTGTTCCAGTGAAGAACCTTTTTGATCACATTGTGCAGTGTGAACTTCTCCTGATGCAGTTCCATTCCATCTCCTCATGCCCTGTTAGTAGTCACAGAGAGGGGGAACCAGCACTGGCCTCTCTGCTTTCCCCCTTGAGGAAGTTGTGAGCTGCCCTGAGGTCACTCCTTGGCCTTCTCCAAGCTGGGGAACCAAGTGACCTCAGCCACTCATGCCAAGTCTTGCACTTGAGACCTTACACCAGACAGCCTGCCCCAGACACAGTCTAACAGTTTGATGTCCTCCTGGTATGGAGGCATCCAAAACTGCATGCAGGACCTGAGGCGAGGCTGCACCTGCACATTGCAGAGTGGGAGAATCACCTCCCACAGCAATGCTGTGCCTGATGCTCCCCAGCACACAGCTGGCCCTTTTTCTGCCAGGGCACACTGCTGATCCATATTCAACTTGCCGGCAACACAAACCACGAGATCTCTTTCTGCAGGGCCTGCTCTCCTCCCTCAACTTTTATTCATAATCTGATAATGCACCCTAGGTGGAGAATCCAGTTCTTGCCTTAGTTAAATTTCGTGTGGTTGGTGCTCACCATGCTAACTCCTGCACAAAGTTCCTTTTCTCCTTTGAAGAAAGGCATACCCCATATGTTGCCAGCAGGCCTGGTATCATGTAGGCCAACTAATGATAAAAGAGAACAACTTCTGCCAGTGGCACGCACCTTGGAGTCAGGTATTGGTCCTGCTGAATCTTCCTGTTTCTTCCTTCATCTTTACCTGCAATAAGAAGGAAAGAAAAGAACATTTCTTGTGTTCATGATTCCCTAATGAATTCTTCCAAGGCCCTGAAGTCTCTTTCAATTGTCTTTGGACTTCTTATTGCAACTTCATCACTGCCTACATGAAAAAATCAATAATGGATAATAATCCAAGGGCCATAACAGGGTAGGAAGTTTTCTCTTCATATCTTTAACCTGAGTGTAGAGAAGCAGCAGATTTCACTAAGAACTCAGTCTGGTCCAGATCTCTTCTCTGAGAATACCAGGTTAATTCATTCAAAATAAGCTAATGAATAAAAAGGAAATTGTAAACTTCACAAGCCACTGTCACAGACACATAGATTTTGCCAGGGTGTTTCAATGAAAAAGAAAAGATTGGTTTAGCCTCTCCTCCAGAGGGCTGGGTTTTGTCCTCCATTATTGTGAACACAGTATTGTTTTCTACAGAGAAATACAAGTCAATCCAGTGACATAAAACCTTTGCCTCCTATTCTTAGCCTCAGCTTTGATTGCAGCGAAGTACTAGAATGGAAGTAAACAGCAGCAAGTGTGACTGGATAAACTGATTCAGATTGGCAAAGCACTGCTGTGGGTACACCTGAGCAGGCCTCTCCATGCAGATATGGATTCATATCTAAGATGCCTTTGATCAACCAAGAAAACCCATTAGTTATTCTGCTGGGTTTCTTTCACTTTTCCTCAGAAATCTGTGCCCTCTTATACCATGTTAACAATTGGAAGGCACCAATAAGGCAACTTGTCACTTGCTTTTCTGTACCTATTATTCATCTGGGGTTTACATAGGCATGGTTGCCATGGAAGCAAAGTGAGATATTTCCACTTTCAAAACGTATTCAGTGTTCTTTTTCTGTGTGCTTTTTTCCATCCACCAATGGTGATCCTTTAGAAGTCCCACCTCTCCCACTGCTTCTTTCTTTGAGATTGCCTTGCCCTGACTGCCCACAGTCCCCTGCACTGATCATGTCCATTCATACATAAAGGCGGCAAAAGTAAACACCAATGACTATGTTGTTATTTCCAGGTGGAAAAGCTGATAAAGGAACTTGTCCCACACTCTGTGTTGTTCACACAAACATAGGAGTCCTGTTCTTTTCAACAGTGTCTGACTTTGAGGTCACTGGTTATTCCGGGGGGGGTCAGTAAAGAAACAGATCTTTTACTTTTTCTCCAAAAAGTTTGAGCAGTCTTGGCAAGTACCACAACATCTACAGAGGACCACCTTAGCCAAAATGGGATAGCTGAATAGCAGCACTGCTGCAGCTGAGGTCAGCTGAAGGCCTTAGGCTGGGTGAGCGGGGTTTTCAGGTCTGTTCTCCACTGTTACAGTTAAGTTTTATTCAGCCTATCTCAAAATCACAAAAAATTATAAATAGCTCAAGTAGTCAGAACTTCAGACCACTGAAATGACCAATGTTTCAGGGACACCAGAAAAGTAGGAATAGAGATGGGTGGTGAATGAGTGGTGAGGGAAAACAACCTGACTGCTGAGACTAATTTTTTTTTCTGGTGGGTGAAGAGCTTTACAGCTCTGCTAGATTTTGTAGATATTGATGTCAGCATTTTATTTTCTTAAACTTAAAAGAGATACAGTCTTTTGGGTTTTTTTCTGTTCTCTATTCCTTCTGCATAATTTCTGAACTACTTTCCTGTTGTTATCCTTCCCCTCCAATGGAAAGATTCAAGTACACGAGTCTCAGAGACAGTTTCCCAGCAAAGCACTGAAATAGGCTGACAAACTTCTGTGGAGTATCCCTGAGTCAACCACTCACTGGCTTTGCCTCTCTGGAGCCTTCAGCCATAAACAAATTCTTGCAGGGAACCTTTGTTATATTGCATTTGATTTATGTTTCCAGTTAGAGTAGATTTTTTTAGCTCATTTCCCAGCTCTACTTTATTGCTGTTTACATGCCATCTCTATTTCCCAGTTGCATTTAATAAGCAGGTTACTTTTTTAAGGTTACTTTTTCTTTTGTAGAATCTGGCTCAGATTCCAAGGCAAGGGATAACATAGATGCTTATGGAGCTCCTCAACTCTTTGTTTAAGGTATGAAGAGAGCTTGTCTTCACTCTTCTGGCTGCACTTAAGGAGCAGACTTCTCTATTCATGACTATAAAAAAATCTCTTTGTGCTGCATATTTCTACTGGGTTTTTTTCAAAGGTCTTATGCATTCCATTTACCTCAGAGTTCCCATAAAATGTCTCATGGCATATTTCACAATAATCAGGTAATAATCAGTGTCATGATTGTGTCTGTTGATAATGAACAGAATTCTTCACATATGCACATTAGCCTGAGCAGCAATATAATTATCATCTGACTTGTTGAGTCAAAGAACTGGTCTTTCAGGAATCCTCTACTGCTACTGCCAAGCCTACTCTTCCCACAGCCAAGTGTTTCTCAAGGAAATTCCAGGTCAGACTCGACACTGGTAGGTAGCAGGGGACAGACCTATGCCAGGAACATCTGCTGGTTTAGGTTCTCTATAGATTTCCTGCTGCACATGTTCTATACCTCTTGTGAGTCGCATTCTCTAAATTGCCTATGGTGTAACATATGAAATTAAGAAAGGAGATAATCACTAAGAGTAAGTATTGTGTTAAAGACTCAGGTGGGGACATTTGAGGCTGCAGATAACACAGGATTACTGTCTCCAACTATTCTATAAAAGATCACTGCACAGTGGTCCTAATAAACCATTCTCCAAATCCATCAGAAAGAGCACAGAAAGTGAAGTGCTTGAACTGCAGGAAAAGAAATTTAGGTTGAGAGTGGTGCCTTCTTTTTCTCTGCCTGTAAAGAGAGAGGCAGGGCACTGCATTGACTAGGAAGGTCATAGGGTCTGCGAGAATTTTCCAGAAACAGGTTAGACAAGCATCTGTCAGAAATAATGCAAATGTAATTGCTTCTGCCTATTGGGCTAGGGGGAAGGACTAAATGACCTCCTGAGACCGTTCCAGTCCCTCATTGTTTCTGTTTGTACAGTTGTGCCTTTTAAAGAGCTGCTTCACCCTGCAGTGAAACAGGATTCACCAGTCGTATGAAGTTTCATAAGGACAAGTGACTGATTCTGCAACTGGGATGGGGTAACCCTGGATGTGCAGACAGAATGGAGAATGAGAGGCTGGAAAGCAGTGCTGCAGAAAGTGAGCTGGATATCCCGGTCAACAGAAAGCTGAACTTGAATCAGCAGTGCCCTGGCAGCCAGGAGGGCCAACCCTGTCCTGGGGGGCATCAGGCACAGCATGGCCAGCCTGGAAGGGAGGGGATTGTCCTGCTCTGCTCTGCACTGGGGCAGCCTCAACTCCAGTGCTGGGGGCAGCTTTGGGTGCCACAGTATAACAAGGATATAAAGCTATTGGAGAGTGTCTGAAGGAGGGCAATGGAAATGGTGAAAGTCCTACAGCTCCTCCATATGAGGAGCAGCTGAGGTCTCTTGGTCTGTTCAGCCTGGGGAAGAGGAGACTGAGGGGAGACCTCATTGTGCTCAACATCCTCACAAGGGGAAGAGGAGGAGCAGGCACTGGTCTCTTCACTCTCATGACCAGGGACAGGACTTAAGGTAATGGCCTGAAGCTGAGTCAGGGGAGGTTTAGGTTGGATGTTAGGAGAAAGTTCTTCACCCAGACGCTGGCTGGGCACTGGAAGAGGCTCCCCAGGGCAGTGGTCACAGCACCAGCCTGACAGAGTTCAGGAAACTTTTCAACAATGCTCTCAGGCACATTGTGTGATTCTTGGGGTGTCCTGCACAGGGTCAAGAGCTGGGACTTCCTGATTCTGATGGGTCCCTCTCAACTCAGCATATTCTATGATTCTGTTTAAAGTATCTCAGTATGTGATGAAATTGTGCTCGTTTTGGCACAGAATCATGTTCTGATCATATTAGATCATTTCAAGTGCTGCAAAAGCAGAAGAAATCTTACTCATATGAAGAAACAGGAAACTAAGCATAATTATTCTGTATTTTGTCAGCTCATGTGTTTACTTATCTGTCCACCTTCCTCCATGCATGTTTAAAGGCAAAAAGGAACACTGGCAATTTGTAAGAATGCCCAAGTAAACAGTATGCTCAGTATTTCCATGAAGCCATATCCCTTCTCCATCGGTCTTCCTGACACTCACCCCCTGGTCTCTCTGCCAGTTTGTGCTGGTTTGCAGTAATGGGAGAAAAGCTCACCCCAGGAAAAGTTCTTCCTGCCCTTGTCAGGCTCTTTCTGGCTGCCCTGCTTTAGATCTTCTACGTAGCTTGGTGAGATGAAAGCTGTGTGTGTATTTAATGCAGTAGGTCCAGGTTAGCCTAATCATAGAATCATAGAATCATAGAATCAATGATTTGGGTTGTAAGAGACCATAAAGAACATCAAGTTCCAACCCCTCTGACATGGGCAGGGACACCTTCCACTAAAGCATGTTGCTCACAGCACCATCCAGCCTGGCCTTGAACTCTCCTAGGGATTGGGCATCCATGACTTTTCTCTGGGCAACCTGTCCCAGTGCCTCACCAACCTCACAGTAAAGCATTTCTTTCTTATATCTAGTCTAAACCCACTCTCTTTTAATTTGAACCCATTCCTGCTTTTCCTGTCACTATATGCTCTTGTAAAAAGTCCTTCTCCATCTTTCTTGTATGCCTCTTTAGGTATTGGAAAGCCACAATTAGATCACCCTTAAGCATTTTCCAGGCTGTACTTTCCCAATTCTCTTAGCCTGTCCTCATAAGATAAGTCCTCTGTCCCTCTAATCATCTTGGTGGCCTCCCCTGGACTCATTCCAACAGGTCCCTGTCCTTCCTGTGCAGGAACCCCAGAGCTGGACACAGCACTGCAGGTGGGGTCTCACCAGAGCAGAGCAGAGCAGAGCAGAGCAGAGCAGAGGGGCAGAATCCCCTCTCTTGCCCTGCTGCCCACGGGGCTTGGGATGCAGCCCAGGACAGGATTGGCTTTCTGGGCTGTGAGTGCTCATGGCTGGGTCATGTCCAGCCTCTCACCCCCAGCACCCCCAGGTCCGTGGCAGGGCTGCTCTGATCTGTTCATCCCCAGCCTGAATTGATGCTGGGTTTGCTCTGACTCAGGTGCAGCACCAGAACTTGTCTTGTTAATCTGCATTACATTGCCATGGTCCAAGGTCTTGAGCTTGCCCAGATCCCCGTGGACGGCATCCAGTGGTTCAAGGGTGCCAACAAGACCGCTCAGCCTGGTGTCACCCGAAGAGTGACACATTTGCTTAGAGTGCAATCAATCCCTTTCTCTATGTCATTAAATAAAGATATTAAATAACAGTGATCTCAATAGGGACCCTTGAGTGGTCCACATAGTCACTGATGTCCGTTAGGACTCAGACACAGGCTGTTACCTTCTGGATGCAACCATCCAACCAATTTTTTATCTAACATTTCACCCATCTAATCCATCTCTTTGCAATTTAGAAAGAAGGATGTTGGGCAGAACCATGTCAAAAGATTTACACAGATCCAGAAAAATGACATCTGTAGCCCTTCCCTTATCCAATGATGTAGTCACTCCATCATGGAAGAGCACTAGTTTGGTTTAAGGATGTATGAGGATTCAGTACATTGGTTACAATCAAATCTGTATCTTGACTGCTATGAAGCATAGTCTACTGGTTGGCATGGTAACAGCTAATGACATTTAGACAATGTATGTTCTTTTCATTCTCAGTTACAGTATTTGAGACCTTCAAAAGAGATCTTGGAGGAGTGGTGGGTGATGATAGGGAAGGAAAGTCAGGAGAAGTGAAACATTAGGTTACACCAGTTTCTTTGAAGATTGCCGCTGTAGCTTGTCTATCTATCGGCTGTTTATTAGACTGGAAAAAATCATTGCTATGTGTTTCATGACCTGCATTGTGACAAAATTCCTGCTCCCTGGTGTGAGCCTGAATCCTCTCCAGGACCACACACCAGTGAAAAGGAGCTTCCATTTTTTCCTACTAAGCCTCCATGGCTGGAAATCTCACAGGTGTGCTTTGCTTGCTCTGGTCACTCAATTAGCAGCTGCAGGCTACAATTCACTTCATCTTCCATGTTTGAACTTAGTTCACCAAGGTGCCAAATATGAGACAAGGCATAGAATGAAAATCATATGACACTTTCTTGTGTTCTGGATTGGCTGGTCTAACTAGGATCAATTCACCTCAGTTCATTAGAAACTAGTTCCTCTGAGAAAGAAGCTGTATGTGAAATAACCTGACCCATCTGGAGACAGTCATGTTAAAAAAAAATACAGGAAAGAAAACAATGTTATCCTTCTTTGAGTCAGCATCTTTCTAACACAGACAGACATAACAAATATTGCCTTTTGTAATTCTTGTAATTTCTCCTGGTATTACAAGAGGAAATGAATTTATTTCCTGGTATCTAAAGTCTCTCATGCTATCAGACAGGCCCAAGTTATCTTTGGGCAGGGGCATATATACAATAAAAACTTTTTCAGAAATCCCTGTTGGCATGAAGTTGTATTATGATTTGTCTATTGCCATCTTTTCAGATTCACAAGGACAGATCAGTATTCTTAATGGAATCCTAGTTCTTTCCTAAAAAAATAGCATTGTAGTCCTGCGCTATGGCTACCCAGGCTCAATAGGTCTCTTACTTGACCATTTCATATCTGAAGCACAAAAGTTTGCATGGAGCTTATTTGAAGCATTTGAATATGATTTTTCTCCTTTTTGGGGCTTATTTATCCATCAGAGAACTAAAAGTTGTGTTGTGGGAACTGTGTTTAATGAATATTCAGGAAAAAAATTACAAACTCCCCAAACAAACAAACATGGATGCAGTTATGTGACACCTTAAAGAGAGATAAACATGAAGTCTAGCATGAGATGAACACACCAAGAACGAACATGGCTTTGCCTTTGCCACCTTGGTTGTTCCCCTTCCTATTGCTACATGTCAGGACTACCCTTTGCCCAGAGCCAGGCTTTGGGTGAGGTGTAAGATCTTCCCCTTCTCTGGAGAACCGCATGCCACTTCTCTCTGCCAGCCCACAGGGTCTGAGCTCCATCTGTGGCATGAATACAGGGCAACTCTAAACAAATGTGCACATATGTCAACTCTGCATGCTGGGAAAGCAAAGCCAGAAACCCACAATCAGGCAAATAGAAACCTTTTGCATTGTGGAGACTCTAAATTAAATATTCATTTTTACAATATAAAACATTCATCTTTGACCCAAAGGTTTTGCCTAAAACTCCAAGTATCTAGGTCACTTGTTGGTTTGAAATGTCATTTTAAAAACACTGCTCTCTCAAACTCCTGCTGGCACTGATATTTCAAGAGCATGAGTTTAACATATGTTGGGAGCACATAAAATCACTGTAGCAGAAAAGCAAACGTATGAGCAGTGGTGGTACTGAGAAGCATCATGTGTCAGCCAGATCAGATAAAAGTGTTAATGAAAAAAAGGACGAGCAATGGGATAAGAGAAGGAGGCTAAAGAAAAAAAGTATATTAGAAAGGAAAGAGCATGCGAAAAGGTGATGTCTGTTAATGTAATTTGTCAAATACAGGAACAATTATACGGGCAGGACTTTCCTGACTAAACACATATTACATGATTTTGATCAAATTGCATCCAGGAGTGACAGGTCTGCAGATGATTTCAAAGCCCTTACAGAAAATCATACATACTGTTGCTGCCACTCTTTTGGAAAAGACAGCTTCATATAGGATAGGTCCTGCAATAAATGGTGTTTCTTTCCCCTCCTCCTCAAGTTCCAGTAAAAATTAGTACTCTAAATGTAAACTCACCTTCTAAAGCAGTATCAGTATTCACAACTGGGAATGAAAAAGTGAATTACAGCTGAGTGCATTCAGTATGCCAGCTGGTGAATATAGAAAAACAGCTGCTGCTGGCAGCCAACTGTGAAGATCATGTGGACAATATTATGTTCAGAACATAAAGTGAACAAGTTGCATGCTGGCATGGATTCTCTTGCAGCAACAGTGCCCAATGCCTTGTAAAATGTTACAAATAGAGCCAAACTCTATGGATTAGAAGCAGTATAGACAAAAATTATCATGGTTGTGACTACACAACTAATGCAGCTAGCCTGGGCCTTGTCTTGTGCCATGAGCTGGGGCCAAATGTGAGATAGGCACTGCCACTGTAGGGTTTAAACCTGATTGCTGCTAACCTGGTGAAAACTACATCCAGAACTGATGAGTCATTAAACCACCCTTCAATATCCACGGCATAGCCTGTGCAGCAGAAGCACTAATTCATGATGATACTTTGATACATTTTCTTTTTCTAGTTTCAGAACATTTTATACCAGAACTAAGAGCCATAGTTCAAAGTGAAAACATGAATTCACATCAGGGAGAGGCAACAATCTATTCTCGATGATGACTATATGATCTGAGAACCAAAAGGCTTGGAAACCTGTTTCCAAATGATGCCCTGTCCTGCTCTTCTACATGGGTGATTTGCATTCCCCAATTACAAGAAAGGAGACCTGACTCCTACCACACTTAGACTGAGCTCATTACAAGGTCCACCACAGTACCAGGGATGCCCTGTGAGATCAGATCTTACGTGGCCTGCGTGGGAAGTGTGAAATTCCACGTGACCAGACCTCCAACACAGTGGCAGTGTGCAGGAGAAATGGGTCACTTGACCAGTATATCCTGTCATGGGTGACTGTGAGAGAGGCGTCTCTTGAGATGCCCCTTTTAACACAGAAATGTGTCTCCTCCATTTATAAGGTATCTGCTGACATGAACACAGCCCTCAAAGGGGGTAAGCCCTGAGCCCTCTCATGGGAGTGGGAAACTGAGAGCCTGGCATGCTGTGCAGAAGGCTCAATGGCTCTTCAAAGGACAGCAGTTGAGGGAAATGCTTAATCACTTGAACAGAGCAGCACCTCACTTTCTCCTTATTTACTAGTGATGAACATTTCTCACGGAATTTCTTTTGTCTCTCCTCCAGAATGTGGGACCACTTGCTAATATTTTCCCTTCAGAGTGAACGTTTTTGAGCCATTGGTTGTTTCTCTCTGCTCCCATTTCCAGAATATTGTCTCTGTCTTCCTTAAAAGGCCATTTGTAAAGGTACTTAATATATTTTCTATTTCTAATGCAGCTGTTCCACTAGACAGCAATATGGATGCTGTGTGCAAAAGCTGAGATATTCTTCTCCATGTGCATGAAATGCATTACCTACAGACACTGCACTTCACCAGTTCTTCCCACCTTGGACATTTTCACTCCTTTGGAAGTTGTTCCCCTTTTTGAACACCAGAGATGTTTGCCACCAGAGCCCTTTCAGAGGCTCGTGTGGCTCTCATGACTGCCCCATCTGACATTTTCCACCACTTCTACTGAGCATTTCCCAGGCCTGTTTCACAGACATACTAATGGAAGTGCAGAAGCGCTAATGGTGGGATTGAGCTCACCTTTACTCACTTAACCCCAAAATCAGGAATCTAATCAGGAATCTAATCATCTAGGCTCTCTCTACAGTCAATGTAGAAAGACAGGTACCTCCAGAGCATGATTCATTCCTCTTTTCTTGGACAACTATCCTAAAAGAGGTTGAATTGAATGATGGAGGAGAACTAAATAACTAGTTTACCTGAGATACCTATCTGCAGGATGACTTCAGCTAAGTGCTGGGCTCCTGGTCCAAGTGATGTACTCAAGCTCAAGAGGGGAATCTGGGACAGAGTCAGCAGTCAGATTCTTTCTCCCACCTCCAAGGCATCTGCCCAATTAAAGTCTTTCTTCACTATGGAAACATTCTTTAAAGCAGGAAAAAGTTAAAAAGGTTCTCCCTGTGCCTCTGATATCACACCTCTGACATCACCTTTTTTCCATCCAAATCCCTTTGAAATCCAAAAGCTGCTATTAAAACACAGATATAATTCTTCCACTGTCTTTTTGTTCTTTCCTTAAAAGAGCAACAAGCACAACAAAAAACCACAATCGGAAAAATTCAGGAAGAAAAGGCTCAAGGCTAAGGCATGGTTTCTATCTAATTTGAATTCAAATAAGTTTTTCATTATTTCTAAATTTAATTATAGCCTTCAAATGTCTAAAGTTGCATGTGAAAATAGTAAACAGAGCTTAAATATACCCTAGAACACCACGCAGAATCACAAACACTGCTAATTTGCAAGGATGCTGTTTTCTTGATCAACATAACACCATGATACCTTCCTTTGTGTCCTCAGCCAGAGTAAGCAGATGGAGAAACATCTTTTACATACCTTAAAAATGTATATAAATATGTCCTTATCTGAGATCTAGTGAGCAGATTTGACCTTCACAGGGAATTCTAGGACTCTTTCTCTGTTTTAAAATGCCCTGGAGAATGTAACTGGAACCAATAATTTTCCAGAAGTACTGTTTAAGCAACCATAATGGTTCTTATATCACATATATAATTTCCTAGTAAGTGCTATTGGAATTTTCAAAACTTTCTGTATCTCTGCATTCAAATAGAGTGCACATGTCTCAGAGGACTTTCTATAACATCCCCTTTTGGTCCTGTTTGGTCCTTTTGGCTCATAACCCCATTACATTCTCAATGATGTTACTCATAGGAATAAGGGTCCAGGACATAAGCCAAATACAGTGGCTGTTTCTCTTCCTTTGTTCAATGATTTCACAGAAGCCTATCTCATTATCTTTCAGAGAACACAAATGAGAGTGGGGGTTATAATGAATTGCAATAGGTTTGTTCTTTACAAATCCTGAAACTAATTTCATGCACTACCTGAAAGGCAGCTGTTTCACCCACTGGTTTTCAAGGATTTTTGAGAGAAGCAAAGATGTCAGAATCTCTTCAAAAAGTCATCAAGTATATAATTTTTGAAGTACTAGGTAACTTAATTCAGTGTGTCATTAATAGCTCTCACAACAGCATAGCAGTATTAATGTGTAGTTATGGAGCTGAAGGGGAAGTTCACATCTTCCCAGAGTTTGTTTTGCTTGCTTGCTTGTTAAACAACCCACAGCCCTGGAAGGCTCTGAGATATACCCAACATTTAACTTGCAGCCAGAAAAGTGAAAAATGTACAACTGTTTCTCCTTTTAGGCTCTGGGAGTTTTTTTAGTAAAAGTAGTTCAAATTCTTGTTCTGGGTTACATTAGAGGAAAATTTTATTGATGGATTGCAAATTAATTCAAACTCCAAATTGGTGTCATCTCAGACTAAGAATATTTGGGGGTTTTGTTCTGCTTCTGAGTTGCTGTTGAATTCTTTTTTATTATCAGAGATCTTTCAATTATTTTCTGTGCAGACTTGTGTTTAACGTACACCATCTCCAGTGACAGTTTGCCCATTGGTGCTCAGACCTCAGAACTCCTCTCACAATTCATGCATGGCGGTGTATAGCTCTGGCCATGCAGATTATAGCATGTGTTGGTGCTCAGAGGAGGACAGAAGTTTTTCCTGCATTTTTCATCTAACTGTCATATAGAAGTGTAACACTGGATTTGGTTTAAATGTCAAAAGTTTTGGTAGCATGGGGAGCTACAGGAGCCACATCTGTGAGAAGATGCCAGAGGCTTCCCCCATGTCCAACAGAGCCAATCCCAGCCTGTTCTGAGATGGACTCACCACTGTTCAAGGCTGAGCCCATTACTGATGGTGGCAGCATCTCTGGGACAACGTATTCAAGAAGTAAAAAACTGCAACTGCAGATGAAGAGAGGAGTGAAAACAAGTGTGAGGAACAACTCTGCAGTCATCAAGGCAAATGAAGGAGGGGCAGGTGCTTCAGGCACTGGAGCTGAGGTTCCCCTGAAGCCTGTGGTGCAGACCATGGTGAGGCAGCTGTGCCCCTGCAGCACATGGAGGGCCATGGTCGAGTTGAGATCCACCTGCAGCCTGTGGAGGACCCCACAAGAGAACAGGTGGACACCTGAAGGAGGGTGTCATCCCACGGGAAGCCCTCAGTGGAGCAGGTTTGCTGCCAGGACTTCTGTCCCCTTGGAGACCCATGCTAGAGCAATTCATGAGGAACAACTTCACATGGGAAGGACTCATGATGGAGAAGTTTGGGAAATACTGTCTTCCATGGGAGGGATCCCACAGTGGAGCAGGGGAAGAGCCAGAGGAGGAAGGAGCAGTAGAGACAATGTGTGATGAACTGACCACAACCACCATTACCCTCCCCATAAACCTCTCAGAGGGAGGAGGCAGATAAAATTGGGAGTGAAATTGAGTCCAGGAAGAAGGGAAGGATGGAGGGAAGGTATTTGAGGATTTGGATTTATTTCTCATTACCTTACTCTGATTTTGCTCAGTAATTAATTAAACTAATTTCCTCGAGCTGTATGTGTTTTGCCCATGACAGCAATTGCAGAGTGATCTCTCCATGTCCTCATCTCAACCCACAAACCATTCATTATATTTTTCTCTCCCATGTCCAGCTGAGGAAGGGAGTGATGGAGCAGCTTTGGTGGGCACCTGGTATCCAGACAGAGTCAAAACAACATGAATATGATAATTGTGAAATTTATATTGGTACAATGGAAAATTAAGGAAATATGGTGTGTTATCACCAAAAGGAAGTGAAATTACCTGCCTAAAAAATGCAGAAAGGGGGTAAGGTCAAGCTGCTCACCCTTTCTGGCACGGAGCTCCCTTTGGAGTTACCCCTTGCACACAGAGCAGGTTGTTGCTCACTGGGGACTTTGCTTTTGAGCTCTCTGAGTCAGACCCTTACCCAGCCACTGCCAGCCCTGCTAGTTCCCATCCCATCCCGTCCCATCCCATCTCTCCCAGTAGGGCCAGCCACCAGCTTTCAAAATGAGGAGCTGCTGTGAGTCTACTCCCTCCACTTGGGACTTGCAGAGACCCTAAAAGCCAACTCGTGAGAAACAGAAGACAAAAAAATACGCATGAGTGTTGTTCGTGAATGTGCATGAAATGCCACTAACAAGCTGGTGGCCTGACTAAGCGTTCATGGTCTCACGCAGTCTGTTGCAATATTTTCCCTTTCGTGTACAGGGGATTTTGGTTTCATCTTTGGAAAAACATCTCCAACCTAGAGCCAGTGTACTCCATTCTCCATTAGTAAAGTTCATGATAACTTGGCTTCATTCCCAGTTGGAAAGTGTCCTCTGCACTAACAAGCCACTGGCCAAATTTCTCCCTGGGCAGCCTGAAAACTGCCAGACAGAAATGAGATCTGTAAAACCAAGCTGACAGCACGAGGTCTATACAGACTTTTCCAGGCCTTTTGCCAGGCCCTAGAGGCCTAGTTTTAGAAAGACAAATTGAAACCATAACTAGCTAGCTAAGCTCTCCTCAAACCCTTTTACAGTGACAAAACCCTGCCCTTGCCAGGCCTAGCCCCTGGTACTGGTACATTGCCAATGGCTCTAAAAAGGCATAGCAGAAGTCAAGAAAATGTTGATAGAAGGAAATCTGAGACACACTCCAGCCTCTTCTCCTTCTGTGTGAGGCAATCCAGAGGAATGGGACAGTGACAGGTTCTGGAATTTCCCTTTCTGTGTCCTGCAGGTTTTCTCCTGGATACTGAAAAGGAAGAAAACAAGCCCCCAGGATCTAGCAGCAGTGCAAGATCACATCTGTGAGAAAGCATGAGAGAAAAACTGCTCTCCCTGATGTGATCCTGCAGCCGGCTCCTTTCCCTCAGGACACCATCCTCCTAGCAGCACCCACCACTGTTCCCACTCCCATGGGCTGTCTGACAGTCCAGCTTGCCCAGGGGTAGATTTGAAAAAAGCCAGGACTTTTAAAGGACAGGTTATTACCAATAGCTGTTTTTGTATGCATAGAAATTCACATGGGACACAAGCCTACATAAATTTTTAGGTACACAACCTAAATACCACTTGAAGGTGACAAAATATTTGTGCTTGAGTGAATAACATGTCCTTTCAAGAGTAAGGAAGACATTGCCATGGCTTCATGTTTAACAATGTTCTTTTTTTGTTTTGTTTTTAATCAATGTATGCACAGGAATTACTATGGCAAGGAAGTGGGGGCTTTATTAGGTAGAGGCAGTCTTATATAGTTAATGTGCTTTATTTCTCATAAAGGTACTGTGGAATAAAGGACAAGGACAAGTACATTGCGTGCTCAAGTGTTAGTGGATATCAAAAAGAAAAGTACATAAGGACTCGTGTTTGCAAAAGCAAACCATGCTTATGAGATATACAAATGACTACAGAGTCCAGTTCTCTGAAGACTTAATACATTTATTTATAGCTGACTGATTCAGGACTAAAATTTTGGAACAAGTTCACATATTCTTGTTTCTCCTGCCACAGCTTGCAGTTGTCTTTTTTTTTTTTCCAGCAACCAAAGGAAAGAGAACCCTTTTTAACCACAGCATTTGTCTCCTTTCCAAGTCATAAAAAAGTAAATAAACTTTTACTAAGCACAATGCTCAAATTGAGGGGAGGATCTTTTCTGTCCAGCAGTCTTTCATCTCGGAAAACTAAACAATAATATTGACTCTTACACAAAATTCCAGTGCACTACAGAAATCTTTCAGTAGAAAGGGAGAAAGGCAACAGAAAAGCAGGCACAGCATCTTACAGGAGAGAACAAGACTTTGATTCTTCAGTGTTCAGTGCAGTCACACAGCTTGGAACAGAAAGGCTTGAGAGTAGAGGAACAAAATAATACATAATCCCTGAACAGCTTCCTTACCTAACCACAGTTCCCTCAGTCCATGGTTTTATATTCTTTAATTCTTGCCTTGTTCTATGGTGCATAACACACATTATGCAATTACTCACATTTTTTGCAATTAGAAAACAGTTCTCAATGTTGATTTTTATGCTTGTCTGTGATATTTGGGCACATGTTGCTGCATATCTTGAAAAATCCCTGGTATGGAATTAATCATGGTTTTTAATATGCTTGTGTGTACTTTACCTAGTTTGGTGGAGAACCTTGCATAAATCTTTTCCAGTATGTCTTGGTTTGTATTTTGGATAGATTATCCTATTTTTGACAAAGCTTTGCAGAGTATCAGAAGATCAGGCTGTTTCTCAAGAGTACACTTTGTGCTATGTATAAAACAACATTAGTGACAGGGTGTGCTTTTTTCAGTTGGAAATGACATTTGATACATTAGCCAAACAGGGACCACAGCCAGATCATAATTGGATATGTATTTTCAACATCCTCAGCCCTTCAACCAATTGGCTGGGACTGCAAGAGGCTTATTAGTAGAAATGCAGCTTTATCTTTTTTGCTAATCTGACTAAAGTGAAACTATCAAAGAAGGAGCCAAAACGAGGGAGGGAAAGAAAGAAAGATGGAAATACCAGACCTTAGGTGTCCAGTTGCTGTTCAAGAGAATTATGGCTCATTAGGATTTGCAGGCAATGGCAACATACAGAAAGATAACACAGAATAGCTTTAAGATGAGGAATATTTTCAAATTGTAATATCTGTCGTAACCAAACATTTAATGGCCTAAAGGAAGATTCCATAGGGCATTATTGGCTGAAACCTGGCATCATTCATTCTGCTTTCATATGCTGCTAAAGCAGGTTGAAAAAATTCTGCCACTGAATGCATTTGCAAAATCACACCAAATCTTTTTCAGGCGCATAATGTTTTCATTTCTCATTGCGCATCTGGAAGAACAGTTTATATATGATGTCACACAGAGAAGAAATTAACTTAGATTTATCTCACAAATTTTGTTGGCTATATTAAAAGTTAAGTTAAAAATCCTTCTCTCTTGCATGTTTCATCCTGATGAGAAGTCTGGCATATTTTAGTAAGAATTTAAAAAGGGATGGCAGGAGCTGTGCAAAGGCTTCTGTATAAGGGATGAAACAGGAGAAACTTGCAAGAAGTTTTGAACTCTGTGCGAAGTATAAGCCCAACATTTCAGAAAATAAATCCTCTAAAATTGATCTAAGCAAAGACTGCTGCTAAAGTAACACATGGGTACACCCACAGTTCATTGCAAAATAAAAGCTTGCATGTGCATTTAACAAACCTGCAAGCTATAAGACACATCAGTAAACTGTGCTTTCTTCCAGCTGTTGTCAGCTGATGCCTTTGCCATGTGTGAACTGATGGGCTCTGCTCTGGTTTGACACACAAACTTAGGTAATGAATCAGAAGCACTGAATGGTAATAAGTCAAAGCTGTAAGGAACATGGAAGTGGCAATCAGCCATCATTCACTGCTTGACAACAGTCTTAATGCTATAAAGGAAAATCACCAACTAAAAATTTTCCATGAACAGTTAATTTACTATAAAATGGAAATGCTTTGAAAGGGTTTATCTGGACTTTTTTTGCCTTAAGAAAAGAAAAAAATTATCAAACCTTTATCAGACAGTGGTCTAAATGATTCTATTTCATACCTGACAATGATCAGTACCAGATGCTATCTAGGGGCATTAGGGGATGCCTACACACCGTTTTTTTCTGAAGTGGTTGTAGTTAAATAAAAGTCAGAAAGATATGTCTCAGGACTTTGTTAATTTTAAAGTCAGAAAGACATCCATCTTTTAGAGCACAGCACAAGGGAGGTAATTGAAACTAGTTTAGCAAAACAGTCGAAGAACCAGAGTGAAGAAAGTTGAGTTTCACCCCTACTTTACTCTTGGTAAAGTTCAGCCACATGATGGCCATCAAAGGTGAGATGAAGTGTGGTCATTGGTTCTTTTCTGGTGCTTTTTCCATGTCTGAACGCCACATGGAATAACTAAAAAGGTCTGTCTGAGGGTTCCTCACAGCACTGAATGCAGTGGGGTATTGGGTTTTCTCTGAGCCTCTGCTCTGGGATGAGACATGACAGATGTTAGAGTTTTACCCCTTAGGGAAAATCCATCCTTGGATGGATGGCTGGTGGTGAAGGCTTGTTGGGTCTCTATCTGAAATATTCCACGTCCTAAGATGTTCTTCATTTATAAGTGAGAAGTTGAAGGGGTATTTCTAAGCCAGAGCAAATTCACATCTAAACACAAAATCTCCTTCAAGGCTCAATCACTCTTCCAATGGTCTTATGTTACTTTTCTTCTCATCCCTATTTTAGCTGCTTCCAGTATTGTCAGGTAGAGCCAGTGAACAACATCTTTTGTGGTCAGAGCTTTTCATTTTGCCCTCATTCATTGCTCTCTGGCTGGCCGGCCCCAGGGCTGCCCACTGTGGGAAACAGAGACCCTGCCCAAATGCTGCCTTTCCTCTTTTCACAGGGGATAAAACCCTGGAGCTTCAGCTCCTTTCAGGGCTTAAATAACAAGTTTAGCTTCACAACTCGGGTGGGCTAAAACCATGCAAGCAGCAATTCGATCACTTATAATCATCTGACCATACCCTTGGCAAATTTCTAATCCATAACAATGTATTACTGAGCCAGAAACATTTACAGTTTTTCATTAGTGTCTGGAGATGAAGTAATGAGAAGGGGGAACTAAAGTCCAAAATAAATTGTATTGCACTCTTTCACTCATATTCACAAGTAATTCAAACAAGCCCCTAGCTTTAAGCATATGTAGTCTTTAAAAGGTAGGGATTTAAGCATGTGCAGAATTTACTTCTTACCAAGTATTGTTCTGTTTCTTTCTGCAGTGCTCCTAATCTATCTCTACATGCTTTCTTATTTTATGGTAGACGCTAACATTTTTTAAGCATGTCTACTGAAAATTCTTCTCCTAAAGAGCACAGGTGGCTGACTAAATGTAGTTTCTGGTAAAATACCTGTACAAAAATGTACTATCAAAGAGTTTTGCTGCTTATACCATAGCCATAAGAAATCAGCACTGTGTAAAACCAGAGTCTATAAGCATCAAATTTGACTTGATTTCTTACAGCTTTTCCGGGCTTAAACTCAGTGATTCACAGGTTGTCCAAATTTGCTACTGGGAAATATTTTCTTTATTCAATTCTTTTGCTAGTATTCTTCAAGAATTGTTCATGTTTTCTATCCCCTATAGATGATTATTTTTTCTGTTGATCTGTTAACAATCTTATTTATTCATCTTATCTAGTGAAGTTATTCAAAAGAGAAGTATTGGTGATGGATAGTCAGTCCAAACCATATGCTTCTGAGAAAAAGTCTCAGGTAGCTAATCCATCATGCTAAAATACATGAAACTTTTGAGATACACAAAAAAATATTTGTGATCACTTTGCTACTGGGTTGTAAGCTAATGCAGACCAACTATTAACTGTTAATGAAATAGGCATAGGGGTCTGAATTATGGAGAGTATAGTAAAATGATGATTTAATTTGCTGTAAGTCCACACTGTAAGTAGTACAGTAGTACTGCTGGTACTGCAAATACAGCCTGGAAGCAAAACCTCCATATGGCTGCAACATTCCATGATAAAAGTTAGAATTTCGCTCCATCCCCTAAAAAACCCAAAACCCCACAGAACTCCATTTCTAAACCTTTGAAATTAAGGTTTTTTTCAATAACCATGGCACAAGAGGCCCTGCAAACACATGAGGATGCTAGCTGACAGCTGGGGTCATTTTGTAGCTGCACCATGCCATAGTGGCATATATGTTGCAATAACTGCCAGTGCATGAAATGCACACATAAATTTTGATAACTGCATTGTGAATGATTTACCACTGAGTTGCACTCAAATCAGACACATAAGCCATGGGGTATTTCTGTTTTTTCTGTTTATCTGATAACTTCTACCAGACCCAAGATGGTATCTTCAAATAATTGGGGTTGTTCTAGTGAATTACAGCTTTTTTAAAAAATTGTCTATCTGCCTATCTTTGCTCTTTTATGGATCACATTGCTAGCAGAACTGGAAAATTCCCAGTAGGATGGAAAGTTTATACTTAATACAAAGCATATTTAATTTTCTTTGGCCTGTCTTAAAAGCAAGGGTCTTTAGTCAGGTGAACTCCTGCTGATGGTAGCTGAAGTTAGCTAAACTTTATTTTGACATAATAGATCTCTGTCCAAAAAAAAAAAAAAAAGGCAGGAAGCAAAATTCAAATCTCCAGGAGCAGTCCTCAGAATTTAATACTTTGCCTCAGCATGGGCTTAGCCCAAGGAAAGACTTGAAGCTGTCTAACTGGATACAGGTCTACAGCAGCAGAATGCAGGTCTGCTGGTGCAGCCTGGTGAAATATGGGGAGTAAGGCACATAGGAACATGCCAGCTCTTTTGCCTTGGAGCTGCTTTGCACACCGAGCAGCCTGGGTTTAGCCATTAAAATGATTGCATGTTGGATTGCAAAGCACTACGAGCTGGCCACATCTAAACAGCATGAAAGCCAAATCCATAGGATTGCACCTTCCAGTTGAAGTCCACAGGCCAGGGAAAAGAAGCAGGAGCAAGGCCACAGCTAGTTGAAGTCCACGGGCCAGGGAAAAGAAGCAGGAGCAAGGCCACAGCTTCACCTGGGAGCTGGCAAGTCTGAGGTCCCTGAGGATATCTGCAGTGCAGATTGAACACATGCACTTAGCTGTCCCTCCTCATGCTGGCATGGTTGGCAGTGGCAGGTAGAGGAAGTGCATCCCTGCAAGCTCCGGGAAAAGGGACCTCTGCTTCTTCTCTAGTGTAAAACAGGGCTGTGGCACTGGTTTTGGTGCTATTTGTTCAGATTTGGCTGAGGGCTGAGAGCCCCCTACAATAACAGAGAGTAAAGAGAAGTGAAGGGGAAAGGCAGAGGCATGTGGAGATATTTATCATGTACATCCTGGGGCCTGTGATGCTCCCAGCTCCCCCTTCAGAGTGAGGTGGAAGTGAGTGAGCAATGCCGAATTCAGTACCCTTTGGTGGGCCTTAGACACACAGCTCCTGCTTGTGCATGCAGTCTGCAAGCACCCAGTGGAACAGGCTGGATCTGGAACCTCTCTGGAATGTCAGGTCAAGGATTCTGGCAGATGCAAGGGTATGAAGCCCTGTGTAGCTCTCTGAGAGGGAGAATCAGGGAGATCCCCATAGTCAGCTTTGCTGGTACTTACTACATGCTTAAAATCCAGCATATTCTAGCTTGCTCTGCTGGTTTGCAAACAGATTCCTCTGCTTCAGGCCCATAAAATGGGGCAAAGGGTGCTGCTTGAGCTGTTTCATAAATGAATGGCTGTAGGACTAGGAGGGAGGCTGCCTGAGAAAACATCGCCCTCAAAGCACATATACCAGTCCTAGGCAAGAGTCCTGCTGGGACTGGTGAGGGGCCAGGCTGAAGGTCTGGCTGCCAAATTTACAACCTAATTTAGAAGTAAAAATAGTTGAAAAACTCACATCCACTTCAAAGCACCTGGTAAGCAAGATGTCATAAGCTTGGCAGTTGTTGTCTCCATGTGGAAAGCTCTCCTACCAAGAGTTGTCCTGCTACAGCAGGGTGTGCACTGGCGTCGTGACAATGTCCCGACATGAAAGTTGGTAGACCAGCTGGAAAAGGTGTACCCTTTCCCATGGCAGGGTTTACAAACTCATGCATAGATTAGCTTGATGGCCAAACTATTCCTCCCTGCTCTGCCCCCATTCACTGCACTAGTGCCGCTGCCTCACTACTTCTGCTTCAACATGTTGTGTTACATGGTGCCTTGTGTGCTGCAAAAGAACTTACGCTATATCAAGATGAAAACATAATTGTTCTCAACAGCAATATAACTATAATAGCTACCTCCAGGAGCAACCCCTCCATTCGTGAGGTTTATGCCAGAGACTCAGGAAATCACACATCTGGTTTGCTTTATCTGCCTTCCCTGGGCTCACTGAGGATTGAACTGTGGATTCATTTTCTCATCTGCAGTGAAGGACAATTTACTCACCAGGACAAACTAGGGACTGAATTATAATTCAGCTACTGTCTGAACTGTGTTTCTCTGCAGCTCCATGTTTCTCTGCAGCCCAACTTCCTGGTGGTACAGACTGGTTCTGGGAGCTCGCAAGGACATCAACACACAACAGGAGCCCCAGGGTGCAGTCCTTGTCTGAGATCCATTCCCACAGCCCCTACGTAGTGTGGGCCACCAGGAGCATCCCTGGAGCAGCAGAGATTTTTGCCATGGATGGGGAGAGGTGGGAGGTCCATGCAGCTGGGGCAAAGCAGATATTTTACCAGTATTAGAGAAAGAGCTGTTACAGAATGCGCTCAGCCTCCAGAGCATTTGTGTCTGCTTCTGGCACTGGGCTGGGAGACAGCCAGCTGCTGCTGCCCGAGGGAAGGGACATGGTGCCAACCAGAATGCAGCACTACTGTTAGTGGCTGAGCACCTGGGTGCTGCCTGCCACTGTCAGTCCCTTCTCCTCCTTTCAGGGCAAACATCTGGAACACAGAGGAAACTAGGATGGGACATCAGAGGTCTCTTTCTGCACCAGAGAGCAAAGAAGGCTGTGCACCCTGGTTGGTATTAGAGTTTGTGGTGCAACAGCCAGGCCCTGTTTTGATTGTGTGAGCATCACCACTGACCCCAGTTCTCCATTTCAGCAACAGAAAATAACTTTTTGATGAAACATGAGTATAATAGAAGGAAATGCTTTCCCTAAAAATGAAGGGTTTGTGGCAAGCAGCAAGGGTCTAGAAATTCAAAATTGCTCTCATTTTAAAAAGAGAGCAGAAGAAGGTTAATGAACACTGATTTTTAGTGTAACTGTGTTACAAACACGAGTTCCCATGTGCTCCTGAGAGCCAGCTTATTTCTGCCCTAACAAGCAAGCTGAAACACAGCCTCGTGTATGCTGCCAAAGGCAGAGCCAGAATACTCCAACACAATAAAAATTCTCCATTGCCCTCAAGCCTCCATCTAAAATTGTATCCAAACCTGAAGTGAATTATTTCTGAAAGAGTAATTACTTCTTGATTACTTTTTACCCAACCTCTAGGCTCCCAGGCTCCAGGCAGAAGTCAAACTGTCAGATGTCAAAAGGGAGAGAGAGGGAAAAAAATGTTCGTACAGCTACTCCAGCCCAGCTGGAAAAAAGGAACACAATAAATCTTTTCTTGTGGGAGCTCCAGACCACTTTCCAGAGGCTGTGTTTCCTCTGATGCATTTCTGATAAGCCTCCAAACCCTGACAGGATGCTGACCTGCCCTTGCTGCACAGCATGGGAATGCAGGGGAGAGCTTGGCACTGGCAGTGAGATGCAGAGGTGAGAGGACATGGAGGACAGACCATCTCCACTGCTTTTCAGCCCTCTGGGAAGGTGGGCTAGAAAGGGGTCTGGTCCTTCTGTCCCACCCCAACCAAAAGCCAGCACAGGTCCCCTGCCCAGCAAAGCACCTTTCCCCACCAGTGAGGTTCTGTGACTGGTGTGGTGCAGGAGCACTCCCCGTGCCAGGAGCTGGCTACTAGCCCTTGCCCAGACCAGGTGGTGCATTTTCAAACTCTCCCTCCTCTCCAAGCTTCACTCCTCACAGCGAACCCTTCCAGAGAGAGCTTGAATTCTCCCGTTTGGCTGTCTTGACTGGGCATGACAGCTTCTTGCATGCAGCAGACCCGGTTTTCCACATCATCCTTTGGAGCACACAAACCTCTCACAGGCAGACACCCTGCTGGATCCAGACAACAGCTCAGGCTGGCTGAGGATTTTGAATGCAAGTACATCACCTTGCTGTTGATGGCTTTCCATGCCAGAGTCCTGTCATTGATCATCCTCTCTTTACACCAAAGATACTTTGTACTCCTGTACCTTGCCCAAAACACTATTTTTTTAAAAAACCTTTTCCTCTCTGAGCAAGGATTATGGGTACTGGATGCAGTATTCCTTGAACAAGTAGGTTTCTTTTTTCCTAACTGTCATGTGATGCTTTCTCTTTGGATTTTTATACATTTTAACAGATCCTTACTTAAGCTTTATTAAATTTTCTTACTATGGAGCTCTTGCTAGGGAAGAATTTTCTTCCATGATTCTAATCCTCCTGGATTTCTTCTCAAGAGACATTTGCTCATTTATAGTCTATCCATATGTATGTAAGGCTAGGGCTCTTTTTCCCTGCATGCATAATGCAAAAGGCTCTTTTTTACCGTTAAATTTCATCATGGCAGTTTATCACCCAGTCACTCATTGTCAGTGAACACTGAGAAAGTAATTTTTCCCCAGCATAGCTAATGGAATTATGCATGGCTTTTCCTCTATGGGGTGAATATCACCAGTGCTGCAGCCCTTGACCAGATGTCTTGGTTATAGCTGTTGTTATTTGAGTGAAGAATGTTGGAAGGAATGTGAGGTCTAATTCATTCTCAAAAGAAAGAGTCTGATCCTGAACATATTTTATTCCTGTAAGCATTTTAAATGATGGCTTCCTTCCCTCATTTCTCTTTGATTCAGCAGATGCTATGTAGCATCAGAACTACTTTGGGGAATATTTCATTCAGAGTCACCATGCACTGGTTGGGTTGGATTTATTTCCATAACTTCCTTCGACCACAAGGATACCACATATTTTATATTCCTCAGTGTATCAAAGCCAAGTGGCTAGATGTGAAGCTTCTCTAGGTGTGTAAGTCCATTCCTAGGATGAAAAAGGAAAATCAGAAGGTGGAACACAGCACAAACTGGTGTATTACATAGGTCCTAAGGTTCCCATCCTTCACATCAGGCCTATCATCTCAAAAAGGCCTTGTGGAAGAATCAAGAAACTTGTATATTCACAAAACAGTGGAACAAAAGAAGGCCTAGTTAAGAGACAAGGCTGTGGTGACTGAAGTGGGTGCTGACATCAGGCAGGTCAAAAGGGAGCTGCTATGGGCTTTTAGACCAAGAATGGTACAAAGGGCTTCTTAATGGGCTTCTTAAGTAGACCAAAGCCAAGGAGAAAGCTCAAAGGGGATCTCTGTTGTTCTCTTGACCAATTGATCCAATGTCAACAGAAAAAAGCTAATTTGGATTTTAGTCCAAGTTCCTTATGGCTGGCAGACAACTCAGCCTGCTATGGATCCAGAACAATAATAGTGTGAAATTAACAGGAAAAATTATGATTAACTTTGAAAAATGTGAGGCCTAAAAGAAGATCAAAGAGATGCCTATCATCAAACCATGATAGTTTCATTTGCCCTCAAAAACAGGTATATGGGCAAGGAGAAATTCAACTAGCAGAAAATATAGTAAGGTGCAGCTTTGACAAGAAAATTATTCAGTGGCTTCCAATTTTTGTATCTGTATTCAGCTGTGGTATTCAAACATCTTGTGGCATTGTCTTAACATTTTTTTAGTAATTGATCTTTTTTCTCAGGCTAAGCAAATATGTTGTTCAAATTCCCTTTTGTTTTTCAAATAATTTAAAGCTCTATCTTCTCAGAGCAGGTCATGCCTGTAAAAATTATATATGACAGATAAATCCATATTTATCTTGTTTACTGAATATCTCTGCATCCATTTTTTACTGTACTCTCCCTTTTTATATTAGAGAACATCTATAAGACAGCTGATGCCATATGACTCTTTTCAACACTCATCATTAATTTAATTTAGAGAGAGTTAAACTCTTGAACTAGTAGGTAAGTATTCACACAAAATAGAAATACAGGAAGAAAAAAAAAACATGTTGAGAAGCTTAACCTAATAGTTTATTTTAATCAGGCCTTTTATTTTTCCCTCAAAGGGTAATAAAAATAATGCACACAGTCAGCACAGTTTCATTTCCTCAGGAGATGCACAGACGGAGTATTGTATCAGGTGGTATGAAGGCTTCTGTGGGAAGTGTGGTCTCTTTGTTTGTCCTTTATACCTCATCAAGCAGTGAGGGAAATCTGAGTAACTTCTTGAGACATGGCCTGTGAGTTTTCCCCATAAGATTTTTACTAAGGCTGGGTGAGGAGGGAAGTGTTGGCAGCTGTGGGAAAAAAGACAGCAAAAGAGGAGAGGGTGAGCAGAAAAGCTGCAAAATTAAGCCTTAGAGCGGGTCAGACCAGGACCCCAAGGTTTGCACAATTGGGACAGGCTCCAAGAGCAGTCTTTGATTTCAGCTATCTCCACTTTCATGAGAAATGGGTAGAAACAGGAACAATTTTGATGTACCTACAAAGCTTTGACCAGTATACTGTCTTGGATCAGGGACATGTTTCATAAAAACAGCCAGGTTTGCCTGGGTGCACGTTTCAGATAGTTGCCTCTGGTTTGGGCTTGTTTTCACACTTCATGCTAGACTTACGCTCCCTCACCCGCTCCTCTTTGCAGCTCTCTTTGTCCTAGCCCATGACTGCCAGAAGTGTTTCATTGATAGAAAACCAGGGAACTGTGTTTATTTACTGGGAGTAACCAATACAGAGCAGAAGCAGGGCAGGGGAGAAAACACATCTGCCAGATACCAGATTATATATTCCATAGCTGAAGTGTTCGCATAACATTTCAGTGGCTATCTTTTAAAGAAAGAAAACCACTGATGGGCCTTTTCTCAATATATTCTTCCAAGTTTGACATGTTCACTGTGTACTGCCAGCAATCATTTTGTACTTGGAAGGAGAAGTTACTCATATCTCCACTGTGGCCCCTGTGCCAGATAGCAAGACAGGACAGGCCTCCCCCACTTTCACAATCTTGGCATTCGGCCGCCAGCAGTGCTGGGGGTTGCCCAGCCCTCCTTGCCTCCCAGCCTGGGAGAGCGTGGGCTTGTTTGAGTGCCAGTTGTGTGTTATCAATAATGATATCTAGAAAATATTCATTTGGCCATTTTGGTTTGTTGCTCAGAAACTCAAAAGAAACTGTCCAGTATTTCCCTTTGGAGAAAAGGAAAATGTGACAACACACAGTTGTCAACATTGGCTTTTGCAGCATTCCTATCACTGGCCAGATTTTTTCTTTACCAAGGAATTATCCAAGCACATTTCCTTTTCTGAGCAGAAGGTGCTCCGATAAGCCTTCCCACTCTTTGGCTATTGAGCACGTCTCAATATAGCTTTGCTCTCTTTGATTGAAGCCTGAGGGTTTTCAAATGCTTCTGGAACTTTTTTTTGCTAGCAGTCACCCTCCTTATGTTGCTCAAATTTTAGCTTGGTGAAATTCATTAAGCCCATCCATGTACCTTGCACTTGCAGTCGGATGGTGCTTGAGGCACCTGGGCCACTCTCCCATTGACAAGTATGAGCTGAGTTTTTCACATCAGGGAAGGGCATTTTCTATTTTTGCTGCAAGCCAAAGCTATCAAGTGTTGTCTCTGAAATGACAGGCTGTATGCCAAATAAGAATTCACAAATGAACCCTGTAATTAGATAATGCATTACAATCGGTGGGGAAAAAAAAAGGCAGTCTGTGGAGACAATTAGCACTGTTTAACTGGTTTTGATTGCCCTGTTAAAGGGCAGAGTGAGACCTTTGATGTTCTTCCCTAGCTAAGATGTACTAAAACCATGTGGAATGGCTTACATTTGAAGGCTTTGGAGAGAGTTTTTTCACTCCCCATTTCTCCTCAGTTCCCAAAAAAACCCCAAGGTCTGGAGTTAGAGAAAACCAGCAGCTTTTCCTAGAAATTTTCTTAGAAAATTGCCCATTTTCAGCATGCTGACTACTCTTATTTTCAAGAGAAAAAGATTGCCTCATGATGCACTTTAGTTATAATGAACAGTAAGATAGCACAAAATGGTGGGAGATGAGAGGTTTAGGAAAGAGACAAATTACATAGTTTTTTATCACCGGTTGATGTTTCTCTACACACTGATAAGCACGAATAATGCGAAGTGTGTATAACTGATAAGTTATAGCATTTGAGCCCAACTGTACTAGAGATATCTTCCCCAGGAATTTTCTGTTGTATATATAGTAATTTATATGAATGCATTGTAAAATTCTTGACTCCTAAGAGTCAGATAAACAGGACATATTATTTATGTCTGCTGACACTAACTTTGAACCTTCTTCTTGGAGCAGGATGTTAAGCAAAATGACCTCCAGGTTTTTCTTATAACCAAATTTTTTCTACAATTTCCATTCACTTCAAAACACATTCTGTGCATGCTGTTAGTGTCAGTCCATATTTTCAGAAAAGTTATTGCATATGGGTACATTTTCTTGTCTTGTCTATTCAGACATAAACACATTTTTCTCCTTTTATTTACATCTTAGTATGAACACTGTGGACATAGACTGCAAGAGCACACTCTATAAAGGAACACAATTTAAAGTGCAAAAAATTTAAAGTGCAAAAAAAAAAAATAATGCAAAAAATTGCATTATTCCAAATGCAATGTTGCTCTGAAGGTAGCTAGATATTGGCTGCCTTCGGTTTCACCCATTTTTAACTTCAATGTCAATTCTTTTCCTTCTCCAGTACAATAAATTCTGGGTTAGGAGAGTGTTACAAAAGGGTTAGTTGTTATGCAGCAGCACTGGGGGTGGTTGTGCAAGGAGAAGCTGACTGCAGTGCGAAAGGTTGGTATTGCTCAGAATGGTCATCTGAACACAAGGGCAACCCGGCTCAGCCTCCTTCTTGCTGACTGATTTTTCATGTCCTGTGACATTTGAGTTTCACTCTGTGTCAAGCTTCATTTCCACACCAGTTTCACAAACTAGCTGGTTTTACACCAGTTTTCCATCACCTGAGCAGATGTGAGCAGTACACCACTGCAATATGTTGAAGCTTCAAGATTGCTTTGGTGCCCAAATTGAGCAACAGCTAGTCAAGAATACACAGTCCCCAGACAGTCCTCTGCTCTGCAGATGTCAAAGAGAATCCAAGCATTGGGTTTCTGAAATGTTTTCGGTTCCATGTAGGGTAGAACAAATCACAGGAAAAGATCTAGCTATTTTATGTCTGTGGAAACCCATGAATATAGCCTAACTTTGAGTAAGAAGTCAGTTGAATCCTGTGTAGACTGACTATAGGTGCTACGCAAAAAAGTCACAGCTCTGCAATATATATTGGATTAGGACTGAGAATCCTCTTCTTTACTAGCGAACTGTGCTTTAAAGCATTTTTTCATGTTGAAACCATTAACTTTGGCTGTGTTCCATTTTTTCAGGCTGTACTCTATTTCACTGGATTCCTTTTCACATGTGGTTTAACAACACCCCCACAGCGGCTCTAGGTGTCGCAGAAATCAGGGAGTGGAGCAGCACAAACAAGGGTGGTCACTGTGAGGGAGGGAACACTTGCAAGAGGGCTTATGTGGAGGCAGATGCAAGGTGAATACAAATTCCTCTTACCCTATTTAAAGAAAAATACAAATAAAAACTGTAAACCCAGAGCATTGTAGAGCTTAGTTGAACCTACTAACTCCGTCAGTTCTCATTTACAGTGGCCTCCATTAGTTTGTTGACAGGTATACAACCAGTGCTTGTATAAAAACTTATTTTCTCATGAGCCATGTGGCATCTGCCTATGCCCTTTACATACAAACACATATGTGCCATTTAGGAGGTACATATTTGCAAGCCCTTCCTCTGCCAGGTTTACACAGAACCAGAGGATTACTGTTCACATCATCATTAGTTTAATAAAGCAACACATCATACTGTTAAGTCATTCACTAAGAAGTGTGAATTGAAAGTGATCTTGAGAACGCACATTTTTTTTTCAGGGTTAAATTCTCTCATTCTTTTTCTAGAAAAAAAAGGTTTGCAAAGGAAGAAAGGAGGCAGGGGCAAAATGCACAGACTCATATGGTGGGAGGAGATCCCCTGATGGAGACAGAGCTGTGGTTGCTGCTGTGTCACCATGGTCAGTGGCTGTCCAGGCTATGTGCAGACTTCTGCAGAATAGCTGAGCTGTCCATTTGAAAAAGCATGGGCCAGAGCATGTCTGTAGTTTCCAAAATGGACATGGGCTGTTTTCAGAAGGTCTGTTTGAGCTGGTTTTTTTATTTTATTGATAAATAAAAAGTCCAGAATCAGCTTATGATGCTATGACCATGCTCTACCAGTCATCCAAGAAAAGACAAGATGTAGATTAAGAAATAATAATACCTTTAAAAATTATGTTGTTTTTTTAATCTAGCAAACCCCTTGGTTATGGCTTGGGAGCAAACCATGACAGGAATGCACTCTTCCATAGACGCAGCAACAACTTCTCTCTGCTGGGCAGAGAAGGAGCCATGCTTCAGCAGCCTGAGATAATAGGAACAGAGTGTCAGCATCATGCCTTGCTGTCTCAAGCTAAAATGCTCCAGCTGGTGTGGTGACTCTAGATCAGCTCTTAACTGACTAGAGACAGGAATCAGAAAGACAGAAGTCAGTTAAAAAATCAGTTAGGTTCCCAGAGGATTTTCAAAGGTGCCTGAGACCACTGATGGATGACCAGAGAGACACAGGAAACAATTGGCTCTTCAGGGCAATTGTGTTTCATTTCTGTAGAGTTAATGGGGGAAAATGACATTTAAAATTTAAATTAAAACCAAGTGAAGAGAAAAGCTTGAGGAATCTAAATCTACATGCAAATGTAAAACTATAAATATAGATTCCATATATGTTCTGAATAGAATCCTATAGGAGCTAACTGATGAGCTTACTGAACCACTCAGCAGCAATGGAAAAACCTGGGTTTACAGGTCTTCCCCATTTTGTCACACTTAAAGATCTTTAGGCCAGATGTCACTGCTGTTGCTAGCAATGAGTCATCTGTCACTTCAGCTGTGGTCCTACTGAAAATGATCAGAAACACAGTGAAAGCAGGCATCTTTTATTTTGCTGAGGAGCTCCCCTAGTGAAAACGGATAAAAGCAAAATTATTTCTGCATTTAATTATGATTGAAGATATTTATCTCCTAATTGGTTTTTGGCTTTGGTTTTCTGTAAATTGACTACCAATTGATATATGTGCAGCTCACAAACATGGTTTCACTCTAAGAGTTGGCATGTTCTGCATTTTTCTTGTGGTAGGGCTCACTACCTTATTCATCTGCATGAAGGAAAAAAGGAACACTGGCACCTGCAAGTCTGCCTCTGAATCGGAAAAGTGGTAAAAACAATTAGACAATAAACTGACTGTTTTCCAAGCAGAACAGTGAAATTGCTGCCATCTAGATAAGAAATTGTTTTAAGTCTGGCTTCTTATGTCTAACTTAGCACAAAAGAGATAGAGGGAGCTTTTGATTGTCTGATGGGTAGAAGTTGAGCTTGACGTGTCAGAGGAGGATGGAAGTTATGGAAACACAAAATCTGCTGAGACGTGGCATCAAGGCAAGACTGAATGGAAAGAGAAAGTGAATGAATGCAGCAACTTCACCACTTTCTCACACAGCTACTACCTCCTGGGGTAAGAAGCAAACTGGGAAAGGGATGCATGAAGTGATGCTGATTTTTTGTGCCTCTCATGTGCTATCTGCATATAAAGTGAATACAGCTCAGGCAGTTGTGTTGCATGGTCTGAACAGTCCTGCATCAGCCACCCCATGCTGCCTGGAGTGTGGGCAGAAAGGCAGGTTTGGCACAATGTGTCTCTGCAACCAATGCTCTTAGGAAGCCTGAGCTTGACACCAAAGCTCCCAAAGGGCACCAGGACAGCAGGATGCTGTGACAGGGGCCAGAGCTGGCAACCTGTGCAAAAGCCCACCAATGTCTAGGAACTGCTAAAGCAGATTTGCCTAAAGATACTGCTCTGGATACAGTCATGTGGAATAGCTGGTCTGGCCCGAGACAGTCTCTGAGACCAACCTGCCTGGTAATGACATTGGGCTGGGCACAGCTGCTTGCAACCCATGGCTTTGCACTGCAACTACACCCAAGCTTCATCTTTGATGGGGACACAGCCATGACAGATGGGACATGCAACACAAGGCAGTTGCTCTGCTGAGTCAGGAGAGACCAGGAAACTCCTGACATTTACTTACATTATTAGGCTTCTCTCTCTGCCATGACACAAAGAAAATCTAAAGTGACGAGTGAAGCACTGGTTCTATTTTCCACTCCTTAGGGTGCACACCCTGCATGCATCTGTGCACATATTGGAGTTCCCCCTCAGGAGCCCTGCTGTCTCTTCCTCAAAAAACCAGCATATCTGCAGCATGGCTCCGGGTCCTGCATGGCTGAAAAGGCACCAGTGTGCTTTCATTCACCAGGAGCACAGCCAAGGGAAGCTGCTTCAGACACAGACCCTGATCACAGGCTTTTCTCATGTCCTCTTGCTCCACTATTCATGTTTGCACAAATTTCATGCTTTATTTCCACTGAAACTTCGTGTAAGGGGGTGAGTATATCCACTGACAGTCTGCTCCTGCTGCAGTTGTCCTATCAGGACATCTGGATAGCAGGACAAGACAATTGCTCTTTATTGTCTTACCCTAGATTAAACAATGCGAAACATACCCGGTGTCCTGAGGTGTTTCTTGAAGTATACAAATGTAGAGTGTATAGCCATTTTCTGAATCATCTGAACTCTCTCTGTCCCTACTTTTGACTCATCTGAAGTTCTCTCCTTCTCCTTGTTTTTAATTGCCCTCTTGAATTCCTGCATTCTGGAGATCATCACATCCTGCTCTACTTACCACCTGGACTGATGTGAAGTGGTAACTTCTGTGCCAGCACCACCAATGAGAGACGACTTCCCTTGATCACAGAATTTCTCACTCCTCCCAACCCAAGGCACAACCAGCTCTCCACAGAAGTGTGCTGTGGGGCTCTGACCCAGCATGGAGTGATGCAGATAGGAAGACCTGTTTTGATGGGAAATACCACTGCATCTGCCACAGGCGTGACAAGCAAAACAGGGTGCTGTATGTGCAGTTACATAGGAAAATATCCCCCAAGGCAAACTGTAAAGTCTGGACTACAGATGGGCAGATGTCTGCTTGCTCTTGACAACTGAGGCTGACACAGCTCTGGTGCTGTGCCAACACAAAACAAGAAGGGCTTCTACAAGTACATCAGCATCAAAAAGATTAGGGAAAATGTTAGGCCACTGCTGAAGCAGATGGGTGTCCTAATAACAGAAGACAAAGAAAAAGCAGAATTACTGAATGCCTTTTTTGCCTCAGTCATCGTTGATGAGGAAGACGCTCAGGAAATCCATACTTCAGAGGTTAGAGAGGAAGGCTGGAGAAAGGAAGGCTTCACCTTTGTCACTGAGGGTTTGGTTAGAGATCAACCAGGCAGATTAACACCCATAAATCCACAGGCCCTGATGAGATGCACCCATGGGTGCTGAGGGACATGGCAGATGCTGTAGCTGAGCCACTCTCCGTCATCTTTGAAAAATCACAGAAAACAGGAACAGGGCCCAGTGACTGCAGGAAAGCCAGTGTTACTCATATCTTCACAACTGACAAGGAGGAGGATGATCCAGGAAACTACCAGCCAGTCAGCCTCACATCCACCTCTGGAAAGGTGATGGAACAGATTGTTCTGGAGGTCCTCACCCAGCATGTAGAAGAAAAGAAGGTCATCAGTAGTCAGCATGAATTTCCCAAGGGGAAATCATGCTTGACCAATCTGACAGCCTTCTGTGATGCCATGGCAGGATGGGTAGATGAAGGGAGAGCAGTGGATGTTGTCTGCCTCCACTTCAGCAAGGCTTTGGACACTGCTTCCCCTAACATCCCCAGAGGCAAGCTCAAGAAATGTGGGTTAGATGAACAGACAGTGAGGTGGATCAAGGACTGGCTGAGTGGCAGAGCTCAGAGCATCATGATCAGAGGAGCAGAATCCAGTTGGACACCTGTAGTCAGCACTGTTCCCCAGGGATCAATACTGGGTCCAGTCTCACTCAGCTTGTTCATCTCTGACCTGGATGAAGGGATACAAGGTACCCTCAGCAGGTTTGCTGATGATACATACTGGGGCAGTGGCTGATACACCTGAAGGCTCTGCTGCCTTTCAGCTGGACCTTGGTGGGCTGGAGAGTTGGACAGAGAGAACCCTAATGGGGTTCAGCAAGGGCAAGTGCAGCGTCCTGCACCTGGGGAGGAATAACCCCAAGTGCCAGCACAGGCTGGGGCTGCCCTACTAAAGAGCAGCTCTGCAGAGAAGGACCTGGGAGGCTTGGTGGATCACAAGGTGACAATGAGCCAGCAGTGTGTCCTTGTGGCCAGGAGGGACAGTGGGATCCTGGGGTGCATTGGGAAGAGAGTGGCCAGCAGGTCAAGGGAGCTGATCCTCCCCTCTCTTCAGCCCTGGTGAGGCCACATGTGGAGTGTCCAGTTCTGGGCTCCTCAGTACAAGAGAGACAAGGAGCTGCTGGAGAGAGTCCAGCAAAGGGGCACAAAGATGATGAGGGCTCTGGAGCATCTCTTTTGAGGAGAGACTGAGGGAGCTGGGCCTGTTTAGTCTAGAGGAGATTGAGAGGGGATCTCATCAATGAATGTAATTACCTCAAAGGCAGCTGCCAAGATGATGATGCCAGACCCTTTTCAGTGGTGTCCAGTGACAGGACAAGGGAGCAGTGACACAAGCAGTTTCACCTCAACATGAGGAAGAACTTTTTTACTTTGAGTGTGGCAGAGCACTGGAACAGGTTGCCCAACAAGGTTGTGGAATGTCCCTCTCTGGAGACATTCTAAAGCCAGTTGGACATGTTCTTATGTAATCTGCTCCAGGTGTCCCTGCCCTGGGAAGGGGTTTGTATGAGATGATCTCCTGAAGTCCCCTCCAGCCCCAGCAATTCCATGATCCTGTGCTTGCCATGGGTCCGCTTGATCTTTCCACTGCGTGTGTGGCTGTGACTGTGACAGGTTCTTCCCTAGGGATATCCATAATCCCATCACACATGATGAGGTCATCTAGCCTGACCATTCTTCAGCAGTGTAAGTGACTGGAAGACCCCAGCTCTGCTGGTGCCTGAGCTCTCTCATTGCTTTTTCTAGTCCAAGCTAGCTGGGTATGTCTGACCAGAATTATTGTCCAAGGGACACCTCCAATCTATTGTGTTCTGCCAGATGCAAGCTGCTTCAGGTTGATTAATAGCATCATTCTTATGCTGAGTTTCACCATTACACCTCTATCTGGTGAGCCAAGCAATATCCTGAAGCAAGCGAAGAAAGACCATGGTGGCTTTAAGCTGCCCCTCAGCTTTTCTGAATCTGCAGACAATCTACTCAGTCTGGTTTATCAATGGTATCTCAGCAATGCCAACATTTCTCAAAGGTGAGGTGTAAATTTGGGAAGTAGCATGTACTTCCTAATGTGTTTTCCAATCCGGTGCCAGCAGCCACATGCCATGAACTGTTAACCCTTTCTTCAGAGATATGCTGATCATCTTCATTTAATATGATCAAGTATCATAACTCAAATCCCAGATTTGTCACTTTTTCATGAGCTTCAAGTGAATTAAGTTCAGATGTTATTCATTGGAAAAATAACATTTTTCAGAAGAATGGAACCCTTATCCAGCTGTTACATACCTGCTGTGAAGTGTAGCAAACCTTTGTAAGTGCTGCTCTTTGGTGATTTGATATTCGTTGCCCAAGTGCTGTCAGCATTGTTAGTTTTGTTTTAGTCCACTTTTTCTTTTCTTTCTTTTCTTTTTTCTCTTCTTTTCTTTTCTTTTCTTTTCTTTTCTTTTCTTTTCTTTTCTTTTCTTTTTTCTCTTCTCTTCTCTTCTCTTCTCTTCTCTTCTCTTCTCTTCTCTTCTCTTCTCTTCTTCTTTTCTTTTCTTTTCTCTTTTCTTTTCTTTTCTTTTCTTTTCTTTTCTTTTCTTTTCTTTTCTTTTCTTTTCTTTTCTTTTTTCTTTTCTTTTTTCCTTTCCTTTCCTTTCCTTTCCTTTCCTTTCCTTTCCTTTCCTTTCCTTTCCTTTCCTTTCCTTTCCTTTCCTTTCCTTTCCTTTCCTTTTCATGCATTATATTTCTTTGATCACAGTATCTTTGATCACTGTCAGACACAGTAGTGAGTTCATTTCCCAGATTTTCTTGCTGTCCTTGTCAAAGCTAAACATGATCATAGAACTGGAGTAATGACTGAAAAGTCCTGCAAAAAATTAGTCCCAGTAAAACCAAGTTAGTGTCATCTGCATTCAGACCTTTGTTGAATTTGCTTCCTAGAAATTTGCCAGTAAATATGGGCCTCATATTTTCAAAAAGAAGTGAATTCGAATTGATGCTGATTGAACTTTTACTGAAGTTAATTATAAACTCATAATTGTAGCTATTTGCAGTCAAAATCTTATTTTAGGTATTATGAATATACAGCAAGACAGCAGAAACCTTTCTGTGCATGAATTTGTGTTCAGTTATGTGTTACTAAAACACTTTGAATGTTGTGGGTGTTTGGAATGAGGAATTCAAAATCACCAGGTCAATAAATTTTTTGTAGCAACTTGTTTCTTCTATAACCAATTTTGAATAGCAAATGCCTTCAGCAAAACCATAGGCATGAAAAGTAGCTAGAAATGTCATGAATTAGAGGTTACATCCCATTTGGGTTGTTTTTGCAAGGAATATCAAAACCACAAATGCTGTCTATTAAACAGAAGTGTCCAGCCTACAGATGAGATATCTGGTGCTCTTCAGGCATTCTCCTGTGTTGGAGCAGTTGTTCCCAGAGTGCTGATAGTAATTCCACTGCCATTCAATTGCTTCCATGTTTCCTTCTCCAAGAGCACATGAACTGAAGCAGGAGTGCAGCATATTCTACATCCAGCCTGAAAAGAGGGATGTAACATCTGCCCAATGCAACAGCTCTTGTTGTAAGAACACAGACATGGGCCTATTAAAGAAAAAAAAGTACACAGCAGGTTCATACCCTGAGGATTGCTGGCATGCTGCAGATTTGTAGCAGGAACCTATGGGTCTGTTGCTCTTGTTTGGCACAGGAGAAATATTGAGGCATGGAGATGGCAGCAGCCCTTCCTGGTGCTGGCACAAGCGGATCTGCCCCTTGGTGAAATGATCCTGAAGCCAGCAGGATTAGAAAACCATTTGGAGTTAAGCACATGCTTGCATGCACAGCCAGGTCGCTGTCAGCACCCTGTATGGCTGAGCCTGGGCTACTGTCTCCTGTGGTGGTACTCAAGGAAAGGTGAAGGATGTATGTGTTGGCAATGGATTTGGGTACTGAGCCTGGCTCATGCAAAGTCCCATTTATTGTACAGAATACATCACCTTTTATATTTGTTACAAACCATAACTTTAGCCATTACAAGAACTTTGGTTTCCAGAGTTACATGTTTTACTATTCTTATGGGTTACTTATTATTGTCATCTTGCTTAATCTCTCCTGCTAATCACTTATGCATAACGTAAACACAGTCTTGTCCTGCTCTTTGTCTTAGCTCCTGCCAGGGGCGGTTCAGCTTACCTCTCTTAATGTCTCACATTAACTGATAACAAAAGACTTCTATAGCTGCTGGACGTTGCAGCTAACCCCCTGAACTCCCACATGTATGCATCTCTGCACATCCACTGAAATGTTTGTAACAGATAATTTCATATATATTTTTGAGTGAAAGTGTATTGAGCAAGGAGGGGGAGAAAAAATGCAACATTTAGGACGAAGCTTTAAGTCTGAAACATATGAAAGAGCAACAAAATTAATGCTTGTGCTCTCCACAGCAGGTACCCTTAGGTCTTCATAGCATTTGCCTTGCTCATACACAGACAAGCATACACTCAGATGTATATGCCCTTCACACTATCAGCTTGTAGATTGGACCTGAATATTTGTGTGGAAGTAGGTCAATAGAAATGAAGCTTGAGCTCCCACTCTGGCAGCCTCTCTGGTGGTATCCACCCCATGAGCTCAATGGGCAGGAGAGATGAAGCAGCTACACACCTCCTGCCCTGTGGCTGGCCAAGTGAGGCTCCCCAGCACAGTGCTGCATCACACCCATGCAGGGCTGCCTAACAGGTGGTCTGAACATCTTCCTGTTACAATTTTAAAATTATATGCCCTGGCTGCAGCTTAAAACTGATGGAGCAATCTTCATTCTGAAGGCAGGAAGTGCATTTCATTTGCATAGCTCTGATGGGATTAAAGGAAGCATTAGAGTAATTAAGGTCAGAGGGGTTTACCATTTACTAAATCCCTAAATCCACCTCCGCTCCAACATAATTCAGCAATATCATGGGGCAAAAGGTCACCGAAACAATTTATGTCCGTCTAGCCTTCCGTCACAAAGAGATAAACCCTTTTCTGGACAAAGAGCTTTTTGGACAGTACATGTATATATTATTTCCTCACAGACTGCACAAGAAACTGTCTCGGTTACAATCTGAATCCATTAACTACCCTATGATTTGAGTTTTGTTTTTTCCTGGGTTTTGTTGGGGAATTAGTAATATTTTTATGCAAATGAATTTACATGGATTCAATTTAAAAAAACCCAAAACCCCAAAAAACCTTCTAGCTGATTCAGATCTTAAATATGCATTCCAATAAATGTCTTCCCAAGTTTAAAATATTAAAGGATCCATCTGTTAAAATGAGAATAATACATGCACAGGGAGCATTTGGAAGATAATGTATTATTGAATATTATGTGTTCTCATGAGTAAGCTTGCAGCAGTTATTACTTTTAATTAAATGTACATTTGACACTGCTGAAGAGCTTAGCTCCCAAGGCTTCATTGTTATCTGTAATCCAAAGCTGCTCAATTGAACTGAAGGAGCCCTGAGACAGAGTAATGGTAAGCAAAGCTGCTCCAGGGACAGATACACACATATGCATTTATTGTCTGTTGCAAGTCCAGTTAGCTCCAAGCCAAACATTATATTGAGTGTCCTTCTTCATCCTTCATGGCAAATTTAACCGTAAGCTCTATCACCCCAAAGCAGACCTAGACGGACTCTGTAGAGCTCTGCACCAGAGAAAATGCACCTTGCTTGACAGAAGAGGGTTTTTCAGAGCTCTCAGCCAGGTGATTGCTTCATAATGATATTTTAGTGATGACCTGACACCATGTCGTACATAACCCACCATCTGACCCACCTAATCTAGTGGAAGACGCCTCTGCCCATTGCAGGGGTGGTAGAACAGATGACCTTTAAAAGGTCCCTTTTAGGGACCTAAACTATCCTATGATTCTACCTCTCTAAGCTTTCCCAGGTGGCTGATTCAAGTCTCTAAGGAAAATATAGGGAACTGAGGGATGAAAAAAATGGGATTGAAACTGAAAAGATTTGTCGAAATTGCTTTAACTGAACTATGAATAAAGAAATCAAGGATTCAAAATTGATGGATGTAATTGAAGCAGCTTCAGCCCTGCTAAGTGCTGTCAGGAAGTTGTCAAGTTGTCTTATGACAGGTTTGGTGACATACTTGTCACCATTGGTGACCTCAATGTCACTCCAGCTGTACACATGATGGGGTGGGTAGCACTCTCAGCAGTGGGACAGCAAATACAAGTGAAAATTAAACCCCAAGCAATAAAATTCATGCCAGAGAAAATCCAGAATTAGAAGAAATTGCTTTTCATCTAAGTAATGAGGGGCAGCAAACATGCAGCGCAAGACCACAGTCTGCAGCCAGGTGCTGCAATACAGCTGCTTGCAAGGAAATAAATTGGGGGGTGCTCTCTTGCAAAGGAATTAGTCAGTCATGCCTGCACAACTTTGCCCCTCTGCTGGACTGTCTGGGGAGTCCAAGGAAGCCAAGGGAGCAATTTTCATTCGCCACTTGCTTGTCAACTTGCATTTACATAAAGCCGCAATTAAATTCCTGGGTTTGCTGTTCCCCCAGACAAGAACCTTTCCTTCAGCTCCCCAGATACAGCAGTTGCTCCTCCTGCCTGGAAGACCTGTGCCTGGCTCTTGTGCATAGGATGCCTCTATGTGGGTATTTGTATGTGCATGTCCCCTCGCTCCCTGACACCAAAGGCTGGTGCAACACTGATTTCAGGAGAAGCCTCATGTGCAGAAACTGACCCTGCCTTGCTGGTGCAGGGAGCATTGGCCAAAAAGTCAAAAATAAATCCAGTCAGCCTTGATTATTAAGGGGCCGACATGGTGAGACAGCAGAGCCCCTGTGGCAGATAGTGCTGGCCTGCTGGAACTCAGGTTGTGCTGGTGTTTCAAGCCCTGGCACACAGTGGAGGCATGCCGTGCCCCTGAGGAAGGAGCCCATGGGGCCACTGCAGGTGCTTGCACAGCCTTGCTCTCACCCTCCTGCCTCACAGGACCCTGACCTCTCTGTGCTGAGAAGCCCCAGGATTAGCCACCTGCATTTCTTTCGAGATGTGAACAATGGTTGTATCTGCATCAGCTGGCTAGGTGCAGCCCAGGATGTCCCTCCACCCAGCAGCATCCCCAGCCCCTGCCCCTGTCCTCGGCAGCAGTATCTAAAGGCAGCAGTGGCTGTGCCAAGAGTGCTCTGGGTATGGGCTTGCTGTGCTGTGCAGTGAGACTGCACTGTCCCAGCCACATTATTGCAACATGTTCTCCACCCAGGAAGCCCAAGAGACAGGTATTTTAGGATTACTTTTAAAAATAAATCTCCTAAGTCAATGAAAAAGGAGGAATCTGCTTGACATCCAAAACAATGCTACTTCACAAAGGCAACATAAAAAAAGAGAGAAAAGCATGCTATGAAGAAGGGGACACTCAAACACTTCTCTTAATCAGAGGGACCAACAGGGCTTCTTGACCACTGACTGTTCCCAGCATCGCTAAAAGAGTAGATGAGACGTCTGTGCTAAGTAAACAGCATCTGCCATCTCCACAGGCTGTTTGAAAGTGCTGACTAGCTAGTGAAGAGATTAGCACTTCTGACTCCTCTACTAATAACTGATTCGTTACTCAGACTTGGCAGTGCCTTTCTAATTGTCAGTTAGAACTGCTGACATTCCTGAATATTGCCCCTCAGATGTAAATAATATTTATTTGAGGGTACTGTGGACTCTGTTTTGATCCAACAAGTTCAAGTGAGCTCACCTGGAAGGACCAAAACAAGTTTTAGCTCAGCTGGTATCTTAATTTCATAAAAAACCCATTATTATAATTATTTCCCTTACAAGGGCATACTTTAAATCATATGCCTAAATTTTGGGAAGTGTCTTAAATTGGGTTGGGATGGCTGAAGTTACTTCACAGTGGGTTTAGTCTTTGAGAAACTATTAAGCCACTCTACTGAAGAGAAGAGTTTGAGCAGCACATTTATTAGAAAAAAATTTTTGAAAGGCAGAAATGTAGACAATTCCACATTCTTCTTAGAAGAAAAGTCAAATATTGAAAGCATACAGACATGTTTTGTCTCTGATTTGTTTATGTAGGTTATATACCAACTATAGAAAGTGCCTTTTCTGAGAATCTCATTAGGGTTATTTATGACACTGTCTTTTAAAATAGTCTGGGAAAAATGTTCTGATGGAAATCATAAGAATGTAGTTATTTTGAGGTCAAAATATCAAAATTTGAAGTAATGAAAAGTTGTGGTTTTATTCTGCTTTCCCTATTTCAATTTCTTTATGCTTTTTTACTACATCTCTGCTGAACAGATGGCCACTAGCTCCTGACAACGATACTTCACTAAGTCTTGGCAGGATGATGATGGCTCAATCACCCATTAATTCCATGGCGGATAATGGCTGAAAGCACCAGATCAGGTCACTCCTGTTGACCAGATTGTGCAAATCTATGGGGGGGCGGGGGGTGGAGGGAGGGTGTTTCACTGATTCATTTGAAAGCTTTTTAATTTGAATGTGCAACATTCACATGTCAGTCATTTTGAGTCTCATCACAAATCCCCACCCTGTTCTCCTGTGATCCTCCCATCTGGTGAAAAAGCCTTAATATTTTTCACCTGCAATACAAAAATCACTCTCCTATATGATAGATTTTCAATGAAAACCACTGCTGTGAGACAGTCATGAGATAGATGTGATACCTGATCTTGATTTGCACCTGGAGAACAAGATGCAGTCCATCATAGAGACTGACCCTGGAGGCATCACACCCTTGCCAGATGGGTGCTGCACATCCTTGAAGACTGGGTAGGCACAAGGACAGTTGGTCCTTCTTCAGGGGCTGCTGCTGGGAAATGGGCAACCAGGCCTGCAGGCATCATGCAGCAGAAGTGGGAATCACAGTCCATCTCAATCCCCCTTCACCTGGAATGAAGCTTTGAAATGTCCCTATTTTCTACACAACACAATTCTAAGCAGTTCCTCCATTTAAAATAAATAATTAGTGAGAAATGAAACTGGCAGATCACTGATAAATACTGCTTTTTAAATTTTTTCTAAAAGAGAGGAATACAGAATAAATTTACTTGCTTCATTTCTTTCCTGTCTGCTTGCATTTTACCTTTCTCCTGTGGTTGTGTGGACACCCTGCAATCTGTCTCACTAATGAATATAGACAGTAGCAGTAGGTGGGGAGTTGCTTATTTGCATCCTTTGCACCTCTGCGTGAAATTCATTACCAGATTATGTTACACTGAAAGGCTCTTGGAAGGGGGTCAAAAAACTTGCAAACCCGAACTGTCACGACCTGATGAATATCACATGCAGGTCCGAACTGTGGAGTCCTTATTCAGCCTTCACCCAAGTAAAACTCTCCATGCAGCTACTGGCTGGGAAGAGGTTGGGATTTGCAAGGAGATGTTGACCCAGAAACCATTGCCTTCTACAGCAACAGCTGTGGCTCCAACAGTTGGGATGCCCAGATTTAGCAATTGCTCCAAAGGTGGGTACAGGCACTCCAGCTGATGCACAGGTGAAAGAATTGTTAGGAGACCCCCAGCACTGCTCCCAGCAAAGATAAATGCTAATGTTAGTGGCAGGCAGAGGAGGCTGCTGCAGTCAGTGGCAGCCAGAGCTCTCCCAGCCCAGTGATTCTCTTGAGTCACCTCCCCTGATCTGGGCCTGACTGCTGTCAACACCTGGAGAAAAAACAGCAGGGAAATGCAATGAAAAGGCAAAACAAAAAAGTGGACAGGCTTAGTGATGCATTCACACCCTCAGGGCTTGCTGCACAACAGAGGCAGAGGAGATGAGCCTTCTCTCAGAAGGCACTGGCCACAGAGAGCCTTCCACACCGATCACACACAGGTGACCCAAAGCCTGATGTGCCTCTCCTCTGGAATAGAGCAAAACAAAAGACGCATTCTCATTGTAACCCTGGGAGGCAGAAAAGAATGAAATACTGTGATTTTTATCAGCTGTGTGCTACCTGGGTTGAGCCTGGATGTTTTCAATTAGTGTGTCCAGTCATCTTTCAGGTTATGATGACTGTCCTAGGTTGCAATATAGATGTAGTTAAGTATTCTATTACCACCAGCTGCTATCACCTGCTAATGACCCACTCCAGATGACAGGCAATGGGCCATCCGTTAGCTGTTACCAGCTGCTAATGACCCACCCCGCATGACAGGCAATGGGCCATCAGGGACCCACCGTGTGACTCATGGACTTATCCCATTGTGGGATGCTCTGCCCAGGAAGGAGGGGCCAGGTGTTCCCACCTGGATATAACCTGGCCTTGGAACTGCCTGAGCTAGCCCTGTCTACTGGGTTCCCAGAGGACGAGAGCTACCACTGGATCTTCAGCTGGAGACTAGACCTTCACAGGATCACCGCTTCAACTGGAATACTTCAGTTGGACTGCTGCCACCACCCTAACAGGGTGTTAGGTTGTATCTGACTTTGTCAGTGCTTTTCCTTGTATTATTTCACTTATTTTTAATTTCAGTCCTGACTTGTGATCTCCCACTGGTTTGTTTTCAAACCAATACAATGACCAGTCATCAGATGAGTGGTCACTCTGTTCCTAAACCATCTGTGCACATCCATTCCTCTCGATACTCCTGAAGAAGAAATCAGCAAGGTCCCAACCCTGACAATACAGCTGGTATAGCAAAGCTCAGATAATGACTAGAGCTTCTTGAAAATCCAAAGCTACTGAACCCCTGGTCTGGACTAAGATTATTCTCATTCTGTTTTTAAGACATCCCACTAGCATATATATGTTCTTTCTGAAATTTCCATTTTCACCAAGTGCCTGCTTAAACTGAGTCCAGATATTCTCCAAATATTTTTCATGAGCACAGCAAAAAGGCATCCTCCACAATACCTGGGCTCAAACTAGCAAAAGTTTCTACTAGTGGCTTGTAGCCATACCGTGGGTAAGCACAAGGTGCCAGCACTCAGCATCCCTACTGGCAGGAGTGGCATCACCACCAGACTCACAATGAGTCAGCCATCCCAAAGAGGACCCAGTGGACAGCTTTAGCTCTTCACCTCTAGCCCTGCTGGTAGTCTGATATGAGATGCTGAGATGGATGTTTAAGGAAAAAAAAGACAACCTTCCTCTGCCCTGGGGTCTGAGAGTCCCTCATGTTTGATGTGTTTGTAAATAAATCTCCATTTCTGAGGAGACTGTTTCCTGTTAGACCCTATTAAACACTCCTCTTGTTGTCCTGGTTTCCTGTGTTTGAAAGACCTGAACACTGTTTGTAGTTTCACCATATCTAAATACCCCTAAATGAAGTAAAGGCTCATTTACTGCTACATGAAATAGATGTAAACAGTTACAAATACAGTAACAAGCAGAGATGACCAGAGGGTTTCAGTTACGGGAACAGACCAGACTAGACCAGTGCTGCTGCAGGGGCTCAGACACATCCACTGAAATAACATTTCAGCACTGCAAAAAGACTGGAAGGAATATCAGGGAAATATTTTCATTCCACAGATTCAGAATGTTTGGATAGCTCCCCTAGACCCCTTTATAGAGGAAAATATGTATAAGAAAATTAGTAAAACACATTTTGCTTATAAACAGGAGTGCTACCCTAAGGTATATTCTTTAATTGCCGTGACTATTATCTTCTTCTTCCAATTCATATGTAGCTTTAATTCTCTTCATATAATAGACACTTTCTACACGTAAGGATATGTGTTTCAGCACAATAAACTGGTGGAGCAATTCAGTTTTTCCTTGCCATTCTCTACAAAGGCTTTTCCATACGTCTTTTTAAACAGATTTCTAAAACCACCTCTGTGAATTGTTGACTTGGCTACAGCCTTTTGAATTCATCGCCATCCACCCACTGGGTTTAGGCTTTGTTAGTCAAAAGTTCACATTGAGCACCAGCAAGTACAAGTTTCATGTAGCACATGGCGTAAACTAAGTTGGGTAGCAAGTTAGACAAATACTTCAGTGAAAGAAAATCTCGTGGCATGCTACCCCATGGGAGCTCTGAGTATTTATAAGTCATTCATACCCACAAAACAATTTTTTTGTTGAAATTCGTGACTGGTTTAGAACAGGAGTGAAATTCAAAGACTTCACAATATGTTTACCAGCAATCTTTGTACAGTAAGGAGGATTGAAGTACTATGTGCATTTCCATTGCAATTATCTTGCAATTAACATCTATACACTAGGCTTGCACAGATAATTTTTAGTTCAGTTTTCAAAAAATCACCAACCTTAAGACTAGGATTGGCTTTCACAGGTTATTCCACTGAATAGTTATGTTGGCAAGAACAAAATAAATTTAAAATATTTAAATTTCATTGCATCATAGAATCAATGAATAAAATAATCATTGCATAAATTATACTTACATGGAAAAATCAGTCAGCTTGTTCTGATTCAATTATTTCCATCATACATAAATGTTAAGGTCACTGTGAGTTTTGCCACTGACATTAATAGGGATCAGGATTTCTTCCTAAGAACTGATTAGTGGGAAGGTTAGATTTTGTAGAGAAGGTTAAACACAAATATTTCATGATGGCATTATGAACTCCATCATACTATTGAATGATTAAGATTTTGCACCAAACCAGTGCTGCGTAAGCAGGCTTATTCTGATCAGATCTTCAAAACAAATTGTTAAGATCAGAGTGAAGTTACATTTATCATATGTTCAGGGACATTTATTACCAAGTGCAGGAATTAATCACTTTGGGAATTTTCCTAGGGTAACCTCAATGCTAATAAAAGGTTTTTTGTTTTGTTTTTTTAGTTTGTTTTGTTTGGGGTTTTTTGGTTGGTTGGTTGGTTTGGTTTGGTTTTTGGGGGTTTTTTGTAAATGGAAAGTATCAAAACTTGGCTTTTCACAAGTAATCATCTTTCTATTTCTACACAATCCAGGTCATCTTGCTTCCCACCTTGTGGAGCTGCTTCTCAGGAAGGGCAAGGGTCCATGTTGTGCTAATATAGACAATTTCTCTTACACAAGCTTTTAAACTGTTGGTTAAACTACCCTGTGTGTCAAGTGTTAGAAATATCACCTGAAGCACCCAATTCCTTTCCTTGTTTTCTCTTGTTATTTCTCTCCACATATGTTGACCCATGGTCTTTACTATTAAACTTAGAATTGGCACTTTTCTAAGTTTCATTTCACTGTGGAGTGAGGAAAACACCTTCAAAAGATATCTGGGTGTGAAACCTGCAATCATATACATGTAGTGCTTATTGAGAATAAATACTGTTCCAGGGTTCCATGTTCGTCACTGAGTGCTTGTAAAGGTTCTGTAGTATCCATATGACACACAGCAGGAAAAGGACAGGTTAGCAAAAGAGCTAAACAGCAGGGAAACTTCCATTTTCATGCTCTGGTTTTCCAGAAGTAAGTTTGCAGCTACTCTGTTCTTTTGAAAGCTAAAGATGATTCAATTCCAGAAAAATGTTGGCTCAGGAACAGTTAGTAAAGGGACTGCTCCTCCACTTCTGTGTTATTAATGTACTACAAGTGAAGTTACACTCAGGTAACTGATAAATGCTGAAAGGGGTACACTGTTCAAGAAGGGCTTCTAAAGACAAATAACTGATGGATGTATTTGGTGCTGTGCAAATAAAAGAGATGCTTGTGAGCATTTTCCTCCAAATAAAACAATTTTTTAGGAATTGCTGTCATTACTTTTCATCTTGGTGTCACAAATATTTTGAGGATAGGTTGCCAGGTCTATAAAGAAGGACGTGAGAGTTGCAGAGCAGGAAAACCAACCAGTGAGTGGAGACCTCTTATCAGCAGCAAGTAGGCTGAATATAACATAGAATATTACTCTGGTTAAAAATTAGTTCACAGCTGCTGAAATTATTGAGCAGGCAAAGGCCACTGCTTTGTCCAAATTGTGTTCACATGCAGAGAGCTGCGGGCAGCTCATGAAGATGACATTGTTTTCTGACCTGTACACTCCTTTCATCTTGCTCAACTGCGCTGCGTGCTCTCAGGGAACACAGGACCAAACACAAAAGCAAACACATTTTCTAGCAGCCAACCAAATTTTACAATTAGTAACTGAAACAGCAAGAAGGAACTAAACTAACTGGGAAAAAAAACTCCCACAAGCACAAGGATTCACATCTTCATTACATACAAATGTCATTCTTCACCTTATACTAGTAAGGGAATATGAAAAACACAAAGTATTTGAAAGCAAATATAGGATTGAACTCTGTCAGGATTTAACTTTTGACAGGAAATACTCTGTGAATTTCTATTTATCTTACCACAAGGGCTGGTGTTGATAGAGTCTTTTTATATAGTCACCTGCATCTAAAGGTGATGATCCAGCTTCCCTGCAACATCCCTTGCAGATAGGAAGCCATAATCAAACAAATGCAGACATCTGTTTTTCAAGTCTGCACCTAATTTATTTCCATGCAGGCAGAAGCTCTGCATTGAGGGAGGCCAGACTCCCCTAGGCTCCCAACCTCAGGCTCCCCTATTACCTTGAGACCCACAGTGCAATTAGCATGTCTGAATCTGCCACTGCTTGCAAAGGTGTAATCTTGCCATGAACTCACTGCATCAGGAGATCTTTTAGCTGTGCCAGGACAGCTGCAAGGTGCAGGAGAAACCTGAGTAGATAAGATTGCTATCATGAAGATACTTCTAGTTTAGCAACCTTACCACACACTAGAGCTTTCTCTTTCAAGCAGAAAAATTAAGCCATTTTTTCTTGTATTCTTCCAGTTATTGAAGTAGTAAGTCTCTGAGAGATTATTCTGGTTGGAGAATTACCCTGAATCATTCTGTCTGCATCAGCAGAGTAAATAACCTTCTTTCTGGCCTTTCTTCCAGCAAATACTTTTGTTCAAGTGCATATTTCTGGAAAAGTAGATTGAATATAGTGTATTCATTGCATGCACACATACTTATCCCAACGTGTATGTGAATTCAAGCATGGTATGTTTCAATTCTTATTCTCTGCAGATCGTCAGATAACCTCATTTTTCAAATGTGTTTCATTTGAAGGGCCTTCTGACTTAGACTTCACCCCCCTGGGATCTTCAGTTTTCTACAGCCTTCTTGCTTTTCCAAGACATTCACCATGGAAAATCCCACACTGGAGCAGATGTGTGCCCGAAGGAGGCTATGACCTTGTGGGAAGTCCATGCTGGAGCAGGCTCCTGGTAGGACCTATGACCCCATGAAGACAGGAGTCCACATGGAAGCAGGGAATGAGCATAAGAAGTACTCAGTAGGGAGGAATGGCAGTGACAACACATCACTGGAATCCCCATTCTCAGTCCCCTGACACTGCTTGGAAAAGAGGTCAGAGAAATCCTCAGTGAGTTGAGCTTGGAAGAAGAGTGAAGTGGGAGAAAGGGGGTTTTAGATTTCGTTTTTATTTATTATTATCCTTCTCTGATTTGATTGGTAAGAAACTAAATTAATTCCCCCTAGCTGAGCCTGTTTTTCCTGTGACGGGTCTGTGGGCTGAGAACTGGTCACATACTCCCCTCTTGGCATCAGAGACTTCAAGCAGGTCCTGGGTGTGCAGGGTGGCTGGAACAAGACTTGCAGCCTGCAAAAGCCTCTCCTCTAATGCATTTTTTACAGCTTCTGAAATATTTAGCACAATCTCTTTCTTGTGTTACTCTGTAGAAAATTTAACTAGTGGGGGTACTGCTGGGTGAAGTAATATACCGGTGCTTTCCTCAGTGAGATGTTGGCTAGGATGTGTCCTTCCCCAGCAGGTCCCTAGTAAGATCACCCCCGAGGAAAGTGTAATTCTCCAATGAAGAGGGACCTCTCTTGGCCCTCAACAAACCTACCTTTATCACAGGTGGGTGGGGTGGTACTTCAGAGCTGGATTCCTCCTCCTTTTGCCACTAAAGTACATAACCTACCCCAAAGTCTATGAAAGGACAAGGCAATAATCATTCTCCCTAATCCAGGTTACCTATTTTCACCCTACCCTGAATGTCTGTGGGATATTAAACTTTAATTTATTAACTTTTTATATGCATGGGGGCAAATTTAATCTTTTTAGCACCACTTAATCAAAGGCAATGTTACTGAACCCCTGGTTCAGGGCTGGAAGATGATGTTTAAACCATAAACTGGTGAAACATTTCATGGGACTAAATAACTTTTGTACCCAGTGATGCAAAAGCTGACCTTTTAATCTACAGACAGCCAAAGCTAAAAATGAGTCCCCATTCAAGGTACTACACAAATCTTTGGGAGTAACACTCCTGGGTTATGTCCATTGAAGTCAGATATGACAAAACAGCACTGCTCCTGAGGGTGTGCAACCTAAAGCCCACCCATTCTCCTGCACTGAATCCCTGCAGGTTTTTCCTGAGCTATTCCTTTGGTTGAATACAGAAAATTCCCTTTCAGTCTTGTATCTCATGTCTTCAGGTAAATGCACAGAATGGCCATGAGTCAGAGAGCAGACATTACCAAATATTTCAATGCACTGCAACAAGGGGAAACAGGCCCAAATTGTTTAATAAGTAGCAGAAGACTCTATTCACCGGTGCCAACGTATCTTTGCTCTTTGGGCCAGATCAATGCACTTGAGGTGATAGCTTTTACAAACATGACCAGAAATTTTCAGCCTCTTATAATCTGGCAATATTATTTGTGGGCAGGAGGCAGGAAAGACTTTGGCACAAATCCATCCAGTCTAACACAGCCATTTCATTGGGGACATACCTTAATCCCACCTTTGTGGTTTTTGCATGTTTTTGAAACACTTATATTGTTGTAAAATGATGGTTTCTACTAGCCTGTTCATAGTCATCCCTAGTTCTCAGATCAAAGTGCACCATGTGCCCTGGGTTCTTCTGTGGTACTACAGTGTGGGGAAAATAACAGCAAACCCAAGCTAGGAACATTCTTTATCCTGTGAGTGGGGCGGGAAGAGGTGAAAAGGGAAGATGGAGGGAGTAGCTCCAAGGCCGTATTTCTCTCCCTGCCAAAGGCTCTGGAAATCACATTCCAGCAAGTTCACCAGGCACCCAGAGACTGGCTGCATGCACACTCACCACAGGAGGTAATACAGTGTGGTACAAGAGTAATCAAAGAAGGAAATCAAATAGCCCTGTTGGGAAGGCCCTCCAAGTGCTAGAAACTTGCTGCAGTTATTTCATCTCAGAGTCCACTAAAATACATCTGTTTTCTAAAACTCAGTGTCTGAAGGCAAAGAGGGAGGCCCGCATTCTCAGAATCCAACACTAACATGAGGAGTGTGTCTTACTGGAGACACCCAGATACTGGCACACTGTGCAGGTGCTGCTGAAGCACGGAAGAAATATTTGATGCACAATTTCACCTGGTTACATCTTTTGTTTAATAAGGCTTGAAGAGCACAGAGCAGCTGAGGAGTGACAGGGGTAAAGTGCTGGCAACAGCAAGGCAAGTAGTACATGGAAGCACAAGCAGCTGGAAGAGATGATCCAGAAGACCCCAGGTAGGTGCCCACTGCCACAGCCCTCAGTGCTGGCTTCTGTCCCACTGCTCCACCAGGCCAGGCTGCCCTCACACACTCTGCCAAAGACCCAAGAGGATACACACTCCTGATAAACACAAGGAAAAGTGAAGAGAATTGGCAAAACTTTCAAATTATAAAGACTGCTAGGATATAATACAAAACCACTGGAATAAACAGGGATGGAATTGGCATTCCTGCTTCCCAAACTGTGCCAACATTTCTAAGTCTTGGCTGCCTGAACTTTAGCTCTGGTTGAAAATTTCCATGTAACTATGGTAATGAGCATTTTTCAGGCCAATAACAATAGCTCATGGGATAAAGAGTAGTATTTCCCAACACAGATTATCTTGATCTCCAGCACAGTGCTGGGTATATTTTTGTAGCTAACACATTGGTGTAACCTTTATAACCTCAAACTATACATACACATCATAGCGCAAGGTTTGTTTGCACATGGTTTTTATAGCTTGCTTGCTTATTTAATGATTTATAAGCATCATTAAGCACTGCTGCCCTGCATTTGAGAAGCTCCAGGAGCAAACAGAAGTGACTTGGAAGAGCTCCATCTCTTTGCCTGGTGAAGAATGGAGAGTTCAGAGGTGTAGGCACTCCTTTATGTCCTTATCACCTGCAAATGGTCATCTATAGAGTCCGTACTCCATTGGGGTGGGACAAGTGAGCAAGCACACACAGGACTAAGGTCCTGCTCCATCGCATCTGACTTCAGCTTAGCCTTTTTCCCAAGCAAGGCAGGGCCTCCCTGTACCCTCGCAGGACTGCTGCATCCCACTTCATTGTCCACAGGTTTGGGAAAGGGACACTGACAAGCTCTCACAAAGGCTAGAGGAGTATTTCTTATGGGGAAAGAATTAAGGTTGCTGTGAAAGTGATATTGCAGAAGGCAAGTCTCAAATTTCCCAGTACTGAGAGGTTTAAGTCAATTATGCTTCAAGTCTTTAAGCACTGAGTTCATGTTCTGGAAAGTACCAGGAACAGCCAACCTCCCTACCTGATAGCATTCATTTTTCAGATGCTTCAAAAACATGACAGCAATGCTGCTTTTCCTATGGAGTCTGGTGGCTCCCACCAAATCAGCCATCCTATCCCAGCATCATCTACAAGAACTATAGGAGAAAAAGGGCTGGCGAAATGGCATCATTGGCATGCAGGACAACTGCCTGAAACCTGCAGATGTGAGAACTCTTCCCATTCTTACACATCTCCTTGGTGTTGCTCATGCCAACAGAAACCTTCTGCACAGGGGAAGATCAGAGCATCCAGAGGGCAACACTCATCATTCCTGCAAGCTGCTGCAGGCAGCCTTTGGGGACGAGTGAGGGTGGCAAGCCAAGAGCAAGGGTGAGCTTGCACTGAACATTCACCTCCGCCAGCGCTGTCCCCATCTTGGCCCCATGGAATCCACAGGGAGTTCAGTGTTGGATCAGTGTCCCTCAGCAAGGAATCTCTGAAGAAATGCTGGATGTCAAGTCTTTTTGAACAGAGGCAGCAAAGCATCTGATCTGTGATAACCTGACATACATGAAGACTGGTGCAAGGGCGGAGAGCCTTTTTGTGGAGGGTTTGGTGGTTATTTTTTTCCCCTGCTATGCACTGAAGAAGTTGTGACAGTCCAGCAAATGCTGTACACAGCTCTCTTTCTGTGGTCCATACCTCAGCGACCCTTTGACAGAAGGGTAAGGCCTCTCAACAAAACACACCTGCTGCAGCAAATCAGTACTTGGGCTTATTGGGGTTGGGCCATTTGGAGTTTTACAGCAATCTGCATATGAAAAGCATATGTGTGTGGGGCAGGCAGTATCTACAGAACATGCTGTGTCAAGCGACCCTGGAATAAATTTATCCTCTCTCCCTGCTAAGACATAGCAATTTTCAGAACAGATGGAGCATGTGTGGGAGTTTCAGAGCCCATTGAAACATTGAGTCTGAGAACAACAGTTTTGCTGTTAGGACTGAAGTTTGACAAGAAGCCCTTGCACATAGCTGGTGGAAACATAGCAGTGCTACAATTCATACCCCTAGAGCTTCCAGCAGCCCCCCAGCTGCCCATAAACCATGTCCTGCTGTGCATGCAACCCCAATTTCCTTTGCCTTCTCACCTTAATTCAGACAAAAGCAGTCTGTACCCCCTTTACTTTTTCTAGCATTCTTTCCCTAAATGTTCTTGGTTGTCAACCACGATAGTTCAAGTGGATGACCTGATAACAGCCCGGAGAAGATCAGAGGCACAGTGTGATGTCCAGATGTAAGCAACCAGTAAATGGTGTACTGTAACAGCAGCAACATTTGGATGGCATATGAGTTTTTTCAAAAGGGGTTGCATCTCAGGAGTTTCTTGCTCAAACTCCCCCAAACTTGGCCTCTAATCCACACTTGGAGAGCAGCTTTCAAGGGAATTATACTATTCAGATTAATTATCTGGGTATGTCTGCATTGCACAATGCAATGTACTGGAGAGTTTGCTCAGTCTAACACTGGATGAGCTGGCTCCCAAACCAGAAACATCACAGCTACCCTAAACAGAAGACATACTGCCTATATTCAAACTTATCTCCATATATGCTGTGTCATTGACATGAAAGTTCAGTTGGAGCTTGCTCAGCTCCTGGTGAGGCACGACACTACCTGTACAGACATGCCTTCAGAATACAGACAACACTGTGAAATAATATGTTAACCTTGTTTTTACCCTGACTTACTAAGAAAAATAGTCTTTTGTAACAACACTATTTATATCTTTCAATCCCACAAGTGTCTCAAAAGTTTTTGATCCTGTTGCTGTCCTTGCCAGTTAAATTGAACAGAGGTGGAGGCTTCAAGTGTAACAGCATCAGGTGGCTACATATAAGGAAGAAAACCCAAATTAATATTCCCAGTGAGGGAAAGGCTACAGTGGTGAAGGGCAGGAAGAATGAATGCTAGAGAGATCCAGGAAAGGAGGCTGACAGTGCTCCATGATGACTGGGGACAGAAAGTCCAAAGAGCAGCCCTGAGTGGAGCTTTGAGCAAACACTCCTCCCACACATTTTAACGTGTTTCAGCACCCAGTAACACCACTTAAGATAACAACACTAAAAGGCAGAGGATTTTCATTACTTAGCTTGAAAAACAATTGTACTTTTCACATTGCTTTCATCCAGAGCAGCAAATTTGGGAGAGTCGTGTTCCCCACCTGCTGTTGTAAGCTTCATGGTGTCTCTGGTCCCAATACTGGAAGCAGCCAGATGTTGGCAACCACTGAATCATAAAATCTGTTTGGTTGGGAAATACCTCCAGGATCATCAAGTCCAGCCTTTGGCTGATCACTGCCTTGTAAATTACACCATGGCACTAATGCCACATCCAGTTATTTCTTGTACACCTTCAGGGATGGTGATTCCACCAACACCCTGACCAGTCCTTTCCAGTGCTGAACAACCCTTTCCACTAAGAAATTCTTCCTGATGTCCAGCTTAAACCTCCCCTGGCACATCTTGGGGCCATTTCCTCTTGTCCGGTCTCTGGTTGCCTGGGAGAAGAGACTGGCCTCCAACTGGCTACAGCCTACTTTGAGGTGGTTGTACAGCCTGATAAGGCTCCACCACAGAGGAGGGGAGCCTCCTTTTCTTCAGGCTAAACAACCCCAATTGCCTCATCTGCACCTCACAGGACTTGTTCTCCAAACCCTCCAGCAGTTCCATTGACCTTCTCTGGACATGCTCCAGCACCTCACTATTTTTCTTGTAAACTTTTCTTGTAAATTTTTCTCACAACTGGACACAGGACTCAAGGTGAGGCCTCACCTCTATCAATGTTGGTGCCTTCATTTGTGCACAGACCTTAAACAAAAAAAAATCAGGGTGTAAGGAAGGAGGAATATATGCCTTGGTATAGAAAACAGCACTCAGTCTGGATGACTTATGTGTGCTCTTGCCAGGCAGGGACAGAATTTCTAAACTGGAGCAGGAAAGGCTGGATTGTCTCTTACAGCTGCTTCAGAATAAGTCTACAGAAATTCCTACTGACCATTTCTAACAACCTTCTAGTAAGGGAGAGACCAGGGGCATGGAGAAGGAGGGCTGGCCTGGCACAAGCTGTGAGTCTCTGTCGAGACTCATCATCCCAGCTTCATCACCTCTCCAACAGTGCGATGCAGTTCAGTTCAGAGGCACGCCTCTGCAGCTGCCAACAGGCACCCTCAGGCTCCAGATAGATGTATAGAGAAAAGCAGTACTGTAATTTATGCCACATCTTCTTATCTCCTCTTTTCACCACCAGGATGCAAATTAGTCATAGCTTTAGTAAGTGATTACATAAGCATCATATTAATTTTGTTCATATTTCCCCAAAGAAATCAGCAAATTGTTAGAACAACTTGGACTCACAGATTTATTTTCCAGGCATCATGGACTATTGGCAACTGAGGTGCAGTCATTTATCATTTCACAATGAAGATAATCTGGTTAACAAACGAAATTTCTTCCAAAAGAAAGAAGAAATAGCAAGCAAATAGGCAGTGACAATCAAAAGCCATGAGAAGGTTTGGAGGAGAAAGCAAATTTGTTTCAGCTCATTGTTTTTTGCATTGCGTTCTCTAGAGCTGCCTGAAGGTTAATTTGTTGCCGTCCAGAATATTCTATTACACAAAAAATTATTCAAATATAGAGGGAGAGACTGCACATTTGCAGATGGAAAAGGTCTTGAAGAAGTTCAATATAAAAATGCCCAAGACTCTCAATCCCATACGATTTGATAGCCCCAGAGGACCCATCAAGCACACCTCCCACTGACTGCCACCTCCTCCGACTTTTGCTGAATGATACATGCACAAGTTTCACTGGAAGGAAAAATAGGTTTGATGAGAAAATTCGCTGCTGCATTCATTTTGAGTGCAACAACAGGGCAGTGAGAACGAGCTCTTGGCAGGCATGTGAAATCCCCTTAGCACAGCTTAGAGTAACTTGACTTGTGCTAGAGAAGTAGATCCACAGTGCCTTTGGCCAGCCCTGGCTCTGCTCCTCCTCATGGTTAAGTGCCTTTCTGGAAAGAAGCAGCTTCTTGAAAACCTGATTGAGCTAAGGCAGAACCTGCCTGACCATTCTTCAGGCTCTGAGCTTCTCCTGGCTGCAAATCTAGGCTGACACTTACAGCGTCTGTCTTAAACCTGAGAGCAGGAACAGGGCTTATTCTGTAAATAAAGTTATATTCTTTTATCTTCCCATGGAATATTCTCAGCCGTGAGCACTCTGGAGGGGGACAGGCTGATAAAAACCAGGAACCTTGAACTGCCAGTTTTATTATTTGTTTCTTGCAACAGGCAACCTAACACACAGAGGGGATGAAAGACAGTGCCTGAGCACAGGGCTGAAAAAGGCCCAGCACTAAACTCCTTGCCTGTAAGCACCAAGAAAATACAGACCCACAAAAATTTCTCCACATGTTCTACAAAATTTGTCAGCCTGGGGCTGAATGATGCAACCTTGCAGTTCCATTGTGGAGACAACCAGTTGCAACCAACTTAACAAGGATGTGCACAGGACACAGAGGGTGGAGTTCACACTAGCCCTGCTGCTAAAACACCCTTTGCCACAAAGCCCATGGTGAAAAGAGCAGCATATGCACCAAAGAGGGTCTTACTCAACTGCAAGGCCAATACAACTTTCCTATACTTAGCATAAGCAGGGGTACTCCATGAATGCTGAGTTTCAGCTTTGCAGTGGTGATCAGGTGAATATAGCTGTCCAGAAGACAAGAGGACTGAAAATGACACTTTGCATTCTTTGCAGTCGCATTTGAATGATGATTTTTATCCAAGCTGTGGTTCAATAAATGGAGTTCCAGGTTTGAGCACATTTCTGAAGCCAAGCTTGAACTTCCTGAAAATGAAAATTCATTATGACACATAAACAAGTCTTTAACCATGACATGAAGAATATGATCAAGAGGTGAAATCATTCTGCTGTGATAAGAACAATTTTTCTCTGCAGGTGAATCATTGTTCTAGACTGAGCATGTGAAAAGAATTAGGTTAGCCTTACCTTCTCTGTCTTCAATTTAGACAAGTAATTAAAAGCTAACAGAAGGTAAACTAAAATTAGTTCAAAACACCACAGCCATATGATAACCCAGAAATAAAACCACAGGCCTGTCCATTGTGATTTAAATCTAAACCAGAATGGGACTAGTCCATTCTGGTTTAGCATAAGCAGGGGTACTCCATGAATGCTGAGTTTCAGCTTTGCAGTGATCAGGTGAATATAGTTGTCCAGAAGACAGAAAGACTGAAAATGACATTTGCATGAGGGAGTAAGACCCTCTTTGGTACATGTGTGCCCATGGATGCCTACTTAGATGCTGACACCAAGCTGGGAGAGGACACAAGTGCAGGGTGGCCTGGAGAGCTGGCCTGCCATTGCCAACAGGGGTGGTGATTGCACTGTGACACTGTCCCAGGGAGTGCAGCCCTTGGCAGCAAAACATCTGCACCTCCAGGTGCCATGGCAGCCCAGCACTGTCCATCACTTGATCTACTGGCACCAGGATATGGGCAAGATTCGAGCATGAGGAACACCTAATGCCTGTTTGCAGCCTGCTATGCTGTATTCTGGTGAGTAGCAGCTTCCTATCCACCCACCTTGGCATATCTTGGTGGCAAAATCCAAGTTCTAACACAGCTTTTGTTTCTAGCAGGGAAGAGAGCAGCAATCAGGCAGAAAGGTGCATATGCAGACCAGAGTTTGCCAGCTGCCTGTGCTTGCTCATACCCACTCAGCCGCCCACAGACAAGCAAGAATAGTACCTGATCACATTACAAATGTGGCTTGCCTTCCCCTGATAAAAGTGCTGGATCTTTAAGCAGAAACAATGCTTCAAAAATACTCTTTCAGTGCCACAAATGGCAGGCTCCTGCATCCCTGTGTCTGTGCATGGTCAGATCACTCCTCAACAGCAGCCAGCTGGACCATGTGTGTACCTAGGAGGCTTTGTCCTCAGGGCTGTGTGCACATAGCTCAGCTGCCTCTTGGTTAGGTACCTAGAGTCAGAGGTGTGGGATATTAGAGCAGCAGACAATAGGATACCCCAAACACTGTATCTCCCTTCTAGCCTCTGTCCGTGCTGCCTTTCCCAGTGGGGTCCTTTCTTTCAGAGTCATGACTATATTTTGAAGGAGACACTTCTGGGTATCTGCTACATGCAGCTCTGGTGATGTCAGTTCAGAAACACCTGTGACTCTAACTCTTAAGCTACAAAAAGAAATCCCACCATAATCCCATGCTAAATTTCTTACCTGCAAGATACAGTATGGTAGCTTCCCAGAAAACACAGTTCAGCTGTGCAGCTAAGGCACTGCTTCCAGCATTGCTAAAAAAGAAAGCAGGGCCAGCAGGAAGGTACGCAAGTCTCTGGGAGGCTTTACAGGACCCCAGGCAGGTAAGAAGAAAGGATGGTCATACATGCCTTCTGGACTAGGAAGAGTCATGAAGTTGTGTGCAGGATGTGAAGGAGCCACGTAAATGCTCAGCAGTCCTCAACCTGAGTATACAAAAATAGCTAGCCAATCTGTGTTGCATTGTTAGCCCTCCATCTCTTTCCTCATGTGTGCATGTCCATTAGAGCTAACCCTGTCAGTGCACTGAGGAGCTGCAGTCCCAAGCATTCCCCAGCCGTGTGAGCAGGGCTCTCCTCAGGCAGTGCTCAGCAGGCCACCCCATCTACACGAAGCCTGTGTGCACTTGTGTCTTGCTCTTCAGCTCACCCTTTTGGCAGCCAAACAATTTCACCCTCTCACAGGCACTTGAGGCATGAAGACAGGATGATCCAGACCCAGAGCTTGTGCTTGTCTCAGAGCAAGCCAGAGTGCTGGCACTTCTGCAAAGCTCTGGCTGCTGAGGATTCCAAATGCCATTATGGTACAGGGGTTTGACTTTCCTTCTGTTCTATTTTATTTAATTTATTTGCTGTTTTGCACAGCAGTTAAATACTTTCCTTTCATTTCTTACTATAAATTTTTAGTTCAAAACCTGAAAAATAATATGTGTTCCCATTGAGTAGGTGCACGAAGAGCCGGGATAATCTTGCCACTTAATGCCCCAGTATATCCGTGGGAGGGTCAGCTACTTAAGCACATCTGCAGCTTGCTGATTGTCTGAAAACCATGCAGATTAGCCAAAAATCCATTTCACAGCTGTGGATGCTTCCTGGGCAACAGTCTCTGCTGTTGATTTGCTAACTCTGAGCTGGCTGGTGGGAAAGCACATGCACTATGAGGAGCTGCATCCTCTAGTCCATGTCTTCTTTTCATTCAGTGCAGAAATGAGGTTAGATCAGCACATTTGTTCAAGGATTTTCTGATCCTCCTTTGCTGCAAAATAATCACCTCTGTCTTTCTCACGGACCCAGAATGATGCTGGCAGTGCAGAGGAACCAGCTTGCCCAGTGTGGTGTCTCCTTGCCCGATGACAGGGTTGGGTCCTGTTCTTCCTGGCTTTTGCATGGGCCAAGCAAGCAAAGTTGATTGGTGGCATCATTGCACTTATGTGTATCTCATGGGTCTCACAGCAAGGGGCACATTCGTGTGTAGGTGCAACCTCTGGTTGCCTTGTGTAGTACTGGTGTTTGTGTGCTGCTAAACATGCATGTTATTGTGCTGATTACTTAGTGACTTTTTTTGGAAACACCTTGTGGAATATCGTTTGAAAGAGAACATGCAGGTTTCCAATTCAGCTTTAGTCTCACGCTATCTAGGCATCCCACAACACCTGACAAAGGCCTGGAGTTCACAGACCACATGACTTGCTGTCATGAGTTTGCCAGAAGAACACAATGCTACCAATTTCTGTGTTAGCACTTCATTCATTTAAAATTTACAGCATATCTTTGGGGAGGATCATATTTGCTGATCATCTGTTGCATACCTGTGGGGATTTGGGACTTTTTATTCATACAAAATCTGCTTGTGGTAAACTAGGAAATGCTTGTATTATCCTGTGGAAATTGAAACTTGTTGAAGTATGTCTGATTCTGATGTGTGAATGTTCTGTGGATCAAAAAAGCACTGCTAGCAGAACCAAGTGGGAAAGGCAGTATGCCAGTCTGGGTAAGGACCATCCTTAGCACATGTCAAGAAGCAGGATTATAGCCTTGAAGAGGAAACTCCTCCACCCCAATCTTCCACTCCTGTGACATGTTGAGTCACCACAGAGAGGAGAGAGGGATCAAGGAAAAGTGTTGGATTGATTCATTCATGTGGAAAGGGAGGAGTACTGATCACAGCAGGGGCAGCAGTGCAGAGGGTGCTCGCCAAAACAGGCAGGTTGGTAACGGAGGGAACAGCTTGCAGGAACCTGTGCTGTAGGCTGCCAGGGCTGCTCCTCCTGACTGCTGTTGGGTCTGGAGAGGAGTAGAGTCTATGTTCTGGCCACCAGCTAAGGTGTCAGGGGCAAATTTCACAGGCAGCAATTTCTCGCTTGGCAAATGCTAGGAAACAGAGAAATGATGGCCCATGTACTCCTCTGTTGGGTGGTCTGCCATAGGGTGTCTCTAGGGGAGTTAGACTACTAGAGGGAGTGTTTGGATACCTCTGGTCTGATGGATCCTGAAATACAAGGAAAATTAGGCAATTTCCCTACCAAACTGCCAGAGGCTGGTCTGCCCTAGAGGTGCCCAGCAAGTCTTGCAGCCCCTGGTAGTGCCTTATGGCCCAAAGCCAGAGCTCAGTGGGTGTGTTCACCTGGTGCCAGCACAGCATGGGCACTTGGTTGCTTGAGTGTGAGGAAATGCCTCTGTTTGCAAAGCACTTCTGCTGATGGATGGAGAGCAATACTGAACAGCAGCATGGGAGTTCATGTAGGAAATAGAGCTCATGGCACATCCTTGTTCATGGGTTTGGCCCAGGGTAGAGGGAGAATAGCAAAGAAGTTACTTCTACCAACCACAGCAGGAGAGGGACCAGGCGTGTCTAGATGAGATCAAAACAGAGGGGGATCAGTCAATGTGGCTAAACAGCTTCCACCCCTCACCTCACTCCTCACCAGTTAGATCTTCACTCTCAACAGGAACTAAGTCACCCCATGCTACCCCAGTGCTGTGGTTCTCTACTCCAACATCTACAAAGATATCCGTTTCTGAAATGTAAATCACATGGCTCTGAAAGCAAGTTATTTGATTTTCTTAAGCATGTTTAGTGCATGACTCTTAAATCGTAGACTTCTGCACTTGCAAATAACTTTTAACAGCATTACTGGGTGCAAATGAGGATATAGTCTGCAAATGATGAGTTACTTGATTGCAGTAAATCATGCTGGTAAATGTCTGTGTAGTCTCACTTGAATCCGCAAGGAGTTGCAGGTCCAATCATTAGACATATTAAAATTCTAAAATGCAAAACAGGAAGAAAAGTAAAAGTTGTTTAAAAAATTGGAGACGGCATTTTGTGGGCAACAAACTAAGTCTACTATGCTCTTTGCCCCTACATGTAGAAGCTATTACTATATCTCATTTAGATACTAGTTAATAACAAGATTTCTTTGTATTTCCATTTTTTTTTGGTATTGTGCTAACTAAAAATATTGTATTGTTATATAAAATCCCCTGTAATTTTTTTTTCCTGGTTTTACTGCAACTGTGGTTGTCTCTAAAGAGAGTGATATTTATTACAGTATGATTATCTCTCAGGTAAAACTCTCCTTTTGTCCATGCTTCTTCAGAACGTCATATCCTCAAGCACTCACACAAACCCACAAGTTAAGGATGAAACACTGCATGTCTCAGCTTGTAGATATACTCTGAATTTAGATAAACTCACATTGAACCAAAAAGCCCTGAAAAATTCTCTCAAGAAATGCCAGTTTTTCTCCATTGTTAGATCAATAGTGTCTCAAGTCCAAGCATTTTTCTCAAATTAAAAAAAAAAAAGTGTTTCTATAATAAATATCTTTTTCTCAGTAGATTAGTCTTGTAGTGAACACGTGAGGCACAAAGCACCATTTTCCCTGCTTGAGACGAAGTTATGGGTGAGACTTTGCAGTTAAGTCTTATAGAATGATCTATTTTGGAAGAGCATGGTTGCCTTGGTGCTGTGCCTCCTCGATTGTTTGTGCTGGAGTGTCTTGGCTGTATGAAGAGTTTACTGTTTCTTTTAAAAGCCACAGTAGCACGCAGGAGAATCAAATCATCCAACTAAGGAATGGTTTATGAAAGGATAGCAATTACTTCTTTTCAAAACATTTTTTGGGGAAAAAGAGCCACAAGGTCAGAAGTTTACCTCCGAGTACAGTTTTTTGGCCAAAGCCAGCACAGATTTGACCCACAGGGATTATCACATTATGCGGCATGTCAGTGCCAAGCCCAGGAACAATGCCACACCAGTCTGACTCCTACCCACAGTGCTGCAGGCGGAGCTGAGCCCTTTGTGCGGAGGAAGAAATCAGCAAGCTCAGGGACATGCTGTTCAGCATCGCCCCCACAGCAGGAGTTTATAGAGGCTTCAGAGGATGTTAGACATAACTATTAGGAGGCATTTACAGAAATTAAATGTAAGCACGTCACTGAGACTCCTGCTCAGGTAGCAGATCTCTGTAAACAGCTGCCTACAAAAGACTTGGTCATTCTGCAGACATAATAACTAGCACACAGAAAGCCCTGAACCCAGCCATGGTAATCTTTGTTTACTGGTTGAAAAGAACAGGAGGGACATGTAATCAGTCTGATCATCCCTCTCCCTTTCAAACACCATGCTGAGTACAATGAAGGACAGAGGTGAGCAAATAAAATTTCATTTCTTTCCTATCAATTAAACTAACCAAGGACGCTGAGCAGTGTAGCAGAACACGCTGCCTTGATTCCAGTGAGCAAGCAAGCAGCCTCCCTGACTGCTTACCAATCCAGCTTTCCCAACAATGCATTCACAAACGATTTTCTGCAAGAAATTCTTCCCCAGAAAACTTATCATTAAAAGAAAGAAGAGCATGTGGGTGTAACTGATCATTTAGAAGATATTTATAACTCTCTTGCTAGAGGCTTGTGCTGTTGAACGAAGATATTAAGCAATGCTAGCTCCAGAGATTGAATAGAAAGATGTCAGCAACACTACTCTGACACTGCTTAACACTTCTCTGACTGGGGGAAGATGGGTTTGTTTCATACTTGCCTTGGACCTCCATATGTGCCCAAGGATTTTCCTTGCTGTGGGTAATGCCGTCATGCCCAAATAACCAGAGCTTCTCTCCTACATACAGGTGTTCACTTCCTCCATTCCTCTCTCTCCATATAAACGTATTTGTTAAATACACAGTCACATTTTCATGTCATCCCTTTCTGGTCTTCTGCTGCAGCATTCCAGCTGATACTCTGATTTGAGTTTTCTGGTCTGCTCTGATTACATCCTTCATCCCAGGTTTTTGCACTTCATCTGAACAAGTGAATGATCCACATCGGCAGGTCAGTATTTTGATGAAATTATCGTCAGCCCTCTGAATTCCAGTGCTTAACAACCATTCTTTGGCAACCTCTGTCTCCAGTGCAAAACAGACTATGCTTTTATATGAGGGAATCTACTTCATAATAAAACATGATCCATGAGCCTGTTTCCTATAATAGTTAGTCTGACAAAAATGGAGATAATTCATTCATTTACCACAAATTTTTACATGGTATTTGGTAATGGTATTTGGTATTTTACATGGTATTTGGTGGAAATGATTGCCCAGAGACACCCTTGAATGTCTGTCCTTTTAGGTTTTCAAGCCTCCGGTAGACAAAGCCATGACTGATCTAGCCCAATTGAACCATAGTCTCCATTTTTAGCAAATGTTTTAACTGGGTGATCTCCAGAGACCCCTTCCGAGCAATAATTCTAAGTTCTTATGAATTTATGTGTGTAGAAAAGTAGAAACTACACGTAAATTGTCTCCAGAAGTCTCTGTGAGTTACCTCGACATAAGAACACTCACATTTATTTTCAGTGGAGATGAACTTGGACAGGAAGGATCAGCCATGTTAAATGAGGAGGGGCAGCAGCTGTTCTATTAACACAGAAAGAAGGCAAATGAATAATTGCACCATCTCTGTAATCCTGTTCTATCTATGGAGATATTTGATTGTTTTCTGATGACTTTTAAATCAGATTATATGAAATAAATTGCAATCAGGAAACCTCAATAGCAACCTCAGCAAAAAAACCAGGAAGAGATGCATGTCCGAATGTTGGTTTTGCAAAGGCATTTAGCTTGATTCATTTGCTGTGATTTCCACTGCCTCATGCCTTGCACAAACAAGCACAAGTGGGGTCAAAGAAAGCATGACCATAGTATGTCCATTCCCATTCGGAGCCACCCAGGACTGCACAGAGCATCCACCCACATGGCTCATGGGAGGGCACTGAAGCACCATGCCTTCCCCTGCCCACCCTGTGCCAGGCTGATATGCAGGGCTGCTCTGTCTGCAAGGATGGGCTGGCACATGAAGACAGGAGCCAAGGACATCTCTCTGTGATCTCTCTTGGCTGATCTCTTGAAAAAAGCACAGATAAATCATCCCAGACTGCTCTCTCAATAATTATCCCTTGTTTGCATTTGAAACTATTATTGTTAGATTAGATGCTGAGGAAAAAAACACAAATGAAGGGGGGTTGAAAAGTGTAGCAGTTTGGAAAATAATTTGAAAAAAAATAGGCCCAAAGCCATAACCATTCCAGGTAGGTTTTACAAATCCTATAACAATAAAAATACTTCTTATTGCTCCAATTCCACATAGCTCTAAGGGCTCATCTTACTTTCTGTCTGCCTGAAGGATGCAGTGTAACTGGAAAATGTTCTTTGACACTCAAGAAAAGTAAAAATCTGTATTGAATTGCTGGTTTTCCTAACTCCACCTATAAGAATAACATTTACAGTAAGGCACGCACAAGGAATCTTCCTATAAATATAACTCTAAAGACAATATTTAGTCAGTCATTGAGAAATGAACATAGAATTTTCCACTCATGTTATTGTAGCTGGTAAAGGTCTACATTTTGATTCTCATAAAAAGATTTATAGAGTGCTGTAAATTTACAAAGTTCTTTCCAAACACAGATAAGACATATCCCCTGGCCAAAATTTTATGGAAGACAAATGTAAGAGGAGATGCAGGAGGGATTCTGAGGAAGAATTAGGGGCTACAGAGATGTGAAAGCATGTGTTAAGAGGATAGCAGTGCTCTGGAAAACACCTCGTCTAATTCTTTAGCTTCTTGCACCAGCTCATACAGGTACAATCAGTTTCTTGGGGGACTTGATTTCTGCTCCACACCCATAAAAGCAGAAAGATCCTACTTCTTTCATTGTGGCAACAAAAAATTATTTAGAAATTTGCAGCAGGTAGAAATCTGACTCCTAGATTTGAACCAAAGATTCAAAACCGAATATGTTCAAAAGCAACCCAAAATCTAAAATATGCTGAACTGAAAAGAAAATTCTGATTTTGGGACAAAGACATTTCTAAAATGGGCTTTTTTTCAGAATTGAAAACCAAAACATCATTAAGAGATCCAATCTTGAGTCCAGTTTTGGATCTTAACTTGTGACCTAAACCAACTCCACTGGAGATGAAGCACACTGGTCCATGCTTGATGAAACTTGGGAGTTCAGAGCTGCCCAAAGTCATTGAAAAAGCACAAAATAGTTGCAGCATTCTGCAGATTTAACACTAGAATTTTTTGCGAGAACAATTCTGTTCTAGCTGCATATTTTCTCTCTTCTTATTGGATTTTGCTGCTGTAGCAGTTCTTCTCTGAAATTCTCCATTTAATTTTAGATGAGCTAATGAATGAGTAAAACTCCATTGCATGAAAGCTTGTTTAAAAGTCTCAGCTTTATTATTTCTAAAATACTGCAGTTATGATCTTCAAGTAATTCTCAGGGCCTAGACTTGGGCCTTTGGCTGGGAAACCTCTTGTCTAACTGTTACTTTAAATATGAAATTATGCTTGGGTAATCACAGTATCTTCCAACAGCATGAAAGGGAATAAAGGGCTTCAACAAGCAAACAAACAAGAACAGAAAAAGAGATTAAGGAGCAAGAAGTGCCCTAAATATGCCTTTTCTCTACACAAATCTTAATCTGAAAATCACACTTCTGTTTAAAGCAAGCTTTTCACAACTCTCACTCATTTCCAAATTGACATCAGCAACTTATGGTGAGTTTCACATCCATTTCCTGGTGCATCAATATGTCCTGAGACCGTGAAGGTTAAAATGCAAGTCTGTGTGTTGGATTAAAAAAAACCATAATAAACATTGTCAGAGAACTTTGGATAGCTCACTTCCTCTATTAACCTTTCTGTCAGCAGGAGCCTTGGACAGATATCAGTAAAGAAAAATATTCAGAATTTCTCATGGGAAAAATGTTGGCTTTTCTGACAAAATTAAGGAAGAACATTAATATAATAATAATTCAAATCTGCACATTGAGGTGGCTATGCTGTTTTAAAGCTCTGCAGTAGTCTCTGAGCTCCTCAGACCCCACATTTTCAGCTGCACAAAGAAAACACCTGTGGGATGTTTGCTGAAGTGTGGAAAGTTGAAAGATTTCCAGGACATAAAGCCACTGTCTCATCTTTTCTTTATTATATGCATCCTTCACACAAAATTCTTTTCCAGTTCTCCAAATGTTACTGGTTCTGCTTTGTTCACCTTTTGAAGGGGACAATGAAGGGGACAATGGTGCCACCTGCCACCCCACCCACTGTGTCTCCAAGAGACCTTGTTTTACGTCTCAGCTGCAGACCCACAATCTCATAGTGCCCAGAAGTGGATTCAGCATTCACTGCTGGCTTTTAGGGAATTACCTAGCACAAGTAGTCCAGAACACATGATGGCATGGTTTGCTTCAGCCTGGTCAGGGAGATTTTAGCCTGTGCCTTTCTTCTGAAACTCTTCGGGAAGACGAAATGAAAATAGAAGGACAAGACATGGAGTGCAAGTAGAGGATATCTACCTAGTGCTGATATTTGAACATTCAAAGATGACGAGGATTCTGGTTCACACAGAAAGGCAAGAGAGCTGCATTGGTGGGTATCAGGCTGTAGAACTGAAGTATCTGGTGAAACTAATAGGTGGATTTGTTGTAAATAACTTTGTCAGCATTTCTAGTCCCCTAGAGGCACTGGGATACTTCTGTAGTACAGTGATTTAGCAGCAAATAATCTCTAGTCTAGTAAAATTAAATTACAGGTACAGTTACTATACATTCATTACAGTCACAGAACAGTTTGGGTTGGAAGGGTAATCCAAAGGTAATCTAGTTGAATACTCCCTGCAGTGAGCAGAGGCATCTTCAGCTAGGTCAGGTTGCTCAGAGCCCTGTCCAACCTGGCCTTGAATGTTGCCAGGGAGGGAACATCCACCCCCTCTCTGGGCAAACTTGTCCAGTATTTCACCATACCCACTGAAAAAACTTTCCCTTAAGTTTAGTCTGAGTCAACTCACTTTTATTTTAAAACCATCATCCCTTTTCCTATCACAACAGACCCTGCTAAATATTCTCTCTCCATCTTTCTATTAAGCCCCCTCTTGAGTACCAAAAGACTGCAATAAGGTCTCCCCAGAATCTTCTCTTCTCCAGGCTGAACAAACCCATTCTCCCAGCCTTTTCACAAAGGAGAAATGTTCCACCCCTCTGATTATTTTTGTGGCCTCCTCTGGACTCGCTACAGCAGGTCCATGTCCTTCCTGTGCAGGAACCCCAGAGCTGGACACAGCACTGCAGGTGGGGTCTCAGCAGAGCAGAGCAGAGGGGCAGAATCCTCTCCCTTGACCTGTCAGCCACTAATTAGCATTGATGTATTTGTAGCCAAGACAATTTCTAATTTTAAAGGTAAGATTGGAGGAGAGCCCAAAGACCAAGTTCAGGCTGCGGGGCTGATTCATAGTCTGTATGAGTGATGGAAATAATTAGCCAAAGCTTAGCCCTTTTAGAGCTCCAAATGACAATTTTCATAGTGTTCTATAGCAAAACATGAAGTATAGTCTTAAAAATTAGGCTTGACAATTTTTTTTTAAATAAAACTCACCTAACATTCAAAATGCCTGCAGCGTGAGTCCTGACTGTTCGTGTAAGACAAAGGTACATCCCATTTGTTCTGCTGTTCCTATAGTTAGGTCTTGATTTCATGTTTAGATGTTTATCACATTAAAAAGCAAAGAAAGTAATTGATTTGCTGTAAAACCAGTAGTATAAACAGGTCTAAACCAGTAATTTTAGAAATCCTGGGAACCAAAAGGCATGTATGGAAAAATCATACTGAATAAATTGGCCTGTGGTTTTCAATATGAAGTATTTCTTCCACTGGATTTTCCCAACACATTTGTAAAGAAACCAAGTGTCACTTGACCAAAAGGTTTGGTATTCCTGGCAAGCCAGTTCTGTTTGGGTTTAGATGGTAAGACTGCTGGAGATGGTTTAATAGTCATCAGGGAGGTCTTCAAGCGATTCAGGTGCTGTTGAAGTTAAGTGTGTTCCTTGAGTTGGCTTGTTGCCTTTTTTTTTTTTTTTGTCCCTAGGCAAATTCTGCATATGCTTCAACTTTGTTGAAAAGACACTTGTGCCTCTCTTACAAAGCTCTAAAAAGCATCCCAAGTGCAGTCAGTTGCTCTTATTCATCCAGATAATTGTAAGCATCCACATATTTTATTTATCCCTTTGGCCACAAAGCCTTGATTTTTACATGGTGCTACAGGAGAGTGATGTATGTTATGAATTTTCTGCAGTTTAGCTTGCAAAAGCACCATGCAGAAGTGCCGTTACATATTTATTGCTATTGATGACAGGCCAATGATCACCATTTAAACAAATATATCATTTTACTGGGAGAAAAACAAACAAAAAACCAACCAAACAAACCCCCCCACACCAATCAAAACGCCCCAAACTCCCAAAACTATCACTGAAAACAAAATTTCTCTGCTTTGCCAAAGCTGGGGTACATGGACAATCAAAGACAGCAAAACATGAGGCATATTGGAAAGCTTCCACTGGAAAGTGAGATGCCAGTGGAGTTTAGGTGAGCAGGAAATTTCAAAATGTTTTGAGATTATATATATCTAAATTAAGGCTGAGATTAAATTCATGAGCTTATGTGTGGATGTAGCTGTTAGGAAAATGGCAAAATTTATGGCTATTGGCCTTGATGCTTATGGATACTGGTCACTCCAGGATTAGAGAGAAACCTGATGAGCTTAGAGAGAACTTCCAGAAGAAACTTCAGTGTCCAAGGACACAGTTAGCTATAATCTGAAAAATGAGGCTTTTTGTTGATCTAAACATATCCCTGTCAAAACCCTTATGGCTCATCAATTACACAGCTCACATTAAAAACATTCTGCAGCAAACATTCCACATGCTCTATTTTTCAAGACAGTGATATCACAGTTATACTGTTGTTGACTGCTTCAGAATAGTAATAGTGTAGATTCATACACGTCTGAAAATGTGAACACCGGCACATGCATGTACACATACAGAGACATGAGCACTGTTGATTAGAAGAGTAAAAAATATTACTACCTCATATTTTTCAGCCTACCTCTCACTGTAAACTAGAAAAAACCAAGTTCTATAATGAGGAAATAATCAAGTTATATTAACAAGTCCAATTTTCAAGTAATGTAAGATGTAAAAGCTACTAGATGGAGGTGGGGTCCATGTATTTAAATGAGAGATAATTCCAGGCAATATTTTGAGTATCATATTATTCTTTCTAGTTCATTAAAGTATTCCAGAGTGTAATTTCAAATATATTCCTCACCATGGATAATTAACAGACTGTGAGCAGCATCTCATTTGCTTCCTTTTCTTTTTCTGATCTTCTCTAAACTTGCTTTATCTCTGTATCTCTACCACTCCACATGACAGTTTTGGTCTTCTGGTAATTCCTGGCTATCTGTATTTACAATTTGGAACCATTTAAGATCTCAAAGGTTAAATCATATCCATTTCAATATACTCTTCTGCATGTTAACATGTTGAACATGGCTAAGTCTACAAGATAAATACACCCTGCCCTCCAATTCCCAAAGGCCTTTTAAATTACCCCATGTTCTTACATAAAATTTGCCAGTTCCCTGAAAATTTGAGAAAGACTCTCATGCTCTCTGGGATGTGTGCTCAAGGCCACTGTCCTGATACTGCTGAATTTTCTTTCCTTGCTTTGCAGAAAGAATGGTAAAGCTGTTTTCCTGCCCTGCTCTATTGACATTGTAGATATGACTGTCTCCTTTGACCATCTGAAGTATTTTGTTGCAAGCCTAAAGGAGTGCAAAAAGCACCTGCCTCCACTTTAGTACTATTTATCAAATTGCATAGCTGATCTGCTGAAACATTTGAGATGTAGTGGACCTCCTTTTTATTCAAGATACATTGAAATAACACAGAAAAAAAAGTGCCTTGGCCTGACAATACACCTGGCTGGGAGAGCACCTCTCAGCATTTCCAACACCTTCCCATGATGCAATCCCCAGACCCTCTTGTGCCCCCTTCTCTGCATACTCACTATTTTTCTCTAGCTCATAATAATGTCCCATTTGCTGATCACGCTCATTCCCCTCTCTGCTCATTCCAAAACACTATCTCACTCCTCTGTCTCCTCTTCCTTATGAAATTGCCCAGATTAGGGACATAGGAAGTGCTGATGAGTATAACTTGCAGTGACTGCTGATCTAGCTGATCTTCCTCTGTAGCTGCAGTTTATTATGAACATATAAAGAGGTTTCCAGCTGCTCTCCCCATGCAAGAAATAGAAAGCATGGAAAGAAAGGAGTCACAGGCATGTTCTGCCAACTCTCCACAAACCACAAGTAAACACATTTTGAACCAGAGTGGAACCAGGAGCCACAGCCTAAGCCTTAGCAGGACTCCATTACTTCTAATTACATACTGGGCTTGCCACACAGATATTTCCCTTTCCTTCTGAGGGTGCAGCATGACTAGTAGACAATCCTCATCACACCTCCTCTTGAATCACATCTCATCAAATGTATTTCATTCCTGGTAAATTTCTCCACAAGCTTGTTGCTCTGGAGTTTTAAATATTTCTGTGGATTTTTTAATGGTATAACAGGAAATATAACTAAAGGAGACAAAGTAAAGTTGAGCAGAGTTCAAGAAGGCCAGATGTTTGGAAGCAAGGTATAAAAGTGTCAAGATCAAAATCACTTTCTGGTCTAGAAGTCAAGCTGGAAGAGCATGCCAAGGATATTAACTAAGTTAATTTTGGTAGTTTTTCTGATTTTATCTCTCATGAAAATGGAACAATCTATCCTTTGACAATTCTGTTTGGAGTCTAACAAAAACAAAGGAAGTGGAAAGGTATAAGAAACAACAAAATTCATTTATCTCAGACTTGAGAATAATCTTATGGCAGTTCATATCTCTGTGCTTTTGCTCAAACCTGGTTAGAGAGCTCTGTCAAGATTAAGTCCCTTAAAACACAGCTCATAGTCAGCCTCTCTGTGATACCTGCTGTGATAAACAGTAGTTTGCTAAAGCTTAATCTGGGCATTTGAGCACTTATTTGTCCTCTCAAGTCCTCTCTACCTCAGATGTGTCTACAATCACCATGCAGAGCAGCTCCACTGCTGCTTGATGTCTTTAACTGAGAGAACCTTCAGCCTGGAGACACTGCTCAGCCCACACGTCCTGAGCACTTCAACATCTTCCAGATGGCTGCATCCAACCTATCTAAGGAACTGCCCATGCCACCTGGGCACCCACAGCATGAATGATGTGAACTATGCCATTTGCCTGTCCTCACTTTGAGGACAGCAATGCTTTTTCTCCAGCATTGCCAAACAAAGACATATCCCACCTTCTTCACTCATGACACCACTGTGAAGATCCTGGGAAGTTGCATGTTCTTGTTAAGCCTTGAGCTAGTCCTTACCTGTCAAATCCAGGATAAGTGTCTCATTTCAGCTTTAATGCCTCTTGTGCCGTGCTCCATGTGTCACTCACCTCGCACCTGCTGACTCAAACTGCCAGGAGGTCATTTTTGAACTAGAATTTTTTCTCTTCCTTCCATCTTTTCCTTTGTGCCAAACATCCTTAAGTAAATATGCTTGGCATACTCTTCTCATCTTTCTTTGAATCCTGCCTTAAAGCTGGACTGTGCTCTGAAACATGCAAAAATTCTCAGCATTGAGCAGCACATGTTTTTGCAGATACCATAGCCACGTCTGCTGCCCAAAGCACAAGAGAGGGGAAGTGAGGTAAACCCTCCTTTGGTCAGAAGCAGGGTTGGTAGATAGGATTCCAATCCAGGTAAAAAAAGAGGCTGTCTCTTCCCCCTTTCTCTCTTTGCCCAGCACAGGCACCTGGGCAGCAGCGTATTTCAGAGCTTGTGAGGCAAAAGGATGGTAAGAGGCAGCATCAGGACAGTCTGCAGAGCCTGGACACAGACCCACACTCAGAACTCACACCATGCTGTGGTCAAAGCTCAGCAGTTATCCCAATTCCTTTGATGAGAACATTACGTTTTCCACAGGATCCATGTTCTTTATCCTTGCCTGATTTTCATACCCAGCCCTTTCTTAAGAACAGAGAAAAGTCAAAAATTCAACTCAGAAAGATTTCTGATCTGATTTCTTTTCTACTGAAGCTTTTCTATTTCTCGCAGATAGGATTTAGGCAGGGGACTACAAATACTATGCTATCTCTTCAGATCCTGTACGGGGCTTTACTCAGAGCATGAACATAAATCTCCATGAAGATTGCTTCCACTAGGTTAGCCCACATCTCATTCCCAATGAATGATGCCTGTGTCAACTTTCTGCTTAAAGAATCTGAATTTTGGGTAAATTCCAGGTGCAAGGCAGTCATATTTAGGTCAAACATAGAGCATACTTTAAAAATATATAATTATGGTTATAAATTTATATACAACTTTTAGAAATAAGCATTTAGAAATCTTTCTGGTTTTAACATATACGCATGAAGAGAGATTCCTAGGCTTACCTTTTCAGCAGCTCAAGCCACAGGGTACCAAATCATACACACTATCACCTTTTGCTTGTGTGAGATCCTCATACGTGTTGAAAAGTCATAAGTTGTCTTTAAAGATTTTTTTCAAAGACATGGACCAAATCAAGCAGGAGTTTTAGGCTTTTCTGGGATACTCCATGAGCTACTGTTGAGTGGACAGTGTGGTGGCACTTTATGATACTGTTTGCAAACCCTAGAATCATGTTGATGGTACCACATTCATAATTGAGCACTGGGAGTAACAGGCTTCTCATTCATCACAGACACCTGAATTTCACCCTCAACTCCCTGCTCTGAAATGCCACCTGGAATTTATATTCTTTAGTCTGAAGGCAGATGGTTGCTCTTAGACACCTGAAGCCCTTATGTGAACATCAGACACATTTCCATAGGGGATGTCACTGCAGCAAGAGTGCAGTCTTTGATCCACTGTGAGCAACAGAAAAGGGCAGAATCAATTACAAATTACTCCCTTGTGGTTTACTAACCTCTAAACTTTGGGGCTGGAGGTGAGGGGACCAGGAGCCATCTGCATCAGCTATTGTTTCCCCTCTGAAGCAAAGCAGAAATGCAGGGTGAGCTTGCAACTAGGGATGTCCTGACCATGCAGAGCAAATAATCCATACTAATTGCATTCCCAAACGTTTCATGGAGGTCAGAACCACACCTACAAACCTGGTAAAGAGCCAAACTACTTCAGTGGCATATACAGCCAAAGTCGAGCAGGGAGATGATGCTTCTGCCAGCTCCTTGGGACTTGGGACTTGGGACTACTTGCCCATCCTTTCTCTGCCCTGCTTTTCCTACTGTAAAATGAATTTTCATTTTCTTTCCACTAAACAGAAGGCAAGAAGGAAGGATTTTGATAGAAGGGTAAAAATACATAATCATACACTATGAAGCACTCAGAAAACTATAGATAGGATTAATTTAATTGTTTTGGCTCTGAAAACTCTGTCTTAAGCAGTATATGTTTAATCTCAACATCCTATAATTTAATTCTTTTGACTTCATATAAATTCTTTGTTTAGGTGTTTCTCTAAAGTTTACATTTTTAAATGGTTTTCTGTACATTGCTTTTCCCACTTGCAATTTAAACACTTAATAAGCTTTCCTTAAAAGTTGGAAAATTGTATTTTATATCTGCTTATCTAGAAACTGTAAATACTGTCATAACATTTTCAGGCAAAATTTATTAGAAAACTGCATCTGTGAAAGATGTTTTCAATCCTGAATTCTGTGTTTGAAAGATAAGGGGAGATAGGAAAAATAATAACCCCTGATATTGAAGTTCTACAAGTTTTATACTCCTGAGATTTTTCCTTTTTTATTTTTCTTTTCCTGCAGGGTTATGTCTCTGTTTCAAAACCTCCAAGTCCTTTTCTATCCATCCTTAAGTGCAGCAGATATGTGTGCATGTCAGCTCATGTTGGCCTATGGCTACCTAGAAATGAAATTAAAAGTTTTATTTAAAATTCTCTTTTGTAATTATGTTATTTTGGGGGATATTTTTTTTCCCCCTTTAAGAGGACAATCCAATGCATTTTGTGGTGAAGACTCTCTGCTGAAAATGTCTGTAAAGGTGCACAGGACAGCACCTGAATTGATCAGTGAAAGGTAATGAAAATCATTTCTATGACATCCTCTTCTATGAGGAAAGGCAGAGAGAGTTGGGACTGTTAAGCCTGGAGAAGGCTCCAGGGAGGTGTTATAGAGGCTTTTCAGTACTTAACAGGAACTTAAAAGAAAGATGGGGACAAACATTTTACTAGGGACTGTAGTGATAGGGGGTAGTGGTTTTAAGCTAATAGAGGGTCAATTGAGACTAGACAGAAGAAATTCTTACAGTGAGAGTGGTGAAACACTGGGACAGGTTGTCTGCAGAGGTGGCAAATCCCCCATCCCTGGAAACCTTCAAGGTGAGGTTTGACAGGGGTCTGAACAACATAATCTAGCTGAAGATGTCCCTGCCCATCACAGGGATTTGACTAGCTGTACTTTCAGGGTTCTTTCTGACACAAACTATTTGTGATTCTTTGATTCTGTGACTGTATGGTGAGGATTGAGGGATACAGTTTTAGAATGGGCATCTACTGCAAACATGCACACAGACAAGTACCATGAAGCAGGGAATTTAGTGGTTACCTCCATGTGACCAAGAGGCATTATCTGAATGGGTTTAACTGCATAGCTGTGACTCCATATGCTCTGAAGCTTTAAGTGATATAAACTTACAATATAACATTCATAGTGACCCTTTAAATAATACTCAGTCTGTAGCAATCAATTCACAAGCTCCAAATTTTGCTAATATAAATAAGGGGTTCATATGGCAGAAAAGTAACAGGGTGTAACTTCATTTTCAACAAAACCAGGTCTCAAGTCCAGCTTGTCAAGTGCACAAGAAAAAAAGTGATGAGAACTGGGAAGAAGGGAGGACCATTTCTTGAAGCAGTGACACCAAAACAGCACAAGGGAGCCTTTTTGGTTCCTTATAGAAAGGGTAATAAATACTCCTCTAATCTTACTCTGCAATCCATGAATGGGTCATACAATGAAATAAAAACTGGTCAATAAGTTCAGGGGTGTTGTGATGGGCTCCCTAGCAATCTGGATTTGGTAACAATCAATAAATGCAGTTACGCACAGAACAACCATTTAATACTCGCCACTCTGCAGCTTTCACAGAACAAGGGTAGAATTTCTGCAAACTTTTATTTTCATGGCACTATTGAGGGTCCTCAAGCACAATTCTCTGCTCAGAGCAGGATCAGCCGCGGTTCCAGCTTGGAACCAGTTGACCAAGGCCAGGCATCTCCGAGGATAGGGACATCATCTCCCTCCAGACAACCAGTCCTTAAGAGATGGTCTGACAGACATACTTCTACTGCCAAATATTCTACATCCAATTCTACACCCAAAGGCAGAGGGGCTGAGCATATAGAGTGGTCTGGGACAAAATTTTGAGTTTATACGTTAAAGCCAGGTCTGGCAATGTGTGTTCAATTCAGTTTGGTGCCAGCTGCTCTGCAGTAAGGCAACTTGGCCTGTCAAAATCTGAGAAACCTGATTTTCCAATCAGCTAGGATTTGTGTTAGCTGGTGGCAGACTGGGAGACCTGAAGCTCACTCACCCTGCCTCTCAGACATGTTCCTGTGCCTGAAGTCAGCTTGTAGCTTGAGGAGATGTCAGACTCAGCTCCTTGGCCCCTTCTCTGCAATAAAACACTACCTGGGAGGAGAGTACCATGCTCTGGCCATTGGCATGTGTGGGGGTGCGGCGGCCCGATGCTGCAGATCCCGAGTCCCCGAGGCCGGCGGTCGGCGTAATCCACGGGGACGCTGCCGAGGATGCCATCGCCTGGGACTCGGAGGAGGCCGGGCCGTAAACCGCTCTCTCCCTCCCCTGGAAAGTTTTTCCTAAGTTTATTGGTTTAAAGTTCGCTTCCCCGCCCCTAGCACCGCCCCTGCTGCTTGCCCCCACTAGAATGTTCTGTTGCCGGGCTTCCCCCATGAGTTGCTTGTAATCCCCTCCCTACTTATATTTCATTTGCTCCCCCGCTTGTCCCTCATGTTGTCCCGGAGCCCCGTTGGCTCCGCCCCTGCTGTTCCTCCCCGGGAAACCCCGTATTTCCCCCTAAAAACCCCTTCCCTTTGTTCTCTCGGTGTGGTGTGGCCGCGACCCCAGCCCCGCCGGGTTCTGCGCCCGGCAGCTGCGTGGACCGCCCCACCCGAGAGCCCCCGGTGTGCCTCCCCCGCGCCGCTTCTCCTTGAATAAACTGCACACTGGTGACTCTCAGCTCGTCGTGCTCTCTTTATCACGGGAAGCGACCAGCGACTCCACGGCGTTCCTGCTCGGTAGGCACCCGCTTCCGCCGCGTGGTCCCTGCCGCTCCAAGGAGCGAGCCTGGGAACACCGAGGCTGACCGCAGCCGCCTCTGGACAGAGCTGAACAGCCGGGAGGGCTGAGAGCTTGGGCCCAGGTGAGGCCTCCGAGGTCTCCCGAAGCCCCGGAAGCCATTGGGACTAAGGCGACCGGACCCCTCCGGACCCTACAACTTCAGGCATGGACATGAAGTAGAAAGCTGCTGCCTTTTCCTGCTGAAACGTTTGCTGGAGCATGTTTTAAATGGAACACACAGCTGCTGGGTTTATCATGTCTCTGATGCAAGGACAACTCAGAAAAGAGCTTTGAAAGTTTCAGGAGGAGGATCTGAGAATCGAGAAAACAGAGTAAATACTGAGGTCTGCAGGCTCGTTTCCATCTAAATCAGCAGGCACTCTGTTGGTGGATTTTCATCCAAGCAATGGTGGTGCCAAGGGAAAAGTGTAGGAGAAAGATTTCATTATCCAAACAAACAGGGTAATCCAGATTCTCCAGCTTTCTTCAAACTGGAGGGTAATGTTCAAATAATTAAAAGGCTGTTATGTGCTGGTCATCATGATTTGTGAGTCATGCTTTTCAAAGTTCAGTCAAGCTGCCTTTAAATTAGTCAACAGACTTTTCACTGATTGCTGGAGCATCTCAGGCCTTGCTACCCATTTCAAGAGAATATTTCACAGGCATGCCCTGGTCTTGTTCTCAAGGTGTCTGAATGTAGCTCTCTCTCTCTCCAAACCTAGACCAAGTGCACCAAGTTTGTAAGTCTACAGAAAGGAAAACAACATTTATGGTAGCTGTGAAGTATTAAAAGACGAAAGCCACTGCCCCTCCTTATAGCTCTTTTGTCTGCAAAGTGTGGGGGGGAACCTTTCTGAGAGGCCCATTTCAAATTCAACAGCTGTCTTAAGGAGGCTGAACACAGTAACCAAAAGAAAAACAGTTTTACTTTTGCTAACAAAAGAGATACTTCATAACAGTTGTTTGTGTAAGTAACAGTCCTCTGACCTTCAAAAAGGCATGCCTAAAATCATCAGAGATCCATTTTCCAGGTACACAGCTAAGTAGGCAAATTTTCCAAGCAGGGGCTGTTTTTGTAGACTCTAATGTAGTGCACTGAGAACTGCTGAAAATTATGACACAACATGCTTTTAGCATCATACATACACAATTGGATTCTGAGAAAAATGTTTGCTATTAAATGTAACTAATATCTACCTAATCATTTCCCAGCATTAACCAGCCTACAGAAAACATGACCAGAACATATCACTGATGTCAACAATGTAATATGATTCAAATACACATGAATAAGGAGAATGTTTGCAATAATATTGTACAATAAGGTCTTTCATATGAATCAAAGGGGGGGAAAAAAGACTATATTGCAGCATCCTCCATGCATTTTATAACAGGGGTTAATCAGAAACTTTCCAGCTGGCTGGCTGTTTTCTGACCGCCCATTACCAGTTTATTTCCCCCTCTTCCTTCCAAGGGTGAGGTGCTGGCCTCACTACTCCAGACTGCTGTGCTGGACAGACCAGTTAAGATATTTGACAATTTCCAAGTGACTATTAAATTACCCATGCATATTTTTGACCTAGTTGTAACATATAATCTCTGGGCAATATCCAAAAGAACACAGAATACTGATAATAAATTGCAGATCCTGTGTGACTAGTTCAAAAGTCCAAACCTGGCAGCAAGCTAGGCTAATTTTCTGATTGTTGTTTTCACAGCCTTTTTAACCCAAAGGAGCAGGGAGCAGTAAAGCACACATCCCTGCACTGCAGGGTGCCTTGTCAGCCCTGAGACTACCTGCTTCACAGCACCATCAAAATAAATGGAAAAATCTTTAAAAAAAAAGTCAAAGACGTGATAATTCAGTATCTACTGGGAATGGGGATGGAGTTCAGAAATAAAAAGATTCCTTATTTTTTTGTTGTTACTTTTGCAAATTTTATTTTGCATTGTCCAAATACTGTAAGTTTTTCACCAGCTTTGGAGGTTTTTTCGCAACTCACTTCCTTATCTTTCCATAAGCAAAATGGAGAGAAATAAGCAGTTAAGAAGTGAAAACCAATTTTTTTTTCCGAAGAAAAACCCAACATTCTTAGCAAATTTTTTTATTTTCCTCAAAAATGTTGAGTGAACCTTGTAGGCAGCTTTTCTTACAACTATTTTATTTCCCACAAGGAAGAAAGCAAGAACTTAGTGCTGTACCTAAAGCAATAGGGTCCTGAAGAGTCCCCCATCCACTAAATTCACTGCAGAGACCACCAGGGCCTCCTGTAGTCTCCATCATGAAGCCTTATTTTCTCATAGGCATGGTGATGCTCAGAACCATGGTTTACCCTACTGTTATGAAATTTAACTCCTGCAAATGAAACCTCTGATAGCAGTGGTGCAGCTTCCATCCAAATGCTGCTATTACTTCTGCCAAGTGATAATATGACAATTTGCTTTGAGCCCTCCCATCTCTGCCTCATTTTTGCATTTCCACCATTTATGAAATTCCGTCTTCATTTTCTGCATGGTCAATATTATGTCTCATGTTTCTGTTTACAGATAGGACAGTCCAGAATGAGCAGCAGCCCTCCTCAGCAAACAGCAGATGACACAGCACCCATCCTTCCCCATGGCAAGGGCTTCTCTCCCACCGGGGAAGTGAACTGGCTGCAGAGGGTCAAGATAGGAGAGCTGCCAATGTGCTCTGCTCTGGGCTCACTGCATTGCCACTGTACCACAGTGTAGAAAACACCACTGAGATGTGAGAGAAGTGAGTGCCAATGCAGCTGGAAGCCCCATATCAGCAGGATTTTGTCCTCTGAGCAATGCTGGATGAGCCCCAAGGCCCCACAGCCAACTCAGCTGATGCTCAGGGATAAAGATGTTGTTCTGCATCCTCTTGACTTGGACAACTATCCTCTGACAAGCTTTATTTGCCATTACAAGACCTAAACTTTTGACTATGTTGTAGCTTTCTCTGAAGTTTGAGAACCCAGTCCCATTAATTCTGCCCCAGACATGGGACAGCTGAAATAAAGCAAACATGGCAGTTGGCAGAGGCTCCATGAAAAGGAAAGTTATGTGAAAGACGAACATTAATAAAGAAGATTTCTACCCGCAGACTTTGAACCCACTCAGGCTTGCTAATGTGATACTTTGTGATACTCTTGCTCCAATTTAAGAGTGCCTTTGTCCGCTCCAACTTAAACCTGTTCCAAATCAGCTAATGCATAGCTGAGGTAAACCTGGATTAAATCAAGACTGGAATGTACAGAGGACTACTTGGAAACTGTGTCCCAAGGCACATGCTTATTTCAGCTGGATGAAGCATTGATTTATATGATGGTTTTTCAGGATGGAAAGTACATATTAATAGAAAAGGCATAAAAAGCCATTTAATTGAATGTACAGGACATTTTGGATGACCTTTTTTCAGTTGCTTTTTTAGAAAGCATTTCATGAGGCTACAATCTTTGAAAAATAATAGTACCAAGAAAAATACTGAAATGGTGGCAATAACTAATATATCTAGATGAGAATAAAAAGCTGCATGCAATCTGAATGGCCAGGGATCAAAAGAAGGACCTGATTTTTTATCATTTTTATGTATGAAAAAGCCCCAGCTGTTTTTATCCTTAATAACCAACATTTCCAGTATAATAGAACATGCCAGAAAAATAATATATCCTGGAGTGCTATGGGTGGCTTTGCAAGACTGAAAAGATCAGATAAATAACTTATCTCTCAGCAGCTGGGGAAACAAAACAGACTTTTAGGAATCCCCAGTGTGGACCCACGACCACTCACACAGATACTCTGAGAGAGCAGATTGCTCAGGGCCCCAGATGTGGGGTGCCCATTTGCATGGTCTGAGATAGGCAGCTTTCAGTCAGCTCCAATTTGCCACAGTCATGAAATTTTTATAGTAAAGTTTGATGACCTGATTTAATTTGCAAATATGGTTGTGCTGTCTGGATCTAAAAAAATATTTCCATTTATGTTGGAAGATATAGTAAAGGGATTAATCGAAGAGTTAAAGACTGGCTTTATCATCTTTTCATGAAACGTACCCTTCCGTGATAGGATCACAGTGGCAATGAAACAGAATTTTGGATTTTTTAATCTAATATTGTAAAAAAAATCCTTGAGGAAGGACAGGAGCAAATGATCCTCCTAGGTCTTCTTCATATGACGAGACAGAAAGGTCAATTGAGCATCATTTCAGGGCTGCAAGATATGTTGTTATTAATCCTGCATAGCTATGTCCCAGACCTGCTTGGTATTCATTCCACTTGCAAAATATAATGATAATATTAGGCATCTTCAGTTCAAAACATGCAAATCTCAACCATCAGCTATTTCATTTCAAATTAACATTGTCCCAGAGTTCGAACCAAATCTAATCTTTTATACAGATATTTATAAAATTGCCTGTGACATGCTAGTAATGGATTTCCGCATTTTAACTTCCCGTTCTCAGAGTAGCACTAAAAGAGAGTCATGTAAAAAAATAACTCATCATTAGGTTGCCCAGACAAAAGTGTAGAGATATCTATAAAAGCATGATCGACTTTATGTCTGGGTCCTCCTGCCACTGTGCTGGGGCAGCAGTGAGAAGATTTGAAGAATGTAGGCTTTTCTTGCCTCGAGCAGTATTCTATTCCATCGACAACAGACTGCCATCAACAGAGTCCACTCAGACAATTTTGAAATGAACAAATGTATATGACAGTAAAATCTGTCTGATTAAATGTTCATGGAAAGTAATTATAAGGGATTTGTTGGCAACTTCAGCCTTAGTTACCTTCCAAATCCATATGCGTACTTCTAGGAGAGGGTACGTAGTTATTCTATTTCCAGCTCCTGAAGCTATGCCACAATTTGTGCTTTGCAAAATTAGAAACTAATGAAGTATGCTGGCATTAGGAGGAGTCCTTGGGAGAAAAAGACAGTAATAAAGGGTTGGTAATTGCTGCTGAGCTGTTGGTAGCACACCATGCTGGTGCAGGTAGGTAGGCAAAGTGACTCATTAAATAGGCTATATAAAGGGATGAGTAATCAGTAAAAACAGAGTGAAAGAACAAACTGTTTCATATGAGAAAGGCAGCTGCTGACTTAGATCAGCCACTAGGACATGGAAGCAGTAACGAAAAATTTGTTGGACTAGAATAAAGAAGGGTAATGGAAGAAAGTAATAGAGTTGCAGCTCCCAGTCCCAATTTGTTCAAAATCCAAAATCATTCCCAACAGGTGCAACATTTCCTGACCATGAGCAGAGGAGGCAGGCTATTCTTTAAGCAATGTATTCCGACACATCTTGCACATCCACAGCAGCATGTGGAGGGAATGGGGCTGAGAGCTGACTGGAGGTGGTACCTAGAGGTTCATCTTTTCTGCCGCTGAGACAGTACAGATTTGGAAGTGAAGGGGAAAGGGATATTTTAAGGCAAATACATTGTCATTACATTTAGATGTCAGAACATGAACATCTATGTGGTCAGCTGTCACTAGAGAGGACAGTAGATCTCAGTCCTACTAGAGGGGGTTTTTCCCAGGCGCCAGTAAAGCAGACATGTGCTTCATCACTGCTCCAAGGAGTGTCACTGCTGTGTACTCCCACAGCTGCACAATCAGCAGCAAGGGGAAGACGAAGCTGGTCTCCCCAGTAAAGGGATCCCACACAGAGCTAGGACAGCCAGCACAGGCACACAGATCCAGGAGAGCCACAGCACCCGTGCCCCTCTCTGAGATATAATGTACCATGACCTTTCCCTTGTTTGGGTAGGTATGGTCCATTTACACACTAAATGAAGCCAGACGACCTCTCCTCTGTCTGTGGTTATTGAATGGCAGTCAATACGAGAGACAGGGTCATGCTTCAGTTCTTTGATTTATTGTTCACCCATTTCTTTCAGACTCTGCTAGATATTGAGGTATTCTCCCAGTAATTTTGTATAATTGGGCTGTATATGCAAACAATGCTTTTGAGTAAATCATGATGCTAGTCATTGTGACTGAACAGGAGTGGGATGGATTTGCTTTTGTTCTCAGAGGGGATAAGCCTACCCATTAGGAGAAAGTTTCCTGGTTTATGCTCTTAGCATAAAATGAAACTCCCTATCTGCACTATCTTTGCTTAGACTCTGAGCCCATAAACACTTTCACTAAATATTTGCAAAGAAAAGGAAACACAGCCAAATCCTACTAAGTTAAAACGAACAGCAATCATATTGCAGAACATTTATCTTTTCTGCATATTCCACTGGGAAGAGGTCCCTTTAAAACCTTCAATATGATTTAAGCACAAATGCTTTTTATATAGGTCAGGAAAGAGAAATGTAATTTGCCTTAGTTTTGTTGGTCGAAGTTCTCCATTCTAGCACATAATTAATGACTCTGATGAAATGCTTTAAAAACAGTAACATTTCTAACCCCAAATGTGTTGCCAAAATGAGTACTTCCTGGTCGTTGTCTATTTTGGAGAGGATGCTGAACGCACATGCATGTGCTGTTAATAAACCCAAGGAAACTATTTTTATGGTGATGGAAAAAAGGTATTTCTTCTTCAGTACTTGTCTCTGTCAGTTATAGCTGCGGGAAATAAAAAAAGTAAATTACAAAATGTGGAAAGCAAGGGAGAGGTGGGAAAGAAAGCCACACAGGGCTGTGCAACATTACCCCACCTGGAAGAGTCAGCTTCCCTGGTTTGCTTTAACACTTAATTTCCTTTCTGACATATCCACCCTTGAAACCCAAGCACTCCAAAGACAGTATAAGGACATAAGCACCCAGAATCAAAATGAGGCTGAATTGGGTCCAAAATACAATCCCCAAATCTTTACCTAATCCAATGACTGCCTCTTTTTTTTGCCAGTAATTTTTCCCACGTTTTTTAGCTTTCACATCTCTTATGGCCCAACCTCTGCCTTGTCACTGCAGCCCAGAGGGTACACACACTCAGAGTACCCCTTAAGTTTGTTCCAAAATGCCACTGCAAACTGACAGCATTGCCATCAAACATCTTCCTAGACAAGGGGTGACACATGTCCAGTTGTGCCACAGCCTGCTGTGCCATTGTCCAGGCAGCACCAAATGCATTGTTCCTGCACTATTGTTAGAGATATTTTCAATTGTCAGAGCCCCTAATTGCCATAGTTCCAAGTCTTCATGCTCTTAGACTGCCCTGTTCCCCACCAAGGCCAGACTTCATGTCCTTCCTCTTCAGCTCTTTTGTTACCAGACCTACAACTCAGCGAAGGAGAAAAGTTCAGTAGTAAGATCACTACATTTTCTGGAAGATTTCTCTTGGAAGCTGTTATCACACCGTGATATCACTCAAGCACACATGCATAGGTGGAGGAAGCTCCAGTATGTTCTCCAGGAGGCTCCACTGCATAACTGTCATGAGGTGCAGAGGAACCAAGGAATACACCAAAGGTGTTAAAAAATCTTTAATGTTACTGGCACATCTTTATTCAAAGAAGAAACTGTAAAAGCTTGTCAAGGCTGTTACAATGAAAGACTGAATCTGCATGGCACACAAAGCATGAAATAGCATCAGGCATTAATTTTTTTCTCTGTGACTGGGCTAAGTCCTCATCCTGACACTTATCTTGAAGTAGGGTGTGCTGATGGGAGTGATGGCAGTGATAAGGTGAAAACACTACAAACAGAGATGAGAAGGTTTCACTTCTAAGTGAGGATGACAATGGTTTTGGTTCTGACACAACAAAAGAGTCATCCCTGAAATAATAGTTGGTGAAAGAACAGCTGTAAGACCTGTTGAAATGAGATGTGGCTATTGAGATCTCAGGTAACGGTAACAATATGAACATCAGCTAACAAGTAAACCATATATCTCCTATCTAAAATATTTGATGAGTGCATTGCCTATCTTTAAACAGCACAAACATTGCTCCCTTAAAGTTGTTCCACAAACCTGCAGCATCTGACAAAATAAACAACTGCCCAGGACTTCTCATTTGGCATTTGTGCTTTCTGCTGGAACACAATGATACTGACTAAACATGTGTCTTGTAAACATTTGCCTGTGGAGTTCTTGCTTTGTATATTTACACAGCCATGTAAATTTTATGTTTTACTTTTGACAGAGAAAACCTGCAGTGACTTTTATGTTTACTGCATTCATTCTGAAGTTGTTGCTTCACCTACTGTCAATATGCTTACTTTTTTGTTTAAGAACATTAAAAAATACTAAGAAAAAATATTTGCATCATGTAACCTTCACACTGCTGTAGCAACATGTTTCAGTGCCCAAGAAAGTGATCTATTCCCTGGCTTTTGATCAGTAAGGTTACACTGCATCAGTAGAGTGACTTGGCAAGGCCAAGAAAACAGAGTTCAGAAGGCATGGGGATCCCATGTGAAAGTTTGTCAGCCTGGGAAGAAAGAAGCCAAAGCAATTCCAAGTCACAAATATCGAATTTGCAAAGCTGGATCATGCTAGCAGGAGATGCAACACATGGATGAGGAGGAGAACAGCCCAGAGGCTGTTGAGAGCAACATAAAAAATTTTAGACAACCAGTCTGCAAGCCAGTATCTTTATTTTAAGATGGATGCAAACTTTAGAGGAACTGTTGATGTTGAAGGAAAAAAAATCAAGTCACAAAAACAATAAAGAAATTAAATAGAGGACTTGATTTGATCACTTGCTTCTCACTAAAGGAATGTAAGAACTAAAGTTATTACAAATATTTACAAAAATGAGCAGTCAAGGATTGTACCAGAGGTATTAAAATACTCACTGTTTCAAAAACAGATCTCATATGGATCTCATCAAGCTGACACCCCTAGGAAGAACAGGTAATCCATGCAGTTTGAGAAGAGTTTGAGGGCACTGGGAAGGCAAGAAGCTGATAATAAACACAGACTAGGGTTGAGACAACCCAACCATCCTACTCATCATGACTCAAGAATTATTTCTCTACCCTGAAAGCTGAAACTGAAGTTTCTTTCTCAGGGAACTGTGGTAAGTAGAATACCCTAGTAGGATGATTAAAAGAGAGAAAAGGGCTTTAGTGTGAAAGCAGTTTAGCTTTTTTCAAGGAAAGGCATTATTAACTGCAACTGATCTTAAACCAGGGGTTTTATTTTCCAAAAGGACTTCACTGGCCTACAAAATGCGCAGATCCTATCTCCAGTTTCAAGCATCAATCTGCCAAGCATATACAAATTAGGGTAGTGTTACTACTTTTCTGGACAGAACAGTCAGAAGAGCAAAGTCCAGAAGCAGCATTTCAATCTGATTCAGAACAGAACCCTGCCGTAACCCCAGGCAGACTTAGCCTCTGTTTGCTAGAGCTCATGGAGGCCTCCAGCAGAAAGAGAGTCCAAACAAATAACAGTGCTTCCAGCTTCTATTGGAAAATAAAAGGATAGGTAGGACTTTCAGCATTAGCTAATAAGACTTTTTAATGATAGCTATTTAAAGGATTTATAGAATTTGTACCCCTGCAGTGCTCTCTGGTAGATTTGCCTCTGCTTAACTTCCTATCTGTAAAGCAGAAGTACATTCTGTTTCTTCCTGAACTGTTTAGAAAAGGGAATGAGGTCTTTTCAGGACAGGCAAAGCTAAAAACAATAAAAAACCAAACCAACAACAACAACAAAAACCCACTAAAAAAACCCCTAGAGATTCTTTATGCTGTCTCTAGAGGAAAAGGAAACTGTTAAAATTTTTGTGTATGTCAAAAGTGCAGTGTAAGTCAGGCAAATGTCCCAGCAGTAGTACAGGAAAAGGCAGACATTGCAGTGGAACAGACATGCCCCAGACCAGAATTTTCTCCTCCTTCAGCAAACTCAAGTAGATCGGCAATGAAAACCCACGCTGTGCCCATTTTCATGGGTCATGGGGCAATTGACAGAGGAACAAAGTCTAAACAAGATCCTTAGCTAGCAGGCATGAACAGGAACAGTTAAATGCAGTATTTAAATGCAGATGTCTTACTAATAGCCTTAATCCTTGGTCTAGGGGAACAGGGGATAACACGGTCAAATGGCAAAGCCTGCACACAGATCCCCAGCTCAAGCACGTCTGCTGGCTACTGCCACTGCTGAAACAAAACCTCATGAAAACAAGGCAAGCATGGGAAAAAGGAATATACAAAACATGTTCAGAGGGAACAGCTAGTGCCAAATATTTCCCTCAGCTTAAAGTCTCACCTGGGTCTGACAGGCGCCTTTGGAAATAAACCAGCCAGTCAGAGCAAAAAGTAATGGCTCCCTAAAGCCCTGCTGTGAGAAACTGGCATGCTGGTCATTTCCATACTTCTTTGTGATGGCTGAAGGAGAACCATGCCTTTCCAAGTCACCAAACTTTGCTCATCTACTAGATAAACATTAAGCTCCCACAAGCTCTCAAGAGCTGAGATGCCTGGATGAGAACACAAGCCCTGAAGCCCCATCAGATGCCCTGCTCCTGCTGACTCACTCAATTTCCCCGAGCTCTCCATCAACAGAACTCCGTAACCACGTTGTAGTTCTGCCTGCTTGGGCATCCCTCTCTTGGTGCAGTGAGGACAACCTGTCCTGAGGGTCTGATGTTTCTTTCCTTTTTAAAACTTAATTCCCTGATCTACCGCATTTCCCAGATCACAGGCAAACCACTTACTCTCACATCCTAGCAGGAGAGTGCTATTGCTCACCATCACACTCAGATCCTGGGAGAATGCAAAAAATAAAGGGTGCAAACTGATCCATAGAGAAAAAAAAAAGGGTCATAGACGGATGTTTCGTAAATGTATCATAGACTCGTGTGCCACTTTTGTTACCTAAGATAACGAATCCCAAGCATTTATGTCTGCCTTAAAACACCACATAGAGTTAACATATGCTCACCAGGAAGATAGAATAAAATGTCATCAAAATAACAGCACAACTGTGACATACTGATTTTGAGGTAAACATTTGACCTTGGAAGAAGAATTTGAACTGGTGTCTTCAAAGGCCAGAAAGTCTTTGGTCAGCAGCTGAACCGGAAAAGATAAGCCTGAGCTTTTATTGTAATGTACTTGGTTTCTTGAATCAATGCTGATACAGATCTCTGCAGAAATACAGATGAGTAGATGTTGGTCTTACTGTGCAGAAAGCATTTTTTTCAAAACAGAAGTGTGAAGTAAGCAACTCATTGGGGTCAGGAGAGAGAGGAAAGCAGTGGAATAAATGACTGATAAATGAGAAAATTATAACAAGCCACTTAGTTAGACTTCCAGAACACCAACTGGGGAAGGAAAAATGGAAAAAGAACAAAACTGCTGCATACTGAGCCAGGGATAGAAAAAACCCCACATTGAATAACCACTGTATTTTTTAAATTATGCCGATCCCTTGCAGATAACTTGCAAAATTAAGAGTTGCCTTTGGTGCCAAAAATTCCACAGATATTTTGACACAGAAGCTAGAAGGAGCAGGATCTGGCCCATGGATAGTATAAGAAAAACAGAACAAAGCCAAAGATTATTTTCTCTCTGTTGGCAGATATTTTAAAGGGGAAGTAGAGATTAACTCTGTTCACCACTGCAGAAACCATTTCTTTTCAGAAGGCAATTGTCCAGCACCCTCTTAAAAAATCAGGATTTCTTTAAAAATATCTCAAGTTACTACTGAAGAACTTTTGAAACCAAAAATACCCAGCCTTTTCTTAAGATTTAATAGAAAAGGCAGATATATAAAAGTAAAGCCTAGGGGTTTCCCTTCACATGGTGGCAAGTTTTGATTTAAATTTTTACTTCTTGTATGTTCAGTGTCTGGCCTAAAATGTAATTATATGACGGTCTGGTACTTTGAATCTATGAATGTAAAAAGAAGGATTTAAACTTTGTGGCTTTCACTGCATTTCTCTAAAGTCATCAACCAAAAGCACACATCTGACCATCTCAGATTGCAGCAAAGTTCAGTCCTTACGTCTATACAAACCACAGGATCTTTGGTTCTTGATAATCTTTAGTTCTATTGAGCTGTCATTTTTTAATAGAAACAAAAGTGAAAAAACAACAACAACAACAACAAAATCAACCCAGGTTGAATTTATATTGATATAAAAGATATAAATATATATATTTATAATTTAATTAAAAATCACTGCTGTTGAAGCCTGAAGAATACATGAAGAGAACACCTGAAGGGAATACCAGTCATTTAGAGGAAAGATATATGAAAATGCATAGCTCTGTAATATATACTTAGAGAGCTGCTAAGTTTATGAGGGTGTTTAGCTATTACAACACTAAAACTCTCCTTGTGTACATTTTAATTAGTACCCTACTACCTATAAAACACAATGTTCAGTCTACATATATCTGTTTTACTAGGCTCTGTATGAGTTAGGACCTGATATTCCCAGAACCTCCCTCACTTGTGAGGTATTATTTTACTTAGCTGTGTTTGTCACTAAAAAATAAACCTGAACTTAACATGAAACACAGCAATACAACTCCACTGCCAATTCAGCCAGATGTAGTTTCCAGGGGGAACAGATCCCAGGACTTGATTTTAAACTTGGCTGGCTTTGTTTCAACGCTTACCCACAGGGGTTAGGTTGGATGGGGTTAAAGGTGTGACAGCACTGCCAGCAAGCACTTTGGGAGCCCCTAGCTCCAGCTATCCCTTGCGGTCACTGCATTGCACTTGCAATGCTGCTGAATTACAGCCTTGGACAGGAGGCTGCTTGGGCCTGCAGAGCCTTTATTCCCCTTGCAGTGCTGTGCTGAAGTGTTCTGTGCAACAGTAAGATAGTACCACTGGCTTAAGCCTTTATAGAAGCTTTTTTGCAGTAGTGGGTAAATATTTAACTTTTAAAAGTTGTTTTGAGGTTTTAACTTGGCTTTTAGAAAGGAAATCTGAAAGAGAGCTGCAGCTGAAACTACCTGTTGCTTTTGAGACACAGCAGGTCAGCTCACCAGCTGCCCCTTCCAGGTGACCCGTGCTATCCAGAGGAAGCCATCCTGTGACTCCATATACAGGCACTTGTGGAAGCAGATTGATTCCTGAAACGCAGGGTCAAATAGCACAGCTGAAAACCTGGCAAGGGCCACAGGCATATCAAACAACACCAAATTACAGCCTGAAGGCCATACAATGACAACACTGAGAAACCTAGGAACAATCCTGGGCTGCGCCAGCCCTGAGTGCAGCAAGCCCTGTTGGCAATGCCAGCCTGGGACTGAAAAGCACACACAGTAAGGCATGAAAGGCCAGGTCAGAGCATAATGCAACTGTAAGAGCCTTTTCTTTTTTCTTCTTTTCAAAAACAAAACAGCTATACTTTTCATGTAAACATGACCATATATCAAGTCTGAGATTTCACAAAAAAATAGAATCAAGCACCTAAAGCATTCTGCTAATAAAGTTTAGCCCTAGAGATGTCCTTGACCACTAAGCACTCCTTACCATCTCCTGGAAACAGCCTTTGACTGACATGCAAAATAAGCACGGTAAATCACCACAGAAGATTCACACTGAAATAACAGTGTTTTCACACATATACATGCTAACAGAAATCAGAAACCTAAAACAGACTGCAAATATTCATTTCTTTACAGCAGTAAGAAAATAGGCTTCTGGGGAGAGGGCCCAGGTAGACCCAAGTTATAAGAGATGATAAACTGAGCAAAGTGTCTAGTAGCCTTGGGGTCTATTCATTGGGAGTACTCTTTTCTTACACTGCATGAATGATATGCAGCTATTAAGAGACAACATTCTCCTCTTCCTCAAACTGCTGTACCCAGGGGTCTGTAAATGGACAGAGGATCAGCTCAAAGCTGGTCCAGCTCTATAGAGAACCATAGTATTTTACATAATAGCCTGAGGTTTAGTAACATGGACCTTCACCTCTGGGAGGTGATTTTGTTTCTGGGGCATTCAGTTTTCTCCCATGAAATTTAATCAGAAATAACTGGCTTTTCTGAACAGCAGGAAATTTTGCTGCTACCAAGCCACGCTAAACAGCCAAGCTCCTGCAGAGGTTGCAGCCCTGCTGCATGGATGAGGTTCCCAGCCTTCCAAGACAGCTGCTTCCTTCTAGGGAGGATGCAGAACAGCATTCCAACTGTCTCCTTGAGATCAGAAGGAAGAGCAGTGCACACTTCCATTGCATTTAATTTAAAAATAAATGTGACATTAAACCAGCAAAGATTATGAGAAGATTAAATCATTTTGCATCAGCTCACTAAGTGAGATCTCCCCTTACTGAGTGCTGGGGGTGAAAGGGTGTCCCAAACAGATCTTCGGGCTTTCAGAGCTGCCTTGCACACTGACCCTAGTAACTGTTTTACTGTGAGGAACCTTGCATTGAACACTGCAAAAAGAGTATGCTCTGTAATATTTTTCAGCCGTGCTATTAAGTGTGCTAGCTCAGAGAGCAGGTGTGTGTGCATGTGCAAAGAGTAACTGACAAAGCACAATGGACTCTGGCATCAGACTGATGCCAGGGATAGTATCCACCCTGCAGGGGGATATTGGTTTCCAGGAACAAAAATTTCCAAAGTATTAACATGAAATTATGGGATTTCTGGGGATGTTTCACAAATTATATATAGTGACTTTGTACCAGGGATTATCTTGATGATCTTTTGCAAGAGATCTCAGTGTTGCAGAAACACAGATAATGGGAAAGAGGATGAAAGAGAGCTTGTGAAAATGTTGTCTGTAGCACAAGCATGACAAATATCCTGGGAAGGGATCTTTTAATCACTCCATCAAACTGTATTGTAATCAAGGTGCAGGCAAATAAGAGGCCTTCACAAGTGAATCAAAAGAACTTTTCAAATGCTAAGAGGATTCAAGAGAGAAAAAATGGAAAATAAGAACTTTTAAGGGGAGTGGGATTCTTGTTACATATGGCTGACCATGAGCTTTTGCAGTACGAACAAGGACATGAATTAGTTAATTTCTTAATCTGTCATTCCAAATAAATATCATTACCAAAGTCAGGATGCTTTCTTAGTAACATGGTGTGATGTCCCATCTTTAAGGAGAAGGAAGCACTCAAGATTTGTAAACACTTGTGCCCGAAAGAAATTATAGAATTCAGAGGGTCCATAAAAAAGTTTTATTAGTAAATTGCACACTTAGCATTAAAATTGGTATGTTAGTCCCTGACCAACTATATTAGCACATGGCAGAGGATTTTTGATCAAGGGGTAAAGTGAAAGAGAAGTGACAGAAGGTAAGAGATTAATTAAAGAGGGGGAGAGAGAAAGAGAGAAGAAAAAGAAAAAGAAAGAAGAAAAAGAAAAAGAAAAAGAAAAAGAAAAAGAAAAAGAAAAAGAAAAAGAAAAAGAAAAAGAAAAAGAAAAAGAAAAAGAAAAAGAAAAAAAAAGAAAAAGAAGGAAAGAAAGAAAAAGAAAGAAAGAGAGAAGGAGAGAAAGATTCCTGTGTTTTTGTTGTATGATTTTGTGCTTATCTTCAGGGACTGGAACAAAGATGTTTGCCCCAGTAAAGTGCTGCCCTAGATCTGCATGGCCCTTGGTCCCTTTCTACAGTCACATCTTGTTCCTACTCTTGACATATAAGTACCAGCCAGCCTTGGTTGGCTCCATGGCTGTCCAGATATCGATATTTCAGACATACCCATTAGCACCTCATCTTCTTGGCTTGTACTTATGGTACTAACACACTAACTGTGCTGTACCAAACTGCCATAATAGGAGATTCAGACATTTCTCCTGATATCCGAGGAACATAATATATATCTGCAAGATGCAAAGGAAGGTCTTTAGCAGCCTGGGGGAAAACAAAGTCTAAGGGAAAGATGTGAGCCTCAGATATCTCTTTGGTTTTCCCAAGACCTGGCCTCGATATCTTGTGTATAGTTGAATTAATTTGGCTTTAAAAAGCTGATAAAAAATAAAATACACCACTGCAGTCAAGAAATAAAGGAGAATTATCTTTCCATACAAAATTCTGGCCTTAAGAGGCAACTGACGCTGGGTGAAATTAGATGGATGTGGACCTAGGTATCTTACAACTTGCAGCAAACTAGCCACAAATGAAGACTAGAGCAAAGATTAAAGTTACATTAAAAAGTGCTTTTGCTTCACATCTCAGAGAGTGTGCATCTTTCCACTTCCCTTGCCAACTCCATTTCCATTTCTTGGCTAATTTGACAAACTGTATAAAGACAAAAGTCTTATGACTGATGCAACAGTCACAATTGTACGCTGCATAATTTTAACTTTTTGTTGTTCACTGTATATTCATTGAGTTGTACATTATCTGATATACACAGTGATTTGCCTCTGGACAGGGATAATTATAAATTATATACACATTCTGTAAGTACAAAGTACTCTAAAGGAACTAGTTAAATTAGCAGCAAAGATACAACAAGCACAGTAGCCATTAATTCAAAGAAAAAGTGCTAGTTTCCGTTCTTACGGAAAATCCTCAAACTGTCACCAAACATTTGCAAAATATTCCATCCTCAAATTGCTTTGGCAATTTCACTGGAATATCTCCAGGGTCAGAGTTGCTGTTAAAAAGGGTAGAGCAGCTGAGCCAAAGCAACAACATATTTGAGGTTGGGATGCCGTCTTTTAACAATTCCTGGCAGGAACTTTTTTTATTTTGCAGAAGGGAACCTCCTGCAGTAGGATTTTACAACAACCAATACTCTTTATAGATGAATATCAGAAAGGGAGTCAAGCATATGCAGGACTGACTCTGTGATTGCTGCCTGAGACTGAACAGCAGGTAATGTTTCTCAACAGGACACGCTAATCCTCCTTACAAAAGCCAGACAAGTATGCTGAGCATTCATTGATTTAGCCTAGGGGTTTGCTTCAGCAACTTTCTTACAGCATAACTGAGACAACCCAGCTGTGTCCTGGCCTGGAGGGAGCCTAGCTAATAAATAAGAAGCTAGTCAACCTTTTATATTCATACAGTGGGATTATAGGTATGCAACTTTTGTTTCCACTAGATGTGATGTCAGGATTGGTTAGTGCATAACACGAGAGAAAAACAGTTATTTAGCTTACAGGTAAGCAAGCCTGCTCTTAGGCAGGAAGTGACAAATCCATTGGGTCTTTAGAGGTGCTTCCCTGTCCTTTTTTTCTTCCCATACTATATTGCTCTTTTGTATTTAATAAGCCAAGGCCCAATTTTTAAATGTCCTGCTATACGACACCACAAATATTCCGGGTCAGGACAGAGTGTGGAATGGAGCCAAGACAGTGCTGCACTGGAAGCAGAGGACAGTGAGAGCTAAACGTAGCTTGGGTTTGGTCATTTTGGTAAATAGAGAAATGGGGGAGCCCGGTGCCCTACTCCTTCACAGCTCACAATGGGTCCCTTTGCTTCATCCCTCTTCCCTATATCCTTCCAGCAGGCTCCAGCTACTACACCACACAAATTTGTGATGACATCCTGCTTCAATCAGACTTGCTGTACCATTTTCAGAGAACCTGGAAGGACAATTTGTGTCTTTATTCAGTCTAATTGCACCACTTTGCAATCACTGTCATTTAAGGCTTTTTAGCCAATAGGTCATCAAAATAAAATTATTCCAATAACTTGTTCTTTTACCTGCCTGAGATTCACAGAAATAGTAATCAGCATTTAAAAACAGTTTCTCTCTCGAAATGAAATTGCAGGAAAAGATTTGAATTAAGGGTTCATTTTGAAAAAACATAGGAGCTTTTCACTGAACAATGCTAATAACAGGAGGCCTTTAAACCCTATTGAAATATAATTAAATACATGTTCACCTCAAAAACAATTTTAAAGAATTAAGCTTTCCTAAAGCTATTTCATAAAGCCCCTTGGAACCCATTATGAATCCTTTCAATAACATTTTACAGCTATTCAGTTACAGGGTTTTGGTTTTTTCTCTTGTTGGCTTGGTACATTTCATGAGAGCAAAACTGCCTAGTGCCATTGTGTTAGCTTTGGGGGAAAATACAGTTCTATAAGCAAATGCAAATGCTCTTTTGTTTTTCCCTCATTACCCAACAGAATAAGAATAGAGGAGTAATTGAACAAGTGACCTCACATTTGGACACACATAGGAAAGAATGAAATGCATGTTATTGTAAGTTCTCTGGAGTTCCCATAAGCAAACCTCTCCAGATATTTCCCTAAATGTCAGATCCTGCTTCTTATAAAGTCAGTGGGAGGTTTGCCATTGTGTTCTGTGTCAGCAGGATGGAGCCTCTGGTACTCATGTTCAGATGTGGAGACTTATCCATGCCCACCAATGTCACTAGAGCTCTGTCTGCTTAGGTTAGCTGAAGATCTGCCAAGACTTATTTATACTCTATCTCTATTGAAACCACAGCATGCAGGAATTTAAAAGACAAAACCAGAAAGGCTCAACAAACAAACCAAACTTCTTTATTCAAGGAAGTCCTGGAGGAGAGTCCTATGCCTTTGGGAAAGGATTGTACATGAACAGAGCTAAAGAACATGGAGAACATTTGGGTATGGTGGCAGCCAGAGCAGGGGAGTCACTGCACAGAGGATGAGCTTGCTTTGCTTGCTCCTGGGAGCACACAAGATGTAGCTCTCCACAGATGGATACGTGAGAGCCGGAAGGGAGAAGGAAGTGTCTCCTCCTTCTCATGGCGCCCTGCAGGGCTGAGATGAGAGAAGAAATATGTGCTGGGTGTCAGCAAGGGAAGAGGAAAACCAGCTGGACCTCAGAGGATGGAGGGACAGACACAAAATTCCTACACCAGCAGAACCATTGAACCCACGGGAGCAGAGACAGGCTGTCAGAGCCAGCATGGGCAGGGAAGGGAACCACATACAAACATTTCCATCTTGATTTTTTTTTCCTCTCCTGTTCTTTATGACCCAGTCAGTTTGAGTTTTCTATATCTAAAAGGCTGAACATTCTCAAATTAAATTCTCAGTTTAAAAGCCCAGGCATTTTCCTGCATAAATTCATTGTAGGAGAAAGGCTTGGCATATGTGCCCCAAAATTCTGGTCCTTGTAGTCCTTTCAAAAGTACCAAGAGAATTCATCTGCAATGCCTCAGGAAATTTTTTGTTTGGTTGGTTTTTGTTTGGGTTTTTTTTGTTTGTGTGTGGGGTTTTTTTTGTTTTGGTTTGGTTTGGTTTGGGTTTGCTTTGTTTTGGGTTTGGTTTTTTTTTTGTTTTTTTTTGTTGAGGTTGTTTGGTTTAATCAAAGCCATTCCCCTTGCTATCACCTAAGACGGAATATCAATACACTCTTCTTAAAATTTCAACGCATCTTTGTTTTCTTTGAATGTAACTCTTTGGAAAACAAATCTTGCTGATGTTTGCATCTTGCTAAGCCTTTTAATTCAGTGCCAGCCAAAAAGAAGACAGGATGAAATGTTTAATAAGAACAATACCTACACTTTATTTTGGAATCAGCTCACCACAGAGAAGAGGTGAAGACAGAACAGCTGTGATAAGATTCATAGTCCTAAGGATCCTCCAACAATGTTTGCAGTGCCGTGATGCCATCTGCTTAATGAATATGCCCAACAACCAAATGAGGTAAAATAAAGTTAGTACTCTCAGTTGGAAAATGGAAACAGAGGTAGTAAGTGGCTCTCCTGAGGTCACAAGACTTTTATGTCTTGGAGACACCAACCCACAGTCCTCCAGTCCAGGGCTTAACCAGAAAACCATAACTTACCAATTAGCTTGGTAATCACTGTATGCACAATCACAGAACCTGTGACAGGGAAGTCCAAGACTAGTGCCACAACAGAATATGGCAAGCAGTGGTGCTGAATCCTGGAGCTGCTGTCACCAGGGTGAAAACATGAACAGCATTAATTGACAGTAATAGAGCCACTCCCTCAGAAATAGTAATATTTATATTTAAATGTGTTATATTGATTCCATGTAAAAACCAAAACTGAGAGCTGAAACATAACTAGCTCCACTGAACACCATCTGTGACTTTGCTCACCTGCCACTGAAGCAATGAGGAGGGATATGTGAAGTCCAAGAGCTTCTGGCCAAGCACAGTGGGAGAAGGGGCACTCTGGCCACACCAGCCACTGCAGAGGAGACCACGTGTGTGTACAGGCAGGATGGCCCATGGTGATCAGCCAAGTAAGTCCCTGGAAGTCTGAAGGAATATAAAAATATTTCCCTACTCTGGGGCTGCCCAAGCTCCTCTAAATCATGGCAGTCAGGTGAAGTCCCCCATCACTGGAAAAAGGCAGCTGTAATACCCATTTTTAAGAACAAGGAAGTGGAAGACCCAGGCAACTACAGAGACCAGGCAGTCTCACTGATGTGCCAGGCAAGATCATGGAGCAGATTCTCTTGAAAGTTCCATGCTAAGGCCCATCAAAACAAAGGGGTGATTGATAACAGCCAACATGGCTTTCCTAAGGGCAAATCACACCTGACAAATCTGGTGACCTTCTGTCACGGAGCTACAGCACTGGTGGGTGGGCAGAGCTACTGACATCCCCTACCTGGACTTACACAAAGTGTTTGACTCTGTCCCACACCACATCCTTGTCTCTAAATTGGAGAGACACAGATTTGAGGGATGGACACTGGGTGGATAAAGAGCTGGCTGGATGGCCACTCACAAAGAGTTGTGGTCAAGGGCTCATGGTCCATGTGGAGACCAGTGGCGAGTGGTGTCCCTCAGGGCTCAGTGCTGGGGCTGATACTGCTCAGCATCTTTGTCAGAGACATGGACAGTGGGACCAAGGGCAGCCTCAGCAAGTTCACTGACACCACCAGGCTGTGTGGGAAGCTGACACACTGGAGGGCAGGAATGGCATCCAGAGGGAGCTGGACAGGCTTGAGAGCTGGGCCAGTGCAAACCTCATGGAGGTCACCACAGTGAAGTTCAGGGTCCTACACCTGGGTCATGGCAATCCCAGGCACACCAACAGGTCGGGCAGGGAAGTGATTGAGAGCAGCCCTGTGATGAAAGACTGTGGTGATGGTAGATGAAAAACTCAACATTTTCCAGCCCAGAAAGCCAAGGAAATCCTTGGCTGCACCCAAAGGAACATGGCCAGCAGGCCAAGGGAGGGGATTCTGCCCCTTTGCTCTGGGGAGATCCCACCTGGAGTGCTGCATCCAGCCCTGGTGCCCCCAACATAAGAGGGACAAGGAACTGCTGGGCAAGTCCAGAGGAGGCCATGAAGCTGATAAGAGGACTGGAGCACCTCCCCTGTGAAGACAGGCTGAGAAAGTTGTGGCTGTTGAGCCTGGAGAAGAGAAGGTTCTGTGGGAACCTCACAGAAACCTTTCAATATCTGAAGGTGCCTACAGGCAAGCCAGAGAGGGACTGTTCATCAGGAACTGCAGTGATAGGACAACGAGTAATGCGTATAAATTGAAATTTACTGTGAGGGTAGTGAGATGCTGGAAAAATTTGCCCAGGGAGTTTGCATTGTGGATGTCTCAACCCTGGCAGTGTTCAAGGCCAGGCTGGACAAGCCTTGAGCAGCCCAGTCTAGTGGAAGGTGCTCCTGCTCATGGCAGGGGAAGCTGGGACTAGATGATCTTTATTGTCCAGTCCAATCCCTTAACATCCTGTGATTCGATAATTCTATGATAACTGTGATCCACTTCCAGGAGCACATCTTACCTCTAGTACCACAGGGAGTGGCCTTCCCTCAGGCTTCTGTCCCACCTGTCATAGTTGCACCCTTTCTCGTGCACTCTGGGAACTTCCAAAGCAGAGCCAGCTCACCAGCTGCACTCACCCAACAGGTTTCTGTGTCCTGACAGAAGAAGCGGAGCTGGCAAACTCTGAAGTGGAAATGTTTTCCTCCTCTGCTGAAAGGATGCAAAACAATGACAAAAGTGACCCAGACTAACACCAAGGAAAGTTGATAGAGATGAGTGAAGCCCTTGGCTGCACCAGGAGGTACTCAGTACTATTGGATCACATTAGCCTTCTAGCTTCATGGTAGAGGGTTGAAAGGCACAGGGAGAGAATATTAAGGCAAGGATATTGATGTGACAGAGCTGAAATCAGAAAGAGAGACAAAATCATGCATCAGCTTTCCTCAGAGGTAGCTCAACAACTTGGCTATGCGTGTGTCATTTGTGCATCATTTATTTTTTCCTCATTCAGGTGGAGAACCTGCATTATTTGTTAAACAAGCTATTGTTAACAATGTGAGGGTGCTTCCTGCTCATTCATTAACTCCTTGCCAGGCCAATAAATCTTTGGCTTTTGGCCTCACAGTATTTATTTGCAGTGGATACCCTTGGGTTAAATCACTTTTGAGCACCAGGCAACTGAGATGGCTTTTTCAAAGCAAGATATGCTGTGTCTGCCCACACAAAGCACAAAGCACAGAGGCCACAAAGAGAGCTTCAAGTAAAGAGATCAGCCACAGCCATCCATGCTCAGATGACAGACTCTGCCTGAGAAGAAAGAAGACTCTTCATTTTCTGAACTGTCACTGACATTTTTTCCACCTGAGGTAGAGAGGAGAGGAAAACAAGGGTCTGCTCATTAAAGCTCGTTATTTAAAAGTAATACCTGCTAGGCACTGACATTTCACTTCAACCAAATTCACAGATCTTCCTGGAAATGAAAATGAGTTGTTACTGCTGAGCATAACAACCAGGAAATGCAGAGATTCCTTGCTTGTGGAGCCCTCTAATACAATCTTGAAGTAAATGTGAAAAAGGGATTATAAAGGACCCAACTCCCTGAGGTAATTATAACTACATATTCAGTGCTTTGAAATCTGATGTATGAAGGGTTAATCCAGAAATGTATAATATACTGCAATGTCATCAAGGCAAAAATCTATAAGTAACTGACTTCAGCTTTGCAGCACAAAATGGTAGCAGTATTATGAAACCTGTATAGAAACTGACTGTAAAATATTTGACGTGAATGGTTTATTGAAGGCAGGCTGTTGCCTTCAGTGGTACAGTTAATCTTTCTTCTGTTGTTAGCCCTAATTGTGAAGGGTTTTCTTAAATCATCTGAATAAAAGCAGTGTTTTCCGTCTGTTTCCAGGAGTCAATAGCTCTTAAACACCTTTACTATTTGGATCTACCGCTGCAAAATTTGCATGTGAATACCTTCAATGACCAATTAATTCAGGGTAAGTTTTAGTTGACCTAAACTCACATCCATCGAATGAAATTGTTCTGTAAAAATTGGTTTGATCATTTCATGCTTGCACCATTAAATACACTGTTTTCTAAGCAGACAATCTTACTCATAGTCTTTGAGGTGAATTATACATGAGAAACCTTGCAAATAGGACATGTTCTTTCTATCAAAATATATGCCTTTCAAAAGTATAGGCTCCTCCACTTCTGGAGAAGTTGGTGTTTAAAAATATCCTCCTGCCATTTCGCTGTACTTTGAAGCAGTTACTCCTTCAAAGCAAAGACACTCAATTGCATCAGAAATGTAAACATCTGCCACAAATATGTTTGTAATCAGCATTCAGAGTCAGGAAAGCATCCCTGTGCAGAAAGGTTAGTTAAGCATGTGTTTAAATTTAGGCACATGTTTGAGTCACATGAAAGGAAGCTATGTTTCAGCATTTCTCTTTGCACTGGCTGTTGTACCTACTCTCTGCTGGAGAAATCAGAGGTTCATCCAATCAACTGTGTTGATTGCAGTGCCTGTATTTCCTATGAGAAGTTGCCATTCACATTTAAACATTTTCCTAGGTGAGCGTGGGATTTCAGTATATGCACAAGGGAGTTTCTAGATCAAGGTCTAAAATCAAAAGATGTATGAAGAAACATGAACAAATTAGCCATCATTCCCAAAGACCTTTCTTTTGAATACAGTCCACATTTTTCAAGGCGTCACTGTTCTCTGCAGTTCTTGAACAGCTGGCCCTCAGCTGGTGAGATCTGGTTTGAATGAATGACTGCCACCTGATAAAATACACTGATTTCCCTACATGAAAAATTAGTGGCCTGCATAATATTGAGTTTTATGTAAATAAAAGGACATGCAATTTCACCTAGTAATTTTTTTAAATTATTATAGTAATAATCATGACAATTATATAGCTCCTAGGTTTTGATAAAAACTAACTTCCCTTTTTTTCTTACTACAGATTCTTTTTCTACCAGTATTATATTTTTCTTTTCAGATAAGCATATCCCAACTTAATTAGGGATAGCAGTTGTTTTGCTTTGTAAAAACGTAGTCACATGCTCCAATTTTTATGGATTAGAATCATACAGATCATGCTGTTTTATGAAGGACTTTCAGTAATTTCAGTTAGATTGTCCTTTTTAGTGTTGTTTGCTTAGTTCACAATCTTCCCATAAAGTTTTTCTGCCCAAAACATGTATTTCTTTCCTTGGTTTGTATTTAATTGCCCTAAATCAGTGAGCTGTAAGAATTCCGTGCATAGAGTGATCGATTTCACTCCTTCACATACCGTATTCATCTCTGACTTCACAAAATTTAGCAGTATGGCTCAGTTCCTCACCATATACAGGCGTACTTCTCTATCAACTTTACAAATGTTTGAGAATTTTTTCCCCCATCTTGACCAAAAAGTGAGTAAATTTAAGAATAAAGTGAAATTCTTCTTTTTCTCTAAAAAACTAGAAGGGATAAAAGACCTGTCCTATGCAAATATCACCCCCAAGTATAAGAACCAGCTAATAATATAGTGGATCAGTTCATTTCATAGCTTTGAGATTTGGAGAATAAGCATGAGTGAGAAGTTCTTTTGGTATTCAGATTAATACCATATTTTCACTTTATTCATCCCAAGACTCAAAAAGTGAAACAAAAAACATGCACATGCAGTGTGCTCAGCACTACATAGTATCAATATCTTGTCTGCAAACCCTGCACTCATATGATTTATACATACAGCTGGAACAGTCTAAAGCTCTTCAACATTTGCCAAAAATATGACTAAGAGGACACAGTCACAGATACACCAGCACAGAAATAGTCCTGTATCAGCACCTTCTACAGCACAACGTGCACTCCTCATCACAAGGTGTCTGCTTGGATTTAGAGATCATCCCTGGCAGGACTCTGTTTGTGCCTATTGCCTGTCAGGCATTCTGTGCAAAGCATGCAACTAATGTGAAGTTCCAGCAATTTCTTGCAGCCCTGTCTGCAGCCCATGAGGATCCCAAAGGTGGTTTGACACCAGAGGGATAAAAGCTGAGAGGACACATACAGTGGGATGAGAAAAAGGAAGTAAAGCACCAGAACCAGGCAGCTGACTTTTCTCACCAAGTACCAAAACCAGACAGAAAGGCGAAAAGCTGATAGGTCAAATCATGTACAAATGCAAGATCTCACCTGTTGTGAGGTTCTGCTGGTGATAAATATGGCCTAGCAATTGACATCAAGGGTCAAAAGTCTCTGCAGGAATCTTGCTGCAGACATCTGGGTCTGACTATTTCGATATGACTTACAACCAAGGTGTTAACAGTTTCCTCTGGAAGACAAACAATTTGTTTACTCCTTGGAGCTTTGGTCTATATTAAGATAAAAACTCAGCCTATCCTTCTCTCCTTCAAAGCCAATCAGAATAATATTTAATAAGGAAATAATAAAGCAGAAATCTGAGTGAAACTTATTTCCAGAGATCACTTTAATTTCATCTTCTGAGACTGATAGTCAGATCAGCACTGCTCAGAGCATACGCAATCCTCGTAAATGGGTGTCAAGGAATTTTGCCTGAGCCAGCACTTCCCAGATGCAGCATTTGGTTTTCATGTTGCCAGCAAACTTACAGTTTGGTTTATTAGCGCACAAAGGAGGTCAAGTGACCTGCTAGAGGTCTCCCAGCAAGTGGAGCACAGCACTGAGTTTGAACTCAGGTTCCACCTGGTTCACAAACTTCTACTGTCTTGTTTGGCTGCTTCCCATCCATCAATTCTGCTCATCCCTGGCAACTCCCCAGCCAACAAACCCTCCAAGTCTTCTTCCTGATCAGGTTTACAAGCAGGTTTTTTTTACCATTCATCCAGCACACACTGAATTTGGTGGGTTCAGTAAAACTTCTATCTGTACTGAAAGTGCATTATGAGTGCACAAGAGTGGGGGAAGAGGAGTACCCCTACAAAAGTCCATTTTGTGACCCACTCTCCCCACCCAGCATTCTTACAAACACACTCATGGACAGTAACATTTCTGTAGTGCCTAAACAAGGGCTATCCCAAGCTCATCATAGCAAAGAAGAGCCACCGCTCCCCAAATGTGCAGAGCCTGGGGTCAGTCAAAGTACAAGAAAATGCTGGAGAAACACCAATTTTCCTTTCTCTTGGAAGCCTGTTTTTCCTGTTGCACTTGGGTCATTCATTGGCTGAATGCTTGCTTCGCCTCTCTAAACTGCTCATCACCACTGCTCAACTCTGACGTGCATCTGACTGTTTCCTTGCTCCTCACAGTGAGCTCAGCACTGGTTCAGGCTGAATTGCATTTGCAATCAGTAAGAACTGTTAAATCACTAAATTCAAGGGCAGTAAAAATTGTTGTTATTCATATTAAGAACAATAAATTTAACAGTTAAATACTCATCCCAAAGAAATGCATTTTTGTCTGAAAATGTACCAATTTTTTGTTGTCTTGGCAGTGAACACAGAATCAGACTTAGAATCAAAAAAATAAAAACAAAATCCAAGGCTTCCCACTACAAAACTTTACAGTCTTATATAATTCATAGCATTTCTCTGGGCTTCAGTTCCTCCTCCTACAAAGTAGAGCTATTGAAAAATGCCTGCCTTTGCCAAAAAGTGGGTTTTTCAGCAAATGAGGACTGTACTGGGTGTAATCCTGAAAGTTTACAGGCTTTGAAGCATTTCCTCAAAATTGAAGCTATATTCTATGTGATTGGGGTTTTTTGACTATCAGGTTAATGACTTGATTGTGTATGTGTGCAGCGAGAAGAGCAAATGTTAATAAAGTGTGACTGTCCATGGGCACAAGAAAGAGAAATTGTCCTTCACACAGAGCAGCAGAGCATGAGGCTGGGGCAATCCTCCCTGCCCTCCACCTCCATCATCTCAGGTGAGCGTAGGGCTGGGCTCCAGTGCCATCTGGGGACATGAGCCACCTTAGGAACCAAACCTACCGATCCAGTTTTGCTAAAGAGGTTATTTGGAACAGAAAACTCAAGATAGGACTTGACCACAAAACAAAAGGACTGACTTTTGCATTGTATGACTTTCTACCCACCCTGACTCTGAGGAGGAAGGACTCTGGACTCTGTCCAGAGCTGCTCTCCTGGGTGGACATGTATATGCACACTGGAAATGTCAGTGTTAGCTAACCTTCAAAATGCTGCCTGGGACCACCTTTGCAATTGCTGGTTGATTTGAAGTTTATCAAGGACAGACATGTGACTTTGGAGATTCCGGAAAAGGAAGGACACTCCAAGGAACCACAGCTGTTACTAATGATGCCCTCATGTTATTCATAGCTAAATTCACATTTTTGTCTAAAGCACATTCTGCTAGTTGCTGTTTTAAAAATGCTGCAGTGCAAAAGCAGAAAAGAAGATCTCTTGTCATTTCCACATTGTAGTAGGATGCTAAATGAAGCCTCTGAGAGTACCTCAGATGGAGTCTCTTCCTGTTCCAGCTGCCAAACAATTTACACCATCAAAACCTGTTTCTGGCCAGGGTGTAATGGACAGTATCAGAGTGCTCTTTCTGTGGTAATTTGGAATCAAAAGAGATTCTCAAGTGACAAATTATGAAGGCATGAAAAGCATCTAGTTCACTCTATCCATACAGAGCACAATTATTTTTTAAAGTAAAAAGAAAGCAAAAAAAATGGACAGCAAAAAAAATTTTAAAACCCTTAATATTATTTGAATTGCTGAGATTTCTTTTGTGGGTTACATCCAAACATCTTGATCTACTTTGGTACCATCTGGAAAGGTCACAAATCATTTACCATTTTTCTTAATCCAACCCCGCAACGTACTGTCATGCTGATCCTTCTCACAACCACCCTCTTCTCAGTCTCTGTAATTCAGAAGCCAGCAGCAGACATCCCTCTCCATATTGAAACATGCTCCCATCAGATTATTCAGAACAAAACAATTCCTCATCTGGATTATAGAGCAGGAAAAAAACGGGACATTTCATGGCAGCTTTCAAACTTGCACATGTCATAATCCTGCACAGAGCAGCAGAGTCACTTTGTTGACCCAAACTAGGAAGGTGTGTGACTGTGGCAGATGGGTCTTGTTAGCAACAATGCACAGCTTCCTTCCTTTGAAACAAGCAAGTTTAAAGTGTAAGACATCCCATAAAGTAAAGCGTTAGAATTGGAAAATGGCTAAAAAGGCTCAGTGACATTGCTTAGTTTTCAATGACAAATAAAAAAATCCCAGTCTCTCTCTAACCCAGAAAGCAGAAACTTTGCACGTGCTTTGGCCTGTATCTCCATGTGAGCCACATCATGAGAGTTGCACGATGCATGGCCTCACATTACTTCTGTCTTCTGCTTTAGTTCAAAAATTTAAAAACAACAAAAATAAAAAAATAATAGGTACATTTCTCTTGAGTTCAGCTCTGGAGTTTGAAATACACATTTTGAGATGAGAAAGAAAACTTTCTTTTCCTAACTGCATCAGATTTTTCTCGGTGGAGGAAGTGAACACTAGCCAAAAAGCAAAAATATAATCCATGAGTTCCTGTATTTTAACTGTCTCTCATCTTGAAGCAATAAACAAAGGTTAATCAAATACTTACTAGTTGAGTAAATATTTTTGCTCATATGTATAAACCGACCTAGGTCAGATTCTTGTGTTTTGGCTCAGCATTTGTATGTCTTTTCAAGGTTTATAGATTCAAAATTATTTTTTTCCATCTTAACTCCATATGCTAAATTGAGAAACTATGCATATATACCTACATATGTATATACAGACACTCTATATACATTGTTTTTTACAGACCCTCCAAGAACTGTTTCTTTTTCCTCTAAACAAAGCCCAGAAGCTTGTCCATGAAAGTGTCTCTTTGGAACTCCGCAATGAAAAAAATCAAAATGCATTAAACAGAGGTCAGTATATTCCACCAAGGTAACATAATCCAGCTGCCTACAAACCAGGTGGAAGGATCTTCCCAGCCTACAAACTCGGTGGAAGGATCTTCCCAGCCCACCTTACAGAGGGTGGTGATGTGTCAAAAGCTCCATTTAGGCAACCTGCTCCCATCCAACCCTCCTTACTTCGCATGTTCACTCCTACCTGTGGCTTTCAGCAAGCCCAGGTCCTGTATCACTCCTATCACCTGCCAGCATAACAGAAAGCCCTGTGCTGCGGATACTGTCAGAACTATTCATTTGCTCCAGCTCTGTGAAAGTTGTGGTTTAAGCCCTCAACTGCATTTGAATCCTTACGGCAAATTTCTTCATTGACTGAAAGCTGTGTTGAAGAGCATGACCCCACATTTTCCCAAAAGCTATAGAGAAGGGAATGGAGAAGTAACTGCTCTCTGAGGACTTCCCAAAGGAGACCTGACCTGCCAGACAGCAGACATGCTGCCACTGCCCCCCGTGGAGAAAGAACCAAGCAATAATAATGTCAAGTAACCTCTGCCAGCATGATTATCTATGCCTTCCAAAGCAGGGCCATTTAATTCCACAAAACTTGTAGCTATGCTTTGAGAGCTTTTCTTTCAAAGACAATAGTGTCAGGTTTGTTCCAAGCTCTTTCTACTTTTCTCAGGATTGCATATATTGTGGTTGGGCTGAACTGCTTTAAGATAATAGTTCTGCCATAACCTTTACTCCAGACAAGTGTTCACTTTATGTCCTGAAAAACACATATCAAACCAGACATTATTTCTGGGAACCATATCTCTCTTCTGATCCTCTAAGACTCAATTAACTCAGCTTTTTAAGGATCATAGCCTTACGAACCAGCTCCATCTCTCCAACTGTAAGGTGATGGGCCTGGACTGTACCTGAGCCAGTGACTTTGGATCCAGAAAGCAAAAATGCAGAGTGGGTGCTACCAGGCCACCCATCCAGTTGGGTCTGTAGACCAAACCTCTCAGTAAGCCAATTCAAATACAGGTTCTTCTTCTCATCTCCCTCTCCAGAGGTACCATGACATACCCATGGATGCCAGATGGATCTGACACATTGGCATCTAGATCCGACACACTGGCATCTAGATCCGACACACTGGCATCTAGGACATTACTCCACAAGCCAAGGCTACCCAAGGGATAGGAGGGACTTTTCCCTTCCATGAGCTAGCTATGCTTGTTTATTCTTGGTGAGGAGAATGCAGGTTTCGTCTGAGAGACAAATTATTAAAATATTTTAAAATGGAAAGCTGGACACTAGATAGTACTCTGGTGCTTATAAAATACAATGTAAGACAGATCAGACAAAACAGATTTATGAGAATCTAATTTTTTTCCAATATTCACCAATCACTTGGGACTGGGGTGAATAGCTTACACAGTTACTGCATTCCTTCCTCATCCATTAGACTTTGCCCCTCCTCCATGAGTCTCAGTGAATGCATTTGCCCCAAGGGACACAAAAGCCAACTTTGCTGCAGCTGTTTTTACAAGACTAACCTTTCATGGATCCAGGCCAGACCACAAGGAAGCAAGCCACAGACCTCTGCCCATTTTTTGCCTTATCCTGGAAAGATACAACATTGTATGCCTTTGTCAGCAGTGGTCTATCTTGGCTCTATCTCCAGCCTGGGATTTAGTCCTGGGAAACCCTCACGTGACTTCTTACAGAATCTCCATTTGAGCCAGCTTTCCCTGAATTTTTCCTCTCTTTGTTTATCCACCTATTGGCTTTGCTGTTTTGGAGATATTTTTTACCTTTCAATTTCATGCTTTAGGACCCTAATTGTAGAAAGACATGACTGCACCTCCTCAGATATGAGAACCAACTTCTGACTGCTGCCTTCTCAGACAGGCAATTCCACATTGAGACTGAAACTTTTCCCTCCTATTGTTCATTCTACACATTTCAAATATAGTTCAATCTTCAAATATAAGCCTAATTAAACAATCCATATGTACATTAATGATGTTATAGGTGTTTCTTTGGGAGTCACTAAGTCAATCAGCAGCAGAGTTTACACATAAAGAAGTCTGATATGACCTTGCTGGCACACAGGTCTAGAATGAAGAACAGCTGACAATGGGAGTGAGCAATGGGACAAAAAGAATGTGTATTTCTCATCCTCTCCCAGTTTTACATTCTCCTTCTTCCAAGTTCAGTCTCAGCTTCTATAACCTGGAGCCTTGTGGTTCTCAGCTACAATTACCGCAATTACAACTCTCAACCAGGGAAGCAGGGTTAGGATGGTATCTGCTCACCATGGGTGGTAAGGGTGGAGAAGTCCTTTCCCAAGCTGCTGTCAGTGCTGAGTTGCAGGTTTTTACACACATGCTGCAGGGAAGTGTTTTTGCCAGAGGCAACCCACAGCATCCACTCACACAACACTGCTACCCAACACTTATCAACACTGGAATTTTTCCATCTTTATTACCCTTCTTGAAACTTCCAAGTAAAATATGTGGGTTTATGTCTTACTTTGACTAATATTTTTACTAATCTTGCTCTTTTTTGTGCTGTGGGAATGATTGTGGTTGCAGAGGAAGACAGTTCCAGTGACTAACTCAGCTGCCACAGTTCAGCGGGACAACTTGTTTCTGACTTTTACTCAGACCCTCCACAAGAACATCCCCTCAACACTAAGATTACTGGCCATTACTTTATCTATGATACCAAACTGCATTTTTGCCAGTGGTTCTTCCAGCACTTTCTGAGGAAGCTGAGCTGCAGTTTTTCAGGGAGATAGGCAACCGGAAGGTGATTGCAGTGGGACAGTGCAACATTTTCAAAAAATCAAGTTTGGTTTGGTTGTTTGTTTTTTGTTTTTTAATAACTACACAATTATCATTCTCCACTCATTACATCTCTGCCTGATTTCAGGCTCCATTTATATTTTTTTACATGTTTCTGTATCCCTTAGCCAGTAAACATAATGTGTGGTCATAGGTTTTTCAGTGTAAACAGATCTCTGTAAAAGGTCTCTGGTTTTTAACAACTTTACTTATGCATGGGATCTCCAGCTGGCCAGCAATCTGCTGAATCCATACAAGCCCATATGGTGGAGCCCACACAGTGTCAGTGCAGGGGTGTAGATGTGGGCTGGGAAAGTGCCCACTGTGACATTGGTGCTCCCAGGCCATGCCCCCACAGGCTCCCGGCAGCTCCTCCAGGACTTTATCACAGTTTCACTGCCCTTTTACAGGGTCAGAGAGGTATCTCCTTTCCAGTGCTGTCATCTTGAGACCTGAACAACAAGATGAGGGACATGCTTTTACACCAGCCTAGGCCAGCAAAAAAGCATACAGCAGAGGTGGCAGGGGCTAGCTGTCCTGCCCTGTGGACAGGTGACTTCCTGCTTTCCAGGTCTTTTCAAGACTTATAGAAGTCTGAAGAACCAGGTTTTGAAGAAAGCACAAAGACAACTCGTACTCTGTCTTTCCTGGGTTCACTGCCCTCTCTATGTCCATGGGAAGCTGTGACCACAACTCTTGGACTCAGGAACCAATGTGACCACATTGTGCAATTCAGGAGCTCCTGGTAACTGGAAGGACATAGCTCTGGCTGTGTCCAGTGGAACACCTGAGTGCATCCACCTTTCTAAGCTTCACGCTGGAGGCTGACCTCACTCACAGTCAGTCACTCAGTAGACAGATCTACTTCAAGCAGAGAGTCAAGGACATCTGGAAACTAGGGTTGGGAACCCCATTTCCTAAGAATCAGGAGAATTTCCAGGCATTCCCAGTTTGCATCCTTTGGTATTTGCATCACAGTAACAACAACAGGCTCTGGATCACAGACCACTGTGGCTCTGTTAAGACTTATGTTCATTATGGCTATAAACCCATTCTCCACCTGCAGCCCCTCTCTGGTCATAGATACGTGTCTTTCTCCTTCCCTGGTTTGAAAAGAGAAGCCCTCCTCTGAGGTTTGTCAGGCAGTAGAAGCAGTCAGAGGAGCAGTTAGTAACCAAATTTAGATGTGAAAGAAAAGAATTGGGTCGAAGGCACTGACAGCTAATTTCAAAATGCTTTCAGTTATGTGTTCTAAGGCTGAGAAGATTTTTTTCTGTTGCTGCTAATTAAAATTATAATAAACGGACACTTCTGTACAGTCCTGCCATTACACAATTTATACCTCCCTCATCTAGTGATTTCCTGGGGCATGTTTTAGTTTAGATATCTCTCTGGTAGTGAGGCGACTCTTCTTCCCACACAGTCCACTCACATATATCTCCTTTCATAAACATCTCAGATACCCTTGACCTTTCAGTTTCTTGCCTTTGTCTCTCAAAATTCACTTTATATGTCCACTCTAAGAGGGTATGTTTTCTGAAGTCACTAGAAGAGTTGTCTTGCCAGATAGTGGATCAGAGAAGAGCAGTGCTCTTCATCTCAGCAAGGTTCTGAATATTCCTTCTTGTATTTCAACTTCCACTGTGGTGACCACTGTAGCCCCAGTGTCTTGACCCAGGTTCTAAGTAGGGCATGTGTTATCTGAGTAATGAAATACCTGTCCCCTCAGTTTTGCCTCTTGCTCCCTCTTCCTGTCCCCCAACCTCACACAGCATAGCTTTGAGTAACACCTGCAAGGGTTTGTTTTAGACCCTAAACCAAGAGGGACAGCTTCTGAAGGGCAACACTGGCAATACTACTCTGTGCTCAGAACTAATGCATGCACATCTGCTCCACTGAGGTGCCTCAGCACCAGCATCTTTCATTTGCTGTCAAAAAAGAAGACATATAATATGAAATTTGCTGAAATATAATATCCAGCAGTTAGCAGCTTCTAAAGGAATATTAAATCAAACTCAAAGTAGTGTTGAAAGTGAACAGAAATAATAGATCCAAGTTGTATCCAGCAGACGCAAACAGTAGAACGCAACTTTGCCTGATGCTCAAGATGCCTTTGCTTGGCAATTTAGCTTGTAAACTAACCACTGTCATTTGGCAAATTCAGAGATGTTTTAGGCACAGAAAAGAGAACAGCAAGGACTGGTGTGATATTAAGGGATACATACACAGAAAGCAATGCAAATGTTACTATATGCCTCTTTGCCCAGCTGTATTTCTGAGCCCGTATTTGATGGAGAAACAAGATATCATTTATCCTCTCCATACATTCGAATTATAAAGTTCTACATGTACCAAGTGCGTAATTATGGCTGGATTTTGCATACAAAGCACAAGGAAGAGGGATGTGGCTTCCTACAACTTCCCTTGTGCATTTCTGCTAGAATCAAGCACTTCCAGTCAGGAGACTACCAAGTAAAGCAGGAAGAAAGAGTCCATTTTTGCCAAGTATGAGGTTCTGCCACCACTTTGGAGAAAGGGACATGGGGCTTTGGCTGAGCTGCACAGGTAGCAGCTGTGGCCCATGCAGAAGGAAAAAACCTACACAGGCTGCCAAAACAACCAGCTCTCAAGGGAGTTTCACTCCCAAGGTACGAGGTAGCCCCAATGACTTCTTGGCAGCTGGCATGTGTCACCTCTAATGCACATAACAAAAACTCTTCATCCTGACCCCAAAACACACCTTGCCTTTTAAGAAAGAGCTAAAAGTAATGGCACTGTTATGAAACAATAAATATGTTCTTTTTCAGAGGCAGGTGTATGTTATGCTGTTCTGAATGCAGCCATAGTTCACATCTATAAGACCTAATCAATGCAAAATCTATGTATCTTGACTGAGTCTCAAGAGATCATGTTTCAGCCCTGCCAAACCTATGGATCATGAATGAATCTTGAAAGACCATGTTTTGTAATTGTGTACACAAACCCACTGGAAAAGGGGTGAATGCAAAAAAGACAATTGCTACCAGGCACAAAAGGCCTCCTAAAGAAATTAAGTCTAGAACAGAAGGGTCATAAGAGTTGACTAACACAGAATAAATACACAGAATTAATGTAAAATAATTAATAAGGAGATGATTAAAAACCTGTGCAGGTAAGAAAGAGGAAGAACTCAGAAAGCACTTAGCATTGAAGCAAAGTGCCTTTTTAAGAGCTGTTGCAGAAAAAAAAGTACAGTTATATTTAGAAACTACATTGAAACACTAGAGAGTCAGCTGAAAAACTATAATAATAAAAAAAACCAAGCTTTTGAATTCATTGGCCTGATTATCAAAAATGGGTGTCATTGAAATCTACAATGAAAGAAGAGCTATTAAAGACCCTTTGGAGGGTCTTGCTCTTACTAAATAAATATGATAAGATGAGCAAGGTTTTATCATGCTTTTGCAATTTGCTCATGATGTTCCAGGCCCACAATGAGTAAAAGAAAATGTATGTTAGTTTGTGCCCAAAGGATTATTCCTTCTAATGATAGCTGTAAACAGTATGTTTATTTGCAACCCTGAACAAGAGAGGGCAAAGTGCCCTGTGTGAGCAAAATGCTTGCTACACACAGTGTTTGCTACAAAAAAAAAAAAAAATCAGCAGCAATATTATATCTAAAGCAAGCCCAGGCAATTTGTGAAAAATAAAACAAAACAGAACTTGCCCACCATTGTTAAAGCTGGGATATCCTGTCCCAAAACATCTGAGAAAATCCCATCAAGATTTTCTCAACCAGTCAAGATCCTAACTAATCAGATGGCTCCCACATCTATGTGTCTGAGACAAAGCTCATGGCCCTGAATTAGGTTTTGAGAGAGAGGGCATTTCATAGCTTGGTTCGGGGTTTAGCTGGAGGGGCTTCCCACTGCTGCTGGGAAGCTTGGATCAAAACCACATCCCAAATCTGCCATGAGAACCTGGGGAGACAGGACATTAGAGCACTCAGAGGATCACATATAATGGCAGCAAAGCAGCTGTGGCAGCCTGGCTAGTGCACAGGAGAGTGTCACCAACAGTCCTGTGCCACACAGGACCCTGGGTGCTGGGAGTGCCCAGTGCTGCACTGCAGCACCAGCTGCCACTGCCACTGCTACCACCACCCACTCTGAAGTTGCATCAATGTTGACTGCACTGCCAAGGCCACAGCCAAGCCCTACACTATCCCTGATAAGAAGAATTAAAAAAAGCTGGGGCTGAACTCTTTGCACCAGGAGCACGGAGGCATCCTCTAACTGAGGCTATTCAAATCTGTTATTGCCAAGGGCTGCTGGACAGCGTTAACGGAGCTCAGCCAGTCGGATTTTTATTTTTACCCCTTTCTGGTCAGCTGTCAGGAGCTAGACCAAGCTTGCTGGACTCAAGGCTGCCCCTCTGGCTAGTCTGCTCCAGAGATTTCACACAGGCTGCTGCGGGGTCAGCGCCTTGTGCTCTGCCTGTGAGCAGACACATGCCTCTCCTACCGTGTGTGCCCAGCGTGTGAACACTGTAGATAAATAGGCCATCCTAAGCCTTTTTATGCCCCAACTTGCCAGTTTTCATAACAGGTTTAAAATATTCAATATTTTACCACCAAAATGCCTGGTTAGAGAGGTTTTTAGCAACCAGTACGGGTTGCTTTTGATGCACACATTTCAGCTAATCCATATGTTTTTGCTGTTGTCCTTGCCTTCTGCATTGTTACCTGGTCCTTTCTGATCCTGACTACTCATCTACAATTTCACAGCACTGTGTTGTTGGGTCTGTTCTGCATTATGCTGCTGAAGTTTCAGTGCCAACCATGCTGCTGTAACCCAGCACACTCTTCACGTTTACAAGGGGAGAGACTAAAGAATTTTTTTTTCCCAGTCTTTCCGTTTCACTTCTGGAAACCTGCAAAAAATGCAGAAGAAGCAAAAGTTGCAAGGAGGAGGGGTTAAAGGGAGGCACAAGGAACTTGTAATAGAGGGGGCAGAGCTGCAATGCCAAGTTCAGTTATAAAATCTCATAACTGCCTTAATAAGGAGTCAGTTTATTTTTTACAAAAAAAGGAATTATTTCTGAATGTCATTCTCAAACGTGCCACAACTGATACATCCCCTGCACACCTTCAGAGAGATCTGCCTGTCTACTTTTGATAATGGAGAGCAGCCAAGCAGGTCTCTAAGCGGGTCTGTCTCATGCCTGTGGAGCAGCATGGGGACTCTCACAGGGCTCAGTGCCAGCTGGCAGTGCTTCAATCTAATAATCCCATACAGCACTTTCTTACAGTGCACTGCAGGGTGTTGTAAGGCTTCATTAGCTAAGTCTTGTAAAGGATTGTGACTGCTTAAATAAAAGGGGCCAGTTTAATGTCAAATATTAGGAGGACATTTTTTCATCATGCAAAACTTTCAGTTCCAGCTCCGAGAAGTCAGCTCTCATCCTGCCCTCAGTTCTGCTAAGGAGAGGCATTTGCCATGGGCTATAGTATCAACAGGATTGTCTGGGGTGGCCTGAAAACACCACACACATAGGTTTCTTTCAAAAACAAAGGGACACTTCACTGATTTCTTGAAAGAAATTCTAATTTTCTTCTGTGGCAACACTTCAGCAGTTAAAACTATATGCAGGCCAGTCCTGTTTTTTGCCAGAACATTTCCTTCAGTTAGATTTAAAACCTTTATAAACCACCATTTAAAAAAGTAACAAAAAGGAGATTCGAAGACTGTATTTTAGCATAAGTGAAAACAATTTCCATTGCAGTTAGCAGAACATTTCAAAAGCAGTAAGCTTTTACTGCTTTGTTAAATAAGTAAATGACAGTTTAAATCAAAACAGTTAATCAGCTGCAAACCTTAGCCATGCAAACCTTCCTGCACTATATCATGAAAACAATATAACCATAGACAACAAGAACCTTTCTGTCCAGAAAATCAGTTCTGAAAAGGAGAGGAAACCTCCCACTGACTGTTACCCTAGCAAATGGTTCTGCATCATACACTCAAAAAAAAAATTTAAACCAGATTATTTACAGGAAGTAGATCTGACAAATTCAGAGAATTACTCTTGCACCAAAGAAGAACACTTAATTGTACTATAAATTAAAGACTTTAGAAATTACTGCTAAAAATCACAAGGGTCAGTTCTTTTATAAATCACAAGGCTCAGTGTCTCTGATATGCTTGATATTATCAATGTTGGTATTACATTATCCATCTGTTTCCCGATAGCCACCGAAGTACACTATTTTTCCACTCCGTAATACAAAGACATATAAACTTAGAATGCCAGACTTCTAGACAGTTGAAAACAAGATTTTCCAATGAGGAAGGTCCTGAGGGAGCTGGCAGATAAGTTTCCTAAGCCACTATCCACCATTTTTTAACAAAATGAGACAGGCAAAGTTCCAGACGACTGGAGAAAGAGAAATAAATCCCCATTTTTTAAAAGGGGATTTAACGGTGTTATATTGATTCCATGTAAAAACCAAAACTGAGAGCTGAAACATAACTAGCTCCACTGAACACCATCTGTGACTTTGCTCACCTGCCACTGAAGCAATGAGGAGGGATATGTGAAGTCCAAGAGCTTCTGGCCAAGCACAGTGGGAGAAGGGGCACTCTGGCCACACCAGCCACTGCAGAGGAGACCACGTGTGTGTTACAGGCAGGATGGCCCATGGTGATCAGCCAAGTAAGTCCCTGGAAGTCTGAAGGAATATAAAAATATTTCCCTACTCTGGGGCTGCCCAAGCTCCTCTAAATCATGGCAGTCAGGTGAAGTCCCCCATCACTGGAAAAAGGCAGCTGTAATACCCATTTTTAAGAACAAGGAAATGGAAGACCCAGGCAACTACAGAGACCAGGCAGTCTCACTGATGTGCCAGGCAAGAACATGGAGCAGATTCTCTTGAAAGTTCCATGCTAAGGCCCATCAAAACAAAGGGGTGATTGATAACAGCCAACATGGCTTTCCTAAGGGCAAATCACACCTGACAAATCTGGTGACCTTCTGTCACAGAGCTACAGCACTGGTGGGTGGGCAGAGCTACTGACATCCCCTACCTGGACTTACACAAAGTGTTTGACTCTGTCCCACACCACATCCTTGTCTCTAAATTGGAGAGACACAGATTTGAGGGATGGACACTGGGTGGATAAAGAGCTGGCTGGATGGCCACTCACAAAGAGTTGTGGTCAAGGGCTCATGGTCCATGTGGAGACCAGTGGCGAGTGGTGTCCCTCAGGGCTCAGTGCTGGGGCTGATACTGCTCAGCATCTTTGTCAGAGACATGGACAGTGGGACCAAGGGCAGCCTCAGCAAGTTCACTGACACCACCAGGCTGTGTGGGAAGCTGACACACTGGAGGGCAGGAATGGCATCCAGAGGGAGCTGGACAGGCTTGAGAGCTGGGCCAGTGCAAACCTCATGGAGGTCACCACAGTGAAGTTCAGGGTCCTACACCTGGGTCATGGCAATCCCAGACATACCAACAGGTCGGGCAGGGAAGTGATTGAGAGCAGCCCTGTGATGAAAGACTCTGTGGTGATGGTAGATGAAAAACTCAACATTTTCCAGCCCAGAAAGCCAAGGAAATCCTTGGCTGCACCCAAAGGAACATGGCCAGCAGGCCAAGGGAGGGGATTCTGTCCCTCTGCTCTGGGGAGATCCCACCTGGAGTGCTGCATCCAGCCCTGGTGCCCCCAACATAAGAGGGACAAGGAACTGCTGGGCAAGTCCAGAGGAGGCCATGAAGTTGATAAGAGGACTGGAGCACCTCCCCTGTGAAGACAGGCTGAGAAAGTTGTGGCTGTTGAGCCTGGAGAAGAGAAGGTTCTGTGGGAACCTCATAGATATTGATATTGATATTGATATTGAAATATCTGAAGGTGCCTACAGGGAAGCCAGAGAGGGACTGTTCATCAGGAACTGTAGTGATAGGACAAGAGGGAAGGGGTACACACTGAAAGAGGGGAAATTTAGGTTAGGTATTAGGAAGAAATTCCTTCTTGAGAGGGTGGTGAGACACGGAAACAGGTGTCCCAGGGAGGTTGTGGATGTCCCAACCCTGGCAGAGTTCAAGGCCAGGTTGGACAAGACCTTTAGCAGCCTGGTCTAGTAGGAGGTGTCCTTGCCAACAGCACTGGGGGTAGGGATGAAAAGATATTTAAGGTGCATTCCAACCCTTAACATTCTATGACTTATGGATTGTTACACAGCTGTGTTGGGCCAGCAAGTGGCAGAAGCATGGAACTACATAATCATTAAAGTTGGAGAAGACCTCAAAGATAATCTATTCCAACTATTAACCCAGAACTACTCTGCTGACTACTAAACATGTCCCCAGGTACCACATTCCCATATTCCTTAATATGGTGACTCCACCACTTCCCTGGGCAGGCTGTTCCAATACCTAAACACCCTTTCAACAAAGAAAGTTTTCCTAATATCTAATTTAAACCTCCCCTTGCACATCTTAAGGCCATGTCCTCAATGGCATGGAGCAGTAGGACTGCTCTATGCCGAGAGGGGCAAGCAAGGCAGAGCAAAGCACTATTTTGGGGCTAGAGGAGGGGCCATGTTCCTCTTCCCATGATCCTCTTCTGTTTTCTGTCATTCCTTACTTTTCCCAAGTATATTGGCTTAATGACTTCTGCCATTAACTGTAGGGGCTCTGCTCTTTTCAAGGCCCAGCAATCACTGAAGAGATCCAAAAATGCTGACTCCCAGCAAAGTTTACTGTAGCTGGCATTTCTGCTGCCTCTGACATTCTTAATGACTTGTTGGTCAAAGAGTGAGGAAACACTGGTTTGCTAATATTTCTGAGCCACAGAGTCCCCACACAGCACTTGCCCTTCAGTAGCCAGGATGGCTTCCCCAAGGTCTGGGATGGGTTAAGTCCAGACACATTGTAAGGTCAGTTTAGTAACCCAGGTTCTGGGAATATTCAGTCTGCAGCCAAAAACACTGTCCACATTGTGTCCAGCTGTCAGGACGTCTCCTTTTCCCTTACTGACACTCAGACTTTTAATTTCACCCCAAACACTTTGATCACGGTTTTATACAGCATAAGCATGTCAAACAAAGTAGTCATTACTTAATTACTTGCTATCTAAATTGGAGAGTTTAGTCAAACATCTCTAGTTTTTGTAATTATAGCCAACTTTATATAAACATCTGCTGGCAAACACCAGGCTTGAGTGCTTGAAGGAAGTACACCACAAATGACAGGAGAATAACCTGGGGTAGCAAAATAAACAGAGTTGCTCATCTCAGCTTGCTAATCTTCTGAATATTTTCACTCTCAAGTGATTTTGACAAGCATTTTTGAAATTCAACCAGAAGTCTGTGTATCATTGGAGTTGTTTACTTTGTTACTACTACAAACCAAAGACTGAGACAATATTTTCATCCTGCGTCTAGTTCGTCAAGGAATTCTGTCACCAATGTTATACCATTACCTTTTTGCATAAAGCATAGGTAGCAAGACCTGAGCCTGGCAGAAAAATGTATCCAGTTGACTTTGTATTTATAAATTTTAGTTTGCCCTTCTTTTCACTCACGACACTCTCTTTTAGGTACAGGCAATGCTAATCTTTTGGCAGACTGGCTGATTATGACTTTTCTCTGCTATGAAATGTCCCATAAAATATGACTCCAGAAACTTCCTGCAGACAAAATCAGGCTTTTTAATTGGCAGAGGAACCTTGTTCTTTTACCTTCTATCAGTTAGATGCTGAAGATCTCTGTCAGGTCTGTACCCAGATCTCCTTGTTGACTTTTCCTTCCAAGAGGAGACCTTCACATGAGTAGGCATAGGTGACCAAACTATTCCTGAAACATTCAGCCTTGGGAAAAGCTTTAAATTAAATGGGAGAGAGCTAAAACTTGGTCTCTCATATGTGTTTCAGTTACCACAGAACATCTTCAAGGACATTGGTCCCCATAGCTGAGTTCCCTGATGCTGGGAAACCTGCGTGCCAGTGCAGCAGTGGGTGACTGTGAACTGCTCTCACATGATCTGTCAAATCTTCAGCACAGGAGATATCCCTTTTCTCCCACAATCATCCTTAGAGGCAGCTATGTCACTCTGAGAAGCCAATACACAGCATTGTGTCAACCTAATGTTAATATTATTTTGTGCTTTCTAGAAGCATTAGTAGCAAAATTGTTTTATCAGTCCATTTCATCAACCTTAAAGACTTATTTAGGAAATCCTTAAGCTCTTTTCTTCTTAGGATTTTTTTCATTTGTTTGTTCTTTGTTTTGGTTTGGGTTTGCTTTTGTTTTTATTTTCAGTAGTAGGGATGTTGTCCAGCCTTAATCTGTCTTTTTATTTCGACTGTCTGAAGGCTAATTTCATCTCAGCTCCTTGTATCTGACTGCTCTGCAGTCATCTGTTCTTCTTTTCAATGCATGTGCTGAAATTTTTGTCTTGTAGCACATGCCTCTTATGGGAACTCCTCATTACTCCTTTATGGTTCAATCCCGCCTCTCTTCAGGTGATCTTTTCCTGTCTTTCCAGTGGGAATAGGAGACAAATATTGCCATACTTACTAAATTTGGCAAGAAATGGATCTCTTATCTTTAGCTGAGATAGCTATGGACTTTAGGTGCTGTGTTTCTCCCCAGTGGAGGTGCCCAGGCTCGTGGAGAGGTGTTTTTTGCCCAGACCAGTGTGGGCCATTGTATATTTACAAGACAGTCTCTGTGCCTAAGTAGGGAGACATGAGGTGCCTCATTACTCAATGTCCTGACTTACTTCTATCCCCTTTTATGACTCTAAATGAAATGGACTGTTGCAGCAGGGTCCGGGAGGGCTGCACGAACCGGCTTCCCCCCAGACCGGGGTCCCTGGTCCGCGTAATTCCACCGGATCCGGGGCGCGCGACCCCTGGGGTCCTGCGGCATGGCGTGAGTCCTGCAGCCACAGAGATTCAGCAGGAAATGAAGTAAGATGAAGAAATGAACTGGAATCCATCTCTGTTCTGTCAGGGAGATTTATTTGGGGTAGGGGGAGAGGGTTACAGGGAAAGGAGACGGGGAGGGAAGCAGGGACAGGGCAGGGGCTGCCAGCGAAGAGATGGAAGACCTCTCTCTGACGCAGACACTGGCTTTTAAGGCAAAGGAAAGAGGCGGGGCTGGCTCTCTCTGAGCCAGTCCCAGGAGGAGAAAGGGAAGATTGGCAAAAGGGTACACACCAATAAGTTTTCAGGTACAGCATGATGCATATTCCAAAATGAACCAATAGCATACAAGCCAGGGAAACAAAGGGAGCACATGGAGATCTGAAAATTGCATTACTACAATTGACTTTCTGCAACCTGTGTAATTGTTTACACCTGAAAAAATCTGTAGTGTTACAGAAAAATATATATGATCATACTTACTGAGCACATGAATGACAATACACAGCAATGTATAGTATTTGGTTATGGCATAACCATCTGTTTCTAACAGCATTATATGATGTCCCAAGGAAGAGTTGCAGCTACACACACAATTCTCACTGCTGTAATCTGGCTCACCATGGCAGGTAACTTCTCTTACTCTATTGCCTGGTGGAATCCACAGAACCATAGAATCACAGAATGGTTTGGGTTGGAAGGGACCTTAAAGATCATCTAACTCCAGCCTCCTGGACACCTTTCACTAAATCAGATTATTCACATCCACATACAGCCTGGCCTTGAGCACTTCCAAGGATGGGGAGTCCACAACCTCTCTGGGCAATTGATTACAGTGCCTCACCACCTTTATAGGTGAGAACTTCGAACCTGCCTTCCTTCAGCTTAAGGCCATTCACTACATGCCCTTGTGAAAAGTTCCTCTCCAGCTTTCTTTTGGGACTTTTTTAGGTACTTCAAGGCTAAGAAATTATGGTATTAACAGTCTAGAAAATTATGAAAGGCAGAAATAACAAGAAAGCAATCCAGACAGAGTAAAACCTATGCCATTTCCCAGTGCTTGCAAAGTCTCTTCCATCACCCACAAAGGAGAAACTTTTTCTTGTTTGGCATGGCTTAATGATGGCCCCCAAAAAAGACTAATTTTCCTAATGCCTGGAAACTTAGTATGTAATGTTGAGTGTGACATTATTCGCTGTGCAAGTGCCAAAGAACTACTTTGTTTGTTTCAGGGTTTTTTCAAATTATAATGTGATTTTTATTACTGTAGATCAAATTATACCAATAGATGTATGGCCTACCTGCACGATCTTTTAAAATTTACATTTATATAGCTTCTTCTATGGTTGGTGATTACCAAACTGCCTAACAAAAGATTCTTTACAGAGATGGAGAGACATTTTTATACTCCTATAAACCTGAAGAAACAGGTAAGTAAAAAAATCAAGCAAAATTAAAAATTCCCTAGGCTGGTATGTCCATAGTGCCTCCAGGTGGAGTAGAAATAATTTCAGCCTCTTAAACCTGCTTGGACTCCATCTGCTGTGGAAGGAGAGAGAACTTTTAGTAAGAAAAATAAAGGAATATATAAGAAAAAGAGAGGAAAATTTCCACTGAGACATGATTTTGCCACTGCAGTCTCTCATAATTGACTGAAGAGGCTTTGCTGTATGGTTTCCTGCAATTACCTGTCAGTCAGCTTAAAGTGCTTCTTAGAACATTGTCCTGAATAAATGAACCTCTAGATTAAATCACTGTGGTGGACACATAAGCACGTATTTGTAGGAACAATTACAAATATCCTCATAAACCTTTTGTCTCCCCTTTTGAGAATTCCTTAATGTTTCAAGGTTTCATTCCATTAGCACTTCATCAGAAATGTGAATCCATGTAATTGTCTTTCCCCGTCAGTAAAAAAACCTGACAATTTCATATAAAATCTGGTAGCCAATTATTTTTTTCTGTGAAACTTTCAAAACATACCACCAATTTGCGTTATGCTCACGTAGGTAATGGTGGTAATCTCCTTTGAAAAATTTCTCTCCTTATTATCAATTAGATAACCTCCACGTACAAGAAGTGCCAAATTCATGTGCAACAGCTGAGGTATGTGATACTTGTAGAAATATATAAGGTAGGTAAAGGCATGAGTACAGAGGGTGGTCAAGAAACTAATGACTGCAAAGAACATAAAATCCTTAGGGAAATGTTCTGGCCTCCATACTGTGAAGGACAGAAAGGCTATATAGCCCCAAGCACTCTCTCTGCTAAGAAGGAAGGAAGACCGTCTCAGCCTAGGATCTTTTTTTTAATACTTTAGCATATTAAGTGTCAAAGTGTTAAACTATCACCCACTGGTCAATAATTTATTGCATTGGTTAATGCACCTAACTGATAAACTCGTGTGGCAGAATCCTTATCCTGAGTAGTAAAGCTCTGAAATTAAAAGGAAGCAGAGCCACTGAATTCTGGTTGCATCAGAAGCTAAGATGACCCAAGTTCCTTCCTGATTAAAAGTGTATAAAAGTGTACAGACTGTTTGAGACTAATGCTATTATTTTGTATTTAATTCAAAATGCCTCACAAGTAAAGAGCTCATCTATTTGCAATGTGTAGAGTCTCAGCTTGCATGGGGAAAAAGATTTCTTGCAACAAAGCAAGGGAAAAAAATGTGAAACAAAGGAACTCTCACTGCTCCCAAAACCCATCTTCAGACACAAACATGTTTACCTTTGCTCAGCAGCAGGCATAATCAGAGCTGCCACCAGAGCAAGTGCTTTTGCCAGAGTGAGCTCCTCCATGGTGAGGATGTCAAAGTATCAGCTGCCACTGAATGAATGTGGCTGTTAAAAAGCAAAGTGTTCTCTGTCAAAGCCATATTACAGCTTAGCATGGAAGAAAAATGTTTTAAGTTTCACTGAGTGACAGATCTCAGTGGATAAAATGACACAGTTTTGAAAGGCAAATATAAGCTGTCTGGACTTTTTTACCTTTCCAGTTTAGGTAATGAACCTCTATAACCCTCTTCCTCCCCCAAATCACTTAATTTACACAAACTCAATCTGCTTCAAGAATTAATTTTTGACAGTAAAAGGAGAGCAGACTCTTATGCCTTTGGGTTGAGAGCCTCCTGATATGTCAGGGACATTTAAGACAGGTTGTCAGTGGTGTTTTCAGACTTACCTTTTATACTCCTCTTTCATGAAAGCCCTTTCACAGGGCTTTGGAAATGCAGTTTTGAGGGTCCACAGCAAAACCTACAAATCCCTAGCATTTCGTATTTCCACTGGCTGTGGTCCTGTGAAACTGCATTAAAAAATGACAGTAAAGAAAGTCTTGCATTTCAAAGACATGAACCTAATGGTATATCAAGATTTATCCTTTAACTTGCTTAATAAATGCACCATTTGCAGTATTTCCAATGTTCAGCAATATGTCATGTCCCCCATGTCACACAGATAAGGAATCTGAGCCTGCACAATCCTCACATCCTGTGACATGCACTACACACTGTACCAGATGATACTAGTGACTATGGCTGCAACCCCTGAATCCTCAGGCTCGCTGATATTTGAAATGCAAAGTGTGCTCATTGCCTCTGCACAGCCTCAATAAACCAAACCTCTGAGGATAAATGACTGCCAAGGCAGAGCAGAGACCCTCTGAATGAGAGAAACCATTCAAACTCAAAGAAGCACCAAAAAAAAAGGAAAAAGAGAGAATTATGTGCTCCTGAAAAGGAGGCAGAGAGACACAATATATGAATCTTGAATAAAAATGAAAACCTAATCACACTACACTGAGGCTGTGGATAGAATATTTCATCCCCTTTTTTGTATTCTGTTCAGTCAGAACAGAAGGCATAAAAGGCATAAAAATGACCTTTCTTGCATTCATGTTTTCAGAAACCTGTTCCAAGCACATGTTTATTTTATCTGCCTGGATCTCAGCTGGCCTTCAGCACTGATGATACCAGATGTTTTGTATCTAAGGATTGCACTCTGAAAAGTGAAGCCTGGGCAGTATGGCAGGTGTCTGTGTGTGAGCAGTTCACCTTCTTCATCCCTGGGATCTTTAGGTGCTGTGTTAATTTAGCAGAGGCCTGCAGTAAGCAGGAATGCTGCCTGGTTCCTTGGCTGCTGTTTGACATGATTTGCCCAAGAGCTCTGGGTATGGTTGGAAGGGTCCTGTGCTGGTCTCAGGCTCCTGACCCACAGCATCAGAAGTAACTTCTGGCAGCCTTTTTGTGTGGTCTTCCAGCCTTTGGCACTAGGCAAGCCCCTGAGCCATCCCTTGCTCCTACTAAAGTGAGGTTTTCTCAGCAATGAACAGGAGTTAAAACTGAGACATTTCCTTCCTTTCAGCCTCAGACTTCAGGCAATTTTCCTGCTGTGTTTTGTCCAGAGGTCAAACCCAAAGAAAGCTGCCTGCTGAAAGCAAAAGGGTGTTTAGCTATTAAGCTTACGTAGTACCACATATGAGATCATCAGAATTGAACCAGACCGAAAGATCTCTATGGCTCAATATCTTCTCTCTGACAGTGGTCAAAAGCAGGTGCCCATGGAAGGTGACAAGTAAGGATACACCCATAGGATGCTTTACCCAGCTAATGCCACAGCATCTGGTACCCTGAGGATGAGGGACACAGTGAACTGGGGGTGATTCCTGTATACTAGGTTACCCCAGGTGCATTTATCTGTCATTAACAAATTCAGTCTTCAGACATGAACTATGCATCTGTGATATCCTTTGGCATAAACTTAATGGCTGAGCACTCAAGCAGATTAACACTGGGCAGGTGAAATTTCATGTGTTAACAATGGCATGTGTAAAAGGAAATTCTTGAAAAAGAGATGAATGTACACCAAAAGGTAAATGGCATAAAGAAAAGAAAGGAGATAATGAAGTATTGCCTTTAATATAGTGTTAATCTCTCAATTGCCTTTGGTCCTAACTGAGAGGAATTGAAAATCTAGAATGGCAACATTTGCATCTTGCTTGATGATCATCATCATTGTTGTTATTATCAAAACTTCTATTACAAATATCTGCTTGGATCAGATTAAAACCCTAGGACTTAACCATATTATGCATCCCAGCTGCTAAAATTGTATTTAGTCTGGCATCTTGTACATTTTCTTGGAGAAAAGGTGGTCATATTGTTAGGACCAATTAAGTCTAATATTACAACATATGAGGAAAAAAGAGGAAGACGCTCAAGGGAAGAAAAGTGATTGAAATATGAGAATGGGCTAATCAAAGAAGAGAATTCAAATTCTTAAAAGCATAAGGATACTGATGAAAGTTGAGCGTTACCACAGAGGGGCTCCTTCTTTTTTTCTACTTAGACCTCAACTACACCTTACTGTAACTACCTGCCTGGAAACCTGGAGTCCTGGAGCAGTCCCAACAACAAAATGCCAGCAAGTGGAAAGGTGGAATGAAAGAGGGACTTTACTGACTTTTAATAAGTGAGGAGAAGAAGAGCGGTAGAGAGACATCTGTCACTCCTAATCCACTTACCAGCCAGGATTTTGGCTTTGAGGAGATTTCTTAGTCTGGACAGACAGAGGAAGGAAAGTGAAGAAGAATTAAAAGATGTCTGTTCATTCAATTGCTTTGTTATGAATCTAAGGATTTGACTGAAAGCATTCATCTGGACCTAGATTTTTCCACTTTAAGTATCTTGAGACTTTGTGGAAAATTATAAAGCACAGTTCACAGAGCAATCAAATTTCCTTGCATGTGTCATTTGAGATTGTAAAGTTGTTTTCAAAACATTTATATCCCTCTGGAGTTTTCCAGCCCCAACCCACATCTTCATATAATATGTTATTGTTGCTGCCATATCTGAGAGCCCATAGGCAAAACCAAGCACAGACTAATACATCCAGAGCCAGTTTGCCTGCTTACAAAGAAGGAGCATATATACATAGAGACAGATGCATAAACAAGGGACAAAAGTAGCTCTGGAAGCAACTAAGAGGCAGTTGGCTCTTCAACAAGATCTTTTCGCTATATTCCAGGATTTAATTACATTACTATGGATGACAGGAAGTCATCCTCCTTCATCCATGTGGGGATATAGAGATTACTGAAGGGTAGGCGAAAGAGATGAGTGTATCATAGCATTAAAACTGTTTTATGCCCCGTTAATGAACCTAGTTTTAAGAGAATAAAGAGAAACACCTTTGATTATAGACAGGAAAAAGATGTGTCGCCATTGAAAGATATACAGCACTAAGAGGAACTCACACAATTTGTGGGACAAAAAATAAAGCAGCAAAACCATGTGATGCAGTCTCAATAAATACTGTTTTAAAAGCCCAAATCCTTATTCACATAATTTCTGTAAAACTTCTTTTGCTTTGAACCTGCCACTGAATTAACTAGTTCTGGAAAGAAACCATATGATTTCACATCAAATACTACATGTCAAAATAATTGGGACAGTTGCATAAGAGCTGCTGCAGCACAGAAGAAAAAGATTTTTTTTTTCTACACACAATATGGAGCAGAAGGGTTATTTATATTTAATTTCTACAGTATTGTGAAAGGCTTTTAGTGTATAATGCTTTTGAGTATTTCTCCCAGTTTATTAAGAATGCTTTTCTACTTCCTGTGCATTTCCCAATGTTTGGCTGACAGCTTTTCTCAGGCAGATGGACCTTGATAAATGATCATGGGGAGATTTCTTCTAATCAGCACTAGGTCATGAGGCAAATGCAACAACTGCTTGGCTGGGGGCTCTGTTCCACATTCAGCAGGTCAAACTCGGAGCAGGAAGTCTTTTGTTCAGACCTAAAGGTTGTGATCAGTGCAGCCCTCATGGCACACCTAGCCCAGGTTAGCTTCAGCTCAAAACACTTTTTACTCTTAGGTTGCACAGAATACCTCTAACCCCCAAGACAGCTGGAAAACAAGGTTAATGCCTCAGACTTGCTTCACAAAGGCCTAGCATATGCTAGTAATTTTATCTACCAACACTGTTATCCATGTTCAACTGCTTATAACCCAGAGGGAAAGAAGTAACTTATTTCAGGCTCCTGAAGTAATATCCCATTCCCTGGAAATGTTTCATGAGGTACAGATTATTTGCTGAATGAAACCACTGTGCTGACCTGCAGCACATACGTGACTATTTCCACTCATCCTCTTCTGCACAGCACATGCAGTAAAAGTGCAGAGTTTAAATTCTATTAAGAAGTTTGCTCCGGAAGTGTGATCATTTAATAGGATCACAAAATTGCTTAAAATACACAGTAAGATTTAGCATAAGAAAGCATGGATTTTTTTTTACATACACATATTTTTACATGGTTCTTTATTTATTAGAAGTTTTAAAGAGGAATTATAGATCTATCTTTACACTATCTAACAAGCAATTTTATCCTTTACTTGAAAAATCAGATTTACCAAAGATAACAATGCATGCCAAAAGTGTCAGAGCACAGAAGTACTTGCATATCTAGCTGACAAGCCCTGAAAATAGGGCAATAACCCCTGGTAATTCCTCAGTATTTAGGATTACCATGGAATAGCATTAAAGTAACTTGGCAAATTATTTAAAATGCCTCAGAGTGTAATTGTGTGCAGATAAAAGTCATTGGGTAGAATATTCTTGCTGTGGTTTGGAGTTCATAAAACAGTGAGGGTCATATTCCAAAGTACTTCTAATTCCATTCTGTAAAATTGAGGTGGAAAAGTAGTATGACAGTATCTGATTTAACTTCTAGATAATTGTAACACCTCTAATAGGATTTTTCCATTGAACAGGAGAGGCAGGCAGTATGTGAAGCAAGGGTCAAGAAAAGAAAAAAATATGTGAGAGTATGAAAAATTCAGAAGAAGAGCATATCTTGAACTATTTTCTTCTCATCAATAAATGAAGATGGCAGAAACTTTTGACAAACTGCAAGGAAGTTTCTTCGTGCTCATCCAACAGGTTTGCTTCTCGTACCTGGAGTGCTTCCCTCCTGAGGCATACACCGACTGAGGCTCCTTCTAGAAAGCAGCTTTGCAAATCCAAGGCTTGTCTCATTGATAAGACACTGACTGGGAACCCTGGGAGTTTGTTTCTTTGCTGACGCAGTGCCCTCACTGCCCCCACCCCAACACACCTCCTCTTGTCATTTACTTGAGCACACATTGAGAAAAAGTATGCATTTTTTAAAATAAAAATTCTGCATTGGCATGCAAAGACTACCTCGCACTAAAAAATCCCTATGTTACTCATCAGGAAGCATGTTTTGGGGGCTTCAGCAGGGTCCTGCTCAGGTCAAGACCCCCCTGACCACACACACCCTGCAAAGGGTGCAGAGGAAGGATGAGAAATGCACAGTGAGCCTACAGTCTGAAAGTTTCCTGGTAATACCAGTCCCTTCCTCCCTCTTCCCTGATAATCATGGCACAGGAGCCATAAGGACAGAAGCTTGCAGGCAAACAATTATGAACCAAAACCAAGTAAAAATATCAATGAGTATGGTATTCACAAACCAGCTGAACAAGCTTTAATTATTAGAAAAAAAACTATTACTTGTCACTGTGATCAAGATTTGAAATGAAGCTATAATTATAGCATTAGTTTTCACTCCCAAAAGACTAATGAATCAGGGACTTGACATTTAGAATTATATTTAATTTTATTAAGAAATACAAAAACAATGGAATACCAACTTTGTCTCTTTTCAAGTCACAGAAGTTTAACTAACATCCAGGGTTCCTCTGGAAAAGAAGTAGGCTAATCCTGATTTATTATAAGGAAAAGAATTCATTATAGTAAAAATAATGTTCTGATAAATTACATGTAAATTATATTTTGTCAGGAAGCTAAAACTGACAATCAAATAAAAATACCCTGAATAGTCATTATGGTAGCACAGATGTTCTTCTGCCCACATTTCACTTTGACTTTTTCTATTCAAGCTGCTCTAAAATAGATAATTGAATAAGAAGATCTAACAGCAGGCTACAGAACCTTTCTGTCCAACTCAGGCTCACAGATCTTTCCTTTCCAACTTTATTCTCAAACCTGTTGTTCCTGGGCCACAAGTCCTGGATATTGAACATGGTGAACTCTATTTAAAAAAAAATATGTTTTTCAGAAATACAAGCTCTGCAGCTGTTGTGGTGCCCTTTTTTTAAGCACTCTGCACTGCATACTATTACCATTTCATGGAACTTGACTAAGGAGTTCAAAATGAGGGCAAATGTGAAGTTCTCAGAAGATCAACTAATTCAACAGCTTGGAGAGAATAAGTGCTCCAAGAAATCACATTAAAAACTGTTAAAAGTGCCGAGTCAACAACAAACTTTGCATTCAGAGTCTGTTAACTGGTTCCGTGGAGAATTTATGCTTATGTCTACAAAACCTTGGTTTTTACTCCTGAGAGCTATTGAGGGATTTTGTTTTAAACAGGACTTTCCAGACCAGACCTCTGCAGCCCTTCTGAAATCTCCTGAGAGTTTGGTGGTATTACTTGCTTAGGAGTCATATGATTAATTGGTCTTGACAGTTTGCTATGTTATCTGGAAAAAAAAAAAAAAGCAAAACAAAAAAAAAAATTCAACAAACAAGCAGGCTCAAAGCATCAGATTCCTCAGCAAAACAAGAACTGGGAAAATATCACAGGGAATCAACAGAAATGTTTCCAACGGTCCATACTGGAAGCTGCATCTTTAAAATTTAATACCAGCAAATATGCCACAATGAGGGGTTAGTTGCACCACTGCCATTAATGTTTATCTCTTTTTCATGCAAACTCTTCAATTCAAAACTATGCACCTGGGAAATTTCAGATATCTTCCTTGAGACCCAGGCAGAACATGGCCTCACCAATTCTGCCTCTGTACATATTGCCCTCCAATACCTTTTCAGGGTAAAGCACATCAATTTCACTTAACTCTCAAAAAATTCTGTGACTGACAGGGCTGAACTTCATCCTTCCATTCTAGCAGAGCTTTAAGAATGTAAACTTCTTTGAGTTGTAAACCTCTGTCCTAAAAGCAACCCATGGGATGGTTCTCTGTCCCACCCCATTGCACACAACCCAAAAAGAGTGTGCAGCTCAACATGGACAGTCAAGGGATGGTGAGGATATCCCCCCAGAGCATGACTCTCTCTGTTCTTGCTTTCCACATCCCAGTCAGGATTGAGCCTGTCTGCTTCTTCTGAAGACAGAAAAATTGATGGCTGCATACTCATCCACATGAGATGACAATGCTCCTTGCCCCATGCTCAATCCAGATGGAAAAAGCTGAATTTTGTACATATTGAAGCCACACCACATAAGCCAGAACCTCTCATCAGGAAGTCAATGCATTTGTGAGGTAGCCATCCTCAGCGTTGAGTCACAGTCCACAGAAGGCACCTCCAAAGCCCCAGAAATCCCATGTGTGATCACAGAATCACAGGATGGGTCAGGCTGGAAGGGACCACAGTGGGTCATTTGGTGCAATCTCCCTGCACACATAGGGTTATCCCAGAATACATGGCACAAGATTGCATCCAGATGGTTCTTGAATATTTCCACTGAGGTGTTTGCAGTCGTATAGGGAGCTTTGCAGAGGAGCTCATTTGGGGGGTACATGCTGGGACTATATTTCTGAAAGCCATGTACTATGCATCAGCAATGATTTTTTTCCCATCTGCCAGGCCTTTAAATGAGAAAAATCTCCTCTCCCTGCCTCAGCTATTAGTCCCTTTGTGTTTAGATGTAGTCCCTCACAAAAATGCTCTCAGATTCATTATTTCTGCTCTTTTTTCCTTTAATTGGAGTAGTTCATTGTGGCTAAATGAAAGCATTTGAGGTCAACTGACTAAACGGGGTAGCATTTTAGCTGTCAGCACTTCAATTAGGAAAATAAAAAAAAAGCTACACCAATAAAATTTTGAAAGGCTGAAATGGGTTGTTCCTATGACAGAAATTCACTTTGTGCAATTCCAGGTATTATATTTTTCAAAATCTCACTCAAAGCTATTTAATTAAATTGGCTTTTTACTTTCCTTCCAACACATCAAGTCCCAGTATCTGCCCTTGAGCAGTAAGTCCTTAGACACCAGCAGATATCTTTACTGAGGAAAACTCAGGTTACATCCTTGCTGGACCCTCCTTGCTGGAAAAGGAGAGTAACTGAGGAGTCTTCCAGAAAATAAAGAATTCATTGGGGCCAGATGACACAATTCTTTTGGAGTTAACTAAAAAACAGCTGAGCAACATGTCATGCTGGAGCCTGATGATACAGCTCCAGCCTGTTTATCCTAATCATCAAACATATAATTTCCTGCAACTCTGTTATTTTTAGCTTTCTGCTTTTAATAAAAGGATTCAAAAAGATCTTCCAGAATTGTGAGGCTGTGTTGGATTTCAAATCTAGAGGACTTCTAGGGATAGTTGAAGAATCTTTTCCTGCTGTGTCTAAGAAACGTGTGTGACACAAATGGCTAATGTAAGGAAAGCACTTTCTTACACTTCCTCCTGTGTGTGAAGTCCTTAGATTTCCAGTGCATAGCCAAGAGGCTCATTTCTAGCAGCCACTTGTAAGTGCAGAGGGCTTTGCACACAGTGCTCCTGCCTGTGAGTGCTGTGCTTTTTTTAGTAATTGTCTAAATAAGCCTGATTTTAGGGGGTCTCCACAGCAGCAAGGCTGTCACATGCTGGCCCAAAGGTCTCTGATCCCTGAGGCAGATAAGTGACCACTGTGCTGCTTTTCCTCTCACATTTCATAACTAAACTACCTCCGGATACCACAGTTCTCAGAACATTTCCTGCTAGAAATAACTGCAGCCCAGGCTTTCCAGAGGATGTAGGTGTGAGCTTATCTACCACCATTCCAGCATGTGCACCATTCAGGAGAGCTACCGGGGAAGAACACGTCTGAGACCTATCTCAGTCCCTCTTTCCTCCTTATTTTTACAACCTGGAACTGATGTGATGAGATGCCATAAAAATCCCAGAGGAAGGCAAAGTGGAAAGCAGCATATCTCCACTACACAGCCTTGGCTGCCAGCACTCGCTGGTGTAGACACTTCCTGAGCCAGAGCTCACGCCCAGACTCTCACATGTGCCTATCTGCCATGGGCTTGACTAACCATTTTTGTGACCCCATTCATACCTTTGGCCTCCCAAACATCCTGTGATGACGAGTTCCCCAATTTAAGCATGCATTGTGCAGAGAAGGACTTCCTTCTCTTTGTTTTAAATCCACTGACTGGTGTTTCCACTGGGTTTCTCAGACTGTGAGATCCCAGTGAACAGTCATTCCCTGGTTATCGTCTCTACACCATTCATATTTTATTTAATAAGCTTCCTCAATATTTCTCAGCCCTCAAAGCTTCCTCCTGTACTGAACACAACTTACCTGTACCACAGGAAAGCACTCCAAAATCTCAGTTCAATTAAAAAAAAGCTGTTGCATTCTTTTATTTCTGTTTTGTTTACATAACTTTCCAAGTTCTTCATTACCAAGAAAGCTCAAAAATACAAGGCTCAAAGTGCCATACTTACATCTTCAACTGAATTAGGATTTCCAAAGCAAAGCCTGATGAATTCCCATACACACAGAGACACAGAGACACAGAGACACACACACACACACACACAAGGATCACACTGGTCCCATTTGGGACCAAATGTCCCAAAGGCCTCTTCCAGTACAGATAGCAGAAATCAGCATGGATTTTCTCTTACTCCAGGGCAAAGTTATCAGTCTGGAAAACTGCTCATGGACTATTGCAACCAGAGATCTTACACCTGAGCACTTTACCATCCAGACCTTATTCTAGTGCCTACCTACACAGTCAGCACCCTGAAATGCTTGGTCCCAGTGAAAAAAAAAGACCCTATGACATTAAAAATTCTGTCTTAAAGAAATTGTCCATCCATGGTGAATTAGAGTGGTGCCACCAGGGAGGTAAACAGTAATTGAACAGTGATATTAGAAGCATCTCACTCCAGTCACAGAGGCAAAATAAAGGTGTGTTCCTTTATCAAGCAGGAGCAACACAGGAATTCATGAAGTTGTAGCATAGTTAGGAGAGACTCCTGGTTTTAGGAGAACAATCATAGGCTTTTTAATGCTTGATATATATTTAAAACTGAGCTTTGTGCCTACTTTTGCAGTTTCCCGTCTTCTGTTTGAAATCTGAAAAGTAGTGAATAATATGACCTCAATCTCATTTTATGGGAATAAGGTTGTCAGAAACCCAGGATACTTTATCCCCAGAGCAAGACCATGAGTGTAGTGTGTGTTTGTATGTATGTATTCAGGATAAGGGAGAAAAACCTATGATGAAAAAATTAAGATGCTTGCAAATACCAAATAGCAAGAAGAAAATATTGTTTTCATTGAACAGGAATTTAGCTCTAAGCAAAAAGTAGCAGACTATTTTAAAACTGTAACTGCCATTTTGAACCAAACAAATCAAGGTGATACCCAAAGTGCAGTTAAGCTAGACTGACTGTTTAAACAGAGATGAGTAGTACATCTTGTGTTGATTGTTAAAGTGCAGCTCCTTCAGGCACCATAAGATTTCCAGCCAGGAATCCCCAGCTGGTTTATGTCCCATTTTGTATGTTTGCCAGATCATTGCTGTACTCAGCACCACACTTCCTCCTCTCAAAGGCAAATCCTCCCTGAAAATAAGCAGCAGCAAGCTCCTGAACTCACAAGGCTCCTGGCAACACCATGGGGAGAAGCATGTGGTTCTGCTCTTGCCTGGTGCTGTCAGTGCCAGGGGTATTGCCAGAGTCCAGCACTGGAGGTGGTGGTCCTAGAAGGTGACAGCTCTGCTGGGGGCACCTCCAGCAAATGTGCCTCTTGCTGTGCCCATCTCACCAGCTTGCAGAGCAGCCCTTCCAACATCTCAGAATGAGCTGTCACATGGGAGGGAAGGACACTTGTGTTAAATCAGCTTCCAGGAGAGAGGGAGCCTCAGTTTCTGTATTCCAGAAGACCCTAGATGGTATTGAAATAGTGTGTTGATATCAGGACTGGCAGAAAAGAGGGAGTGTTTGGAACAGCCCAGGTGCAGCCACCCTGTGTCCACAGCTGGGCAGGATGCCCTTGTTGTCTGAGGCAAGGTCTTGCCATGTAGCCCTGGCCACCCCTCTGCCCAGCCAGGTAGTGTCCCCTGGGCAGGTCACAGACAGGTGACAAAACACACAAGGCATCATCAAGTTCCAGTGTATCAGACACATTGCAACTACCTTAGAATCACATTTTGGCACAGTTACAGGCATTTATTCTGCAAGGGATTATCCTCTGTTTCACTTCTGCTGCTTAATATAACATAGCTGAGGCCATGATGAACATGGCAAAAGAGAGAAGATCACTATGCAGATCAGATACTCCTCATTAACCTAGAGAGTGATAATAAGTGAAGTTAATAGTGCTGCTGAGAGAGAATTCAATGTGCTGAATGTATATGAGATCTGCAGCCAAACTTCCTGAAGATTTCACAGGGGGTAGGAACCTGCATCACAGCTTCAGACCGGATCCAGTTGAGCACATCACTGGGACGAGTATTCTCCAGTTTGGACTCTAGTCCCCCTCTGCCCTGAAGACTCTCACAGTGCAAACTCTCCTCTCCATGACAGTTCTGTAACACACACATGCACACACATGCACACACATACACACACAACAGAAGCTCTGTAGACACTTCCCATTGCTTCCATGCACAGCAGAATAGATTAGTCCCACAGAGATAGTACTTGTAAGGAAGCTAGCAGACCAAGGTAATGTGAATGCCAGAGCAATCAGGAATAAGGGAAGGTGAATATCCCAGTCTACAAATTTATGATTACAATGGTTGATCTTGCTAAAATTTTGCTAGAAATGTATGATACTTAGGCAAATCTCAACCTGTCTTCAAGTCAAAATGTTCCTCATATGACATCAGGTTTAAACAGGCATTATTTACTATTGTTTGGTTCCCAGTGAACAACTCAGTGTAATTTCCAAGAACTCGCTAATAATGTGTTAGACCAAAGTAATAACTCCCTGTAAATACCAAGCAAATAAGGTGCTCTACAGTTCTATCCCTCCTTCCACCCAGAGAGCACCTAGCCCTTTATGCACTCATGAATTGACCCTCACTGTCTGTGAGGCCAGGGGAGAAAAAAAATTTGGAAAAATTAATCTCTAACACAGAACTGTGACTTATTTGTAAAAATATGATATAAACATATTTTAAAACAGATTTCTATTTCCACTGAGATTTTGTATTACCATATTCCTCTTTGTAAATATTAGTTGCAAAATATGCTCCAGGTTGATAAGTTTTAGTAGTGACAAGCCTTAATAAAGCTGATGCTAAGAGAACCTTGAGTCACCTTGATCCTTGACCAAAGATAGAATATACTGTATCTAGAGTAATACTCCTCCTTCCACAATGTGTTTCTAGTTATTCACTACAAAGCCATTGTATATGGCATAACGTCACATGAAACAATAATTCTTCAGCAGTTTAAGTATAAGTAGCATCTCTCTCCAAGGAGAAACCATAGTTCCACTGTTTTTGGGTCTGTGAACATCCCAAACATCTTACTATTCCAATGACAAGCATGAAGTTTCAACCAAAAAAAAAAATCTCAGATAAAAACCTGTTTGCCTTCCAGCAGGTGCCTGAGGGAGATTTAAATCATTCATACCAAAGTGATCAATATTCCACATGGCACTTCACAAAGGAATTAAAGAAAACTGATTTCTTACAGAACTTCCTATTCTGAGCTTTTTATGGGTCAATGACAGCTGAAGTGTTTGCATCGCCAATGAGGTCTTTCAGCACATACCTCAAACACTGCACATGATCTCTCCTGGGATGGATAAAACAAACTCACTAGTTCTGATGTACAGACTTCCAAGCAACAACCAGAAAGCATGGCTGCATTACGCCTCTCATACGTGCATACACATATATCATTTTTTAAACTAACTTGTATTATGCAGGGTAACATATTTTGCTAGCACTCTGAGCTTAGCTGCATTCATATGGAATACCCCAGACTCCATAGGAATCAGGAAAAGCAAAGGCACGGCTACGTGCTAGACATTTTAAATCTTGGAGGCAGAGCCTGAAGGAACAAAGAAACACTGTATGAATCGCAAAAAACATTATGGCTGTTCTTTTCCTCTGTGGTAGCTACATATACCCTGAAATCAGAAGGTTTACCTTGCAAGATCTCCAGTCTAAGACTTTAATTTAGCACAGAAAACAGCAAATTTCACAGAAGAGATATTCAGAAAAAGAAAATACGGAGAGAGCTTTGCTCATGCACACTGCCTCTTGGAATAACTAACCAATAACCCTGCTAAGAGCTTTCCCTTCCTGTGGTACCCTAATCGCTTGGAAAACAATGGGGCTGCTGCATGTGGGGCAGCCCTGACTGCTCAGCAGTGTCTGCCTGACACAGGCTGCAGGAGTTTCCTGCTGACAGACAGCACAAGAGTCGTAGAGGTCTTTAAATTCCCTATTTCTTACCGAGAGGAAACTACAGTTGTACTCACACCCCTCTGCAGCCTCCAGCTCCCCGTTGAGTTGGAGCCTGGGATCCTCTTCCTGCTTCTGGCATGCTGCACTTATTCCTCTCCTGTGATCTGCTTTTTCACCACAGTTTTTGAAGGCAGCTTGCTGTGCCCTGGATTAGTTTGCCAATCAAAATTCACTGTCACAATCTTTCTCTCTTATAAAACATATTAGTTTTTAGGAAGCCCTGTGCCGACTCGGGTTCTTTGTGCAATACCCAGGAAATTTCTAAGATTTAAGCCTCAAAGTTCTGACAGAAATTCCCCTTATGACTTCTCCTGCAGCCAGCCTGCAGCACCACAACAGCTGCATGGTTTGCTCGGTCAGTCATTTTTTGTCCCACTTGCCAGGTGACTCAGCGGTGCTGTGCCCCATGGGCCCTGGAGGAGCAGAGTGAGCAGGGTGGGAAGCACTTCAACTTGTGGAAAAGCTCAAATTATGTTCATATCATGTATCCAAAGTGTTGTCCAGAACAAGGAGCCACCCCAGTGAGTGCAGCCCTGCTCTGCTCCAAGGCAGTTCGCTCAGCCAGGGGCAGCCAGGGCCAGACACCCAGCAGGGCAAGCAGCAGCAGCATTGCACCAGGAATCTCCTTTGCAGACACCAGGCTCATCCTACTCTCATCTCATTTGGTTCCCTTGAGTGAAGGTTTCAGTTGAGTTTATCTTGTCACATCTGAATCCACCTTCTGTTTGATTTACCACATTTTTCTACCCAAATTATGGCAGAAAAATGCCACATAGAGATGCAATATTGGTGAAGTAAAAAGTCGCTTCAGACAACTCATTTCAGGGAGTATGACTCCACAGAGAACAGGATTATCAGATACTCTGGTGAAGGTAAGAACCTTCCTACAATGTGACTGCCTGTGACTTCAATGTGTATTTCTACTGTAGTTTCTTAGCTGGATTTACTACTAACATGTCAGGTTCTACCTTTTTTCTTTTCTTTTTGCCGATCAGGCTCATTCGTTGAAATTCACAGCTGTTTGTGTGAATGAGGAGAAGAAAGTCAGGGCGTCCTGCACAGAGGAGGATTTAGGAAATGCTCTTTTACTACCTCTTCAGAACTTGGCTCTGGATTCCTAATCCTGAATAAGCTTTTCCCTTCTTTTTAACCACAAGCACAGATCCAGGAGATGCAGGCTATCTGGGTAGAGCTGAGATATGTGTGCTCTTTGGCTAATCAAAAATTCTTGGGGCAAAGTACTTGAGGCAACATGTGCATGACTAGGAAATTACAGGCAGGCATATAAATATGCATAAGTGTCTATTCAGACTTAATTTCTCATATCCTGTGGCTGAGCATTACCAGCCATGGGGTGCAGGGGGAAGGAGGGGGAAGAGAGGGAATAAAAATAAAAAGAGACATGGGTCTGTTTGCTGCCCTGCTATTCAGTATCTCCTCTGCCCTGAAGGAGAGACATCCAGTCTGCATTCTAGGAAATGCACAACCCAAAGAGAAGAATATTATATATATTTGAGAACAACAACCCACACTGAAATGTCCTCGCATCTCTTAATAAATGGTAATTATTTGTACACTATCTTCCATAAATCAAAATAAGCCTTTGTAATAAGGCATGTAATATTATCAAGGTTTGCTGAAAAGAAGAGTCTTCTGGGAAGTATCAGAAATGCACATCCTATCCCTGAATTCTGGGAAAACAGTTAAGTCTGATTTAGCAGGCATTTGTCTAACAATATATGGAGGCAAATACCTTTCAATTGAAAGCATATTGGAAAGATGATGGCAAACTATTTGTTCCAGCAGTGGTCAGAAACAAATTATATTCCAAAACATGTGTTCCTTACCTGCTTGTTTATGGCCATCTGACACGCAGAGCTAAAACCCCTTGCTTCCAGTTAAAGGAAACCTCATTTACAGAGCAAAGCTCATTTTTACATCTTTAAGCACAAGCAAGTTGAACAAGCATGTCTCTGTCAATTTATTCTTTGGGGGCAGTGATGTCCTTGAGGCTGTACAAGATTTTTTGCAGCAACAGTTGATCAATCCCTTAGATGCATAGAGAATGCCATTTTGATAGTGTTTGCTGAAAGATCCTAATGGCTGCCAGGAGGTGAATTTCAGAACCAAAGACAATAACATTCCTCATTAAAACACTGGATTTGCCATGCTCATTTTAGATTCAGTTGAAGAAGCAATGAAATCACTTTCTATATAATAAAAAACATTTTTGAGCTGCCTTACAAGGCATTAAATTGCAAAAGAGGTCAAGGTTAAGCCATTCCACCTGAGAGTTTCCACATATTGCGAAAGAAGAGACTGGAATATTAGTTTTGCAGGAACTGGACTTTGGAGACAGGTGAAATGGTTTGGAGAGGAAATTGGGGAGGGATGAAACTTTCTCAATGCTTAGCTCCTTGGAATTACAGTCTTTGGATATACTTTTCCTCATGCATTATAAAAAAAAGAAACAACTAGTCTTTGTTGACTGAGAGGATAACACCAATTCATAATCTCAGTCTGCATATGCATGATACATAACCCTGTAAATGCTCTCCCTTACACTCTGTAATTACCCAGTGTTTCAAAAATTCCTGAAGAAGCTGACTAAAATGTCCAACTCTGCACAAAACAAAAGCCCAGTACATTTAGGAATTTACAGAAAAGTGTGACAATTAAACTACTAGGAAAGACCAGCAAGGAGCTTGTAGGACTCCAGAGACTGTTTTGTCTGACTTTGTCCTGCTTCTAAAATTGGGCACTGGGCAGTGTAAAGACTGAAGAGAGAATAAAAGAGAGTCTATAAGTAATTGATAGCTTAAAAGTCCTCGGGGATGAGAAGGCAAGGTAAACGTTCAGTGACATGGAGGAAATGTCTAATTACACATAAAATATACATAAATAAATACATACCTATTCCAGTAGGGAATGCACATAATACTAAGGAAATGTAAACCCACCTTTTATATCAGGTCTCTGCTGATTTAGCAAAGTATTACACTTCTCTTGTGTGGCACTTGGGAACTGAGAAAAGGGATGGAACAGAGGAATAAACCTCTCCTTCTAGTTGTCTGCCACTGGAACACACTGGATCATTGCTACAATATGAAGTTCTTTAAAAAATAATAAGAAATAAGGATTAGAAAGATTTTAAAAGATTTGTTCTAAGAAAGATTTTAAAATATTTGATCCAAAGAAACTGGTCATCATTGCTGTTTCTCTGTCCACTCTTCTCAAGGCCAGAAGATGCATCATGGTCCACCCATTCTCCTCTTTCTCTGAATTGTTTTGGTTTTTTTTTTCAAAGAATAATGTAGAACATTTATGAAGCGAGGTCTCACTATTTATTTTCATATGCACTCTAAGCCGTGCATGCTCTTCTCTGAAATCCCTGGTAATTCATTTGCTGTCTGTTTTTCTCTTTATAAATTATTGAGTAATTATTGTGTAAGTTCTAGAAATTTCATTAGCATTTTGCATTTCAGGGCTTTGAGGATGAAGTGGGGATTATTTCCAAGGGCTTTTTTCTGTTTGTTTTCAAGACCACAGAACACCTTGAACTTGGTTTGTTGTTTTTCCAGTAAATCCTTCCATTCTTTTTAGCCGAGTATTATTTTACCTAACAGAGGGGTTGGACTGCTCTATTGAACTGGAACATGCTATCATATTCCCCTCAGAGTTTTTATGAATGTCTTGGGGTTAAGTTAGAAGCTAGTTCAGGCAAGGGCATTGAGGGCACTGTTCATTTGCTGTGGCTACAGCTGGTAAGTAGTTATATAGGATTCTTTCTTGCTGTATCAGGAAATAGGTATTTCTGCTTTCAATATCTCCTAGTCATGTAAACTGCAACTTGAACAGATTTGCTCTGGGCATTTGCCTACTGTAATTTTGAATACCACCAAGCAGCAGACTGTGCACTTACTTGTAAAAACCTGGATTATACATCCATTCCATATGTGCAACAACAACAACAATAATTATATCAATAATAAAGTGGACAATAATTTGTATCAAACTGAATACATTTATGAAGCTACTGACAGAGGTCATCCCATTAAATGGAATGTGTTCCCCAAATAATAAACCAAATCAACAGTTCAAGGTGTAGATGCCCATAAACTTCAGGAGCATTTAAGCTGATTGATTCTTATATGCAGGAGTTTCACTCCTTGTGCATTTTACATGTGCTAGCAATTCAATTACCCAAAACTATAAATGGGAACATCCATAAGCCATACCAATGCAGTAAAATTCAGAACTATGTAGTGTCAGTAATCAGTCTGTCATAATTCCACCAGCTGTGCAAGAGCATCATCTTCTCAAGAGCAGTCATCCACCACCTCAGGAAAAATTTAACACCAACTCCCTCCGAAGAATGGTTTTTAGTTTCCTCTTTGCTGCCTGCAGTGGCTTTGGCTTGTTCTAGTTCTAAAACTCTCCCCTCGCCATGAAAGAACCAAGGTAGAATGAAAAGTCTCCGTATGGTTATGATAAGAGATTTGTGATCATAAATATTGAGTCATGTATTGAAATGCCTTGTGATTCACTGATTTTCAAGTTGCGCTGCAGACATCCAGCCTGATTTGTATGGACTGAAGTGGTACCTCTACTCACGAGTGCCTCAACCACCATAGCTGAACCACAAAAACCAGCACTGGTCGTGAAAGTAGTGTGGATTTTAATGGCAATTATTATTCAAAATAATAACACAGTATGGCAATATAATAATATAAAGAACATGGATACATTATCACAGTTTAAAATCCTCTGACTGGAAATACTTGCTCCATTTGAAACAGATATTACAGAGCCCAGCTGACCATGATGTCAATGACCAAGGTGAATGTCATGCAAACAGTCTACCTTCTGAAAATGTAGTTAACCACTCTACTCACTGAGTCCTAAGAGTAACTCTAGTCAGTCCCTCCATGAAACAGTGTCTGATAAAGGCAAAAAGCACAAAGAAGGTTACCACAGGTTTTTCTTTCCACTAATGGTGATGTCTTTTCACGTCCTTCCAGTCTGAAACCTCCTAGTAAAAGACAGAGTCAAGGGTCCCAGACCTGCTGTCCAGCATCATTACCCTTACCAAATCCTATAGCTACCAGAGCACCTAGAAAGTCAGTCCCATGAGACTGGGGAGCAGCATGGAGTTTGCTGTAGGGTTCATGCAACATCATACACAATGCATGAAAGCTTTGCCTTTGCGAGCAGTCAGCACTTTAAGTATGAATTAGTTGTAATTTCTCATTTGTACACTATCTCCATGTTCAGTCTCAGCACACACACAGAGCTCTGGGGTATGGAAATCTCCAGAGAAGTCAGCTGGCAGACTAACACAGAGATCAATTTTACACCTAAGAATGACTGAAGAGAGAAGATTGTTGTAGTTTCACTGGGAATATCAGGAAGGCCTGAAGCAGCTAAAAACGTGAGATCAGAGCCATCAGGGAGCAATAATATAAACCTAAGAAACTGGAGAAGGAAGACAGAAGTGGCTTAGGGTGTACTCGAGGCAGTAGATCAAAGAGATGACTTGTGAATGAAATAAGTCAGATCCAAAACTAGTTGAGTAAAGGGAAGAGCACACAGACACAAAGACTGAAGCAAGTCTGGCTTCCTTTGCTATCAGCTGTTCGATCTGTACAGTGCTTACAAAAGTTACCTTGATAATCACAGGGATATTGCAAGCAGGGCACTGGCAGAGATGGTGATGTTGACACACAGAATGATTGTATCAGGGGTACTGTTTATTAAATGAAGTTGTATCCTCTGCAACTGACAAGGCACGGCTGTAACTTGCCTGTTCTCTGTCCCTGTTCAAATAATACTTAGGCAGGGATTGCAAGAGGAGCCCAGGAGCTTTGAACCTGAGATTCTTTGCTTTGTCCTGTAGGCACAGAGTCAGAGGTCACTCACTGGGGGCATTCAGAGGAAGATGTTCCACGGGACAGTGAGCTGGAAAGGGGCCAAGGAGACTTCCAGATGCTTCACAACATAAAATTGTCTCTAAGATTTAAACTGCTGAGGAGCAGGTCTCTGTAAAAGCAAAGCTGTTTCATCCAGATCTTTTCAGTTTTGACACACAGTTAGATAAATCATATCAAGAGATGAAGCAGCAGCCAACATCAGGGCCTCCTTTTTACTTTATCTGTAGCACCCGAGGAAGAAGGGGTGAACCAAGACCATTCTTTTTGGTCCTAAAACTTTTTTCTCCGGTATCATGTTTATACTTTGTCCTAATCATCTTTAATTGTGGTACAGAAACATCTCAACTACCAAAGCCAATTTAAGAAATGAACCACTTAAAAAATATAGCAGTAAAACAGCTTTCAGAGAATCATAGAATCATCTAGGTTGGGAAAGAATTTTAAGGTCATCAAGCTGAACTGCTTTAGGCTAGATTAAATGAAGTTTATACCCAGATCTAGTCCATACATCCTCAGCAGCAGAAAGTGAGGCTTTCACTGCAGAAAATGCTCTAAGAAAAGACCCCCACAGACATCAAAAGCCTGCAAGAGAGAGACCACCTCTACAGGCTGGCTGCCAGGCCAGAACAGATGGGATCTTCTAGGTCCCTCCACACATGTTCGGAGCAGAATATGTCAGTAAGGCACCTGCCCAAAGTCAGGAACATGCTTGCATGCCTGGCTAAACAGAGTGCTGGTGAGAACTGCAGCTCTCAGGCATATTGTCCCAACAAAACCATGAGTTACTTCAGGGCCAAGTGTCTGCCAGGCAGATTCATTGCCGAGACTGTAGCAAAATGTGAGCATTGCTGCACTGACTGCTCCGAACTGAGGGTCACAAAAGAAGGCTCTCTGTAACATCAGCAGACTGAATAGGAAACACGTTTTTCCATCTCACCATGTCTCCCTGCCTCCCTCCCCCAGTACTGTGATATGCACAATCACACAGATATCCTCCATTTGACATTTTCATCTGTAAAAGTCCAATGAGTTGACTGACAGGCTTCTCACACACCAGTTGGTCACAGCTGGAAGACAGAAATAGGTATGTAAGTATTGCTGCATTTCAGCCCTATCAGTCAACTCGGCAGTGATGATGGGACCAAATGAAGTCTTTCCACTCATTAGATTCCTGTGGTCTACAATGTGCCAGGAGTTTGACCACAACTCCCTGGCGTATGTAGATGGCTTCTGTGATTCCCAGGTGGTCTCTCATCAAAATATATCCCAGGCCTGGATCTGGTTAACTTCCAAGAACAAATGACACTGACACAGTCAGGGGCTCCAAAGATAATTATTTCTTAAAAAATACACAGATTTTGGTGTAGACACAAAGGTCGGCAAACAACCACCGCTGCTCAACTCTGTGGAGTCAGAGATAAGCAGTCAGAGCAAAGCAAGAGACAGGGTTATCTACCCTGTTTTGTTTGGGAACAATAGAGAAGGAAGGCTTCTATTTTCTTTTTTCTTAACCAAAAGAGTACTTTAAAAGTAAGACCTTAAAACCTAATAATTTTCTTTATTTTCAAATAAGAGGTATTATCACTTTCATATAAACCTAATCCCTAGCCTCTCTGCTCTCTCCCTTCCCTCTTCTGGCCAGCTCTGTTCTGACACCCCTCAGGTTCAGGTGACTTTAGAATTAAGACAGTAATGCTTAGTGTGAAAGCAAGATAAATCTCTGTTTTTATCAAAGCCCTTTTGCAACGGAACGTGACACTATTTTATTATTCAATCCAGCAAGAAAAACACCTTGAATCAATACAGAAATAATTAAGGGACCTGGGCAATGGTTTGATCTCTGGGCAGAAGAATAAGGTCTCTCTGTTTCCCTCCCTTTTTACCACAGTGCTGGCACAAAAAGGTACAAAATGTGCAGAGAGGATTCAATAAATCAGTAGAAAGACATGTAGCTTTTTTTTTTAACTTGAAGGATGAAATTTAGGAAAAGGACTGCAAAAAGATGGGAGGGAGAACTAGGAAAGGGCGGCAGATGTTGTAAAATATCTACTTTCATGTTCCCTGTGCACCAGAAATGTGCAGATGTATGTTGGCAGAGCTACAGTCAGAGTCCACAGCGAGGCTACATCTTACACATCTGGAAGCTATTTGGCAGGGTATAGAGTTCAAATGTTTTCTGCTTCAGCTGATTTCAGACATGCCTCTCAGTGACGGGCTGAGCTGGGGACAGCTCAGCCAACAGGCTCGTTGAAGAAGTTGTTCGCTGCAGCTCCAGCTCTCCTGCTCCGACTGCTGTCAGGAGCAGGCATGGGGCTGGGCTCTGCTCTTGCCTTCGGCTAAGGGGTGCCAGTAACACTCAGCAACGAGAATGATAATAGAGGAACTGGGAGGAGAGCAGGCAGAAGAAAATGGCACCACAACTCAGCAAAGCCTGGCCTCATATCAAGAAACAGAATGTACTTGGATGAAATCCAGGGTTTGAGTTAACTGGAGTGCAGAGCAAGCCATTCAGGAAATAAGAAGGTCCACACTGCGCAGAAACACGGAAGGGTCACATTAGAGCCCACGCGCCCTTTTTTTTTTTTTTTTTTTTAATTTTTTTTTTCTTTTTTTTCCTTTTTTTTTTTTCTTTTTTTTCTTTCTTTCTTTTTTTTTTTTCCAGAAATCCGTCAATTTTAAACCATAAATAAATACAAACAAAAAGAAGGTTCGGTTTCTCTGCCTTAAAAGAAAGGCCAGCAGATAAGGTGAGGCATGTTGCTGTGTCTGACATTGCTGACATTGCACTGGCCCAGCACGGGAGCTTACAGCAGTCACCAGAGGTTAACTCTGCTTTGGAAAAAAGGTGTTTCTCAGCAGGGGTGCACACCTAGGATCTCCTTATACTCCAGCTGGCACAATCCAGTGCCTGTGAGCTACCTGCTGAGCCTAGTGAGGAGAGAGCAAGTTCCCAGTGTGGTGCATGATTTATGTCACCATGATGAGCTTTCCAGATGCAGAACACCTTGCAGTGACAAGCCTGCCTGACAGCTTGCTGTGACCAGCTAACCACTGTGCTAACAAAGCCCTGCTGATGCTGCAGATCCCATAGGTATGGAACAGGGAGGCTTTCCCCACCTCACAGCACAGGTTCTGGCTGTGCCACTGTGGGAACCAAGCCAGGGACTCCACTAGTGACAAAAGATATCTGCTGTGGCAAGGAGCCAGAGGACAAGCTGCACCCCTGTGAGCTGCCCTTGGACCACCCAATGTTTCCCACATTTTCTCTGGAGCCTCAACCATGCACAAGAACTTAAAGCAATACAGTGATCCTTTTAAAGCTTGACACACTTCAGGCTTGCAATGTAGAGTATGTTACACACCTCCAATTCTGCATTCATCTTCTCTACCCAGAGCCATCCTGGAATTATAACAGAGAAAGAGAGGAGGAATGGGATGAACCAGTATCTAAAAGCAGCGTGCCAAGACATTATCACTGAATAACACTGTCAGTGGCAGGAACATTTTGCAGCACAGCGCAGTTCTTGCAACACCTCCACCTCCAGCTCCCCCACCCTCACCTCACTATTTTTATTTGCACTTTGTGCTCTCTGACAACACACATACCCAGATGCAGGTGATGTCACACTTCTGCTTTCTTTGTTCTCCTTAAAACTTGAAAAGCAGCAATATTTATTCACTCAAATTGTTGCTAAGAGCACAGACACTAGTAGGCTTGATCCAGCACATGCAGTAGAGATGAGGGGATGGATAGCCCCCATGCTGTAACACAACTGGCCACTGCAGTCACTTCTATCACCAGTCCAGATGTCCAGCTATGTAGCCCCACTTTGGAAATATCCAGCAGCAGGGGCTGTTTGCTGGGCTTGTCCTCAGAGGGTGCCTCCCATCTAACTGTCAGCCCAGCCATCAAGCCTTGCACTGACATTTTCCCTGGGTCAGCATTTCCAAATATTTTCTCATCATGACCCTACCACCTCTCTCTTGCCCATGCCATTCCACCCTGACAGCTTCTCCAAAACAAGCATCCACTCCCTCCCAATCCCTTAGCTACCCATGCCCCAGCTGAACTCACCCACAGCCCTCCCATTCTGGCGCTGACACAGAGGAGCCACACTTTTTCTTTAGGTGACATAATGAGAAGTTCAGTCACGGATGAAAAAAGCTCAAGAGAAACATGAAGATGTTTTATAAGAACTTTAAATGATCAGCAAATTGGGACTTTTAAACTGCTGGTTCTATACATGAAAAATAGAGCCAAGGTGAAGGAAGAACCCACACTCATGGCATAACAAAAATTGAAACCTGGAACAAAGTTAAAATATATGCAATTACAAAGACAGGCTGAGAGAGCTGGGGTTGTTCAGCCTGGAGAAGAGAAAACCTTATAGCACCTTGGAGTGCCTGAAGGGAGCCTACAAGAAAGATGGAGAGGGACTTTTACATAGGACAAAGGGGAAAGGCTTCAAACTGCAAGAGGGCAGATTTAGATTAGATATTAGGAAGAAATTCTTTACTGTGAGGGTGGTAAGACATTGGAACAGGTTGCCCAAAGAAGTTGTGGGTATCCCATCCCTGGAAATGTTCAAGATCAGGTTTGCTGGGGCCCTGAGCAACCTGTTCTAGTTGAATATGTCCCTGCTCCTGGTAGGGGTGTTGGAAAAAAGATGATTTTCAAGGTCCCTTCCAACCCACACCAATCTGTGAATCTATGACTATGGTGACTAGAAAATCTCAGCAGTCTGAGACCCAGGTAATTAGTCATTTCATTACAAATAGCTTTACTAGAAAATACATATGAACCATAAACATGAAATCCACTTCTTTTTTTCAGCCTGCTGTACCTAGTTTAGCAATATCAATATGACAGAGTGCTGGGTGGATGGACAGTCTGCAGCGGAGGAGTGCTTTAACCACAATGTCCCACTGCTCTGCCTCAGCATGGTAGCTCACATCCCCTAGCCCAGCCTAAAGGAATAAAGGAAAATGGTTTTGGAATGGGAGAGCACCCACTGGAAATGCCTGAAATACCTGTGTTTGGCTTCTATGAACATACTCTGAATTACAAAACAAACTGCAGGTTGTCACTTGATGATTTTTCATCCGAAAGAAGCAAAAGCAGCAACAAACCAGGAAACAAGCAGCAGTCCTCCAACCTTGCAGGTATAGGGAGCCAAGTCAGGGAAAACAAGTACCTAAATCCAAGTTGGTGGCAGGAGCCCTGGGGCAAGGATGCAGCAGGTGTGACTCAGAAATATGTGCTCTTTCCCAAAGCCAGGAAAGAGGAGAGGTGTTCTGAGCACTAGACCAGCTGTTTCCCTCAAGACCAATTCAGAAAAGCCATAATCCTAGCAGACTGATGTGCCTGAGCTCTCGGTCACAGCACAAACAACAGAGTTACTCTATCTTGGCAAGGGGGGTGCTAGCAGACAGGGGATATAATGATCTAAGAACATGAAACAACAAAGTCTGTGGACAGAGGGGAATATATTTTATTAATCTCATTAACACATTTAGGAAAAAAAAAAAAAACCAGACCAGCTTTCAGCATGTGAGCTTGTCCTCTGTCCTCAGGTCTGAAATGGAAGTATGTTACCCCAGGGGACAGCCATGACCCATGGGGAGCACAAAGAATCTGAGAAAATAACAGGATACTGAAATTCAGTGGATTATTCATGCATATTTGAAATGTTAAGTAGTAGGATGGCTGTTGACTAGCACAGGGTTTGGCCAGGGGAAGAGGGCAGCCAGCTGCCTGCCCAGCACTCTCCAGAAGCCAGTGGGAATCAACCACACTGCAAGGGGCAGAGCAGAGCCTCCCGCAGCTGACCAGGCTGGGATGGGAGCCCATGTGCCTGGGACACCAGCAGCTGAGGACCAAGTGCTGCCCAGGTTCCCAGGCTCCCAGGGATTTCCCAACAACATGTCAACAGCGGCACATGACTTTGCTCACAGCCCTGATGGAAGTCCTGCTCATGAGTAAAGCTGCCTGGCTTAGTGAGGCTGCAAGGCCAGGGCCTCACTTGTTAAGGCTGAGCTGGGAGCCTGTAAGCACTTACTGCTGCAAAGTGCACAGCAATGGGGGCCTTTTGGGGTTTTAAAATTCTGAAAAAAAGGGTTTACAAGAGGTAATACTGTTTTTTCCAGCGGTTTACAGAAATTGCCACATCTCTACAGAGCAACTTTTTTCAAAGAGTATGAAAGCCCTTATAGTCAGCCTCAAGCACACTGAGGGAAAGAAATGCTCTCTTCCCACTGAGATAAAGGTCTGGTAGGACATGAAGAAAGGCCTATGCTCCCTTGAAGAAATGACAAAACCCTGTGCATTAGTATTGTTCTGGTTGAGCAGAGGCCACTGCAGCTGCCCTGCTTCATTCTGTATTCTCTTTCTTGTCATCTGTACAAAGGGAAAGATGATGAAAGCACAGCCCAGACCTGCTTCCACAGACAGAAGTCAAACAAGAGTATGGAAGGAGAGCTTGCGCCTGACTTTGAATAACTGTTTGCTGAGAAAGAGATCTGCATGTGAAAGTTGGGAAAGACTTGGTTCTGGTAGAAATAGATCTAAATATGTAGTTTTGGATGAGAGAATGAAACTAATTAGAAAAGGAGGTGAGGAAACAGCAAGTGGTAGGATTGAACACATGGAAACTGGAATTTTTGCTATTCACATTGAACAGCTTCAGATGCAGTACTGAATGTTGCTTTCTACCCTTCTGTAGCAAGAAACACTTCAAAATTAGAAAATTATGATACAGTCAGAAGTAATTTCTAAGTTTAAAGGAAATGCAGGAATATGGATATTACTTACTTGAGGGGTTGTTGTAAAAGAAGGGGAAAAGCTATACTTGAGTGAAAAATGAGCTGTTGAGCTGCAAGACATTATCCAATGTCTTGTCTTCACAACAGGTTTTCTACTGTAACGAAATCCCAAGAGTTGATGAAAAGGGAAGGCAGGCTGCCAAAATGAGGTACTGTCACTGCAGAGTGGCCTGAGTTCCCAGTGCTCAGGCTCACTTGCAAAGCTTGATGCCTCAGGTAGGAGTTATAGCTGATGGCGGGTTTTCACTCATATATGACGATCAAAAATCATCTTTCTCTGGTCAGATAACAAGAAGCCAGTTTACTATTTTTAAAACTTATGTATCTGGTGTTAACCAGATTGAAAATAGAACCAATTTCCTTTAAGTCACAGAACCTTCGTGAGAAACCAAAAGATGTCAAATGATCTCACGGTCTATCTTTTATCCTTCACATCTCCTAGGATGCTATTAGTTGCAATGCTCGGTGTCACATCCACCTCCAGAGGTTAAAACTGCCTCAGACTTGGCTCAGGAAGAAAAGTGAGTGTCTGAAATGCTACCACAGATGTAATCATCCTTCTGCTTCATGAAAAACCATGGGGAGATTAGAACACCGGTTTCTCTGCAGCCTCGCTTCTGGCAGTGAGTACTCTGCCCAGCTAAGGCTCATCTTCAGGACTTTGTAGGCAAAGAGTGTTCTTCTGACCATGGAGCACTGATGCCGTGGCATTGGTACCTGGTAGTTTGTCATTGCTGCACTAAGTGATTGCCCCAGTAAAAGAATAAGAAATTGGATATGTTGCTCTTGCATATTGCCAAAATGCAGATAAAGGGAGGAAATGGTAGTCTCTCTGCAGATCTCAAAGGAGAGGAGATACTTCTCCCAGAACAACAAGGAAATTTTCCCATCACAGCCAACAAGATAGACCTGAGAGGTGTACTGGGGGGAAGGGCAGCTGCATCAAGCTTCAGCTGCCCTCCAGCTCTGGCTTTGGCCTTTCCCTTAGGCTCAGGGATATTTATCACAATTTCCTTGTGGACTCAACCCGTGATCACAACATGGCTGGAGTGACTTTCACAGAGAGACACCTTACATGTGACTGCTACTGTCATTGTTTGCTTCACATCCAGTGCAGATCTGTGCCACACAAATTTGCCCTCTTGTTTCAAATACACTCAACCTTGTCCATTCCTGTTTGCAAAGCAACAGACTGAGCTTGAATTTGAAGAGGAAGCCTTGTCACAAATCAGTGTTTGTTTGAAATCCTTCACATTTAGACACAATACCTACACATGCATGAACACTAGAAAGATAATTAGAGAAAGTGCAAGAATTCAAAAGCAGGTTTTCATATTACTTTCCCTACCACAGATCTCTAGCCTCACCTAGTAACCTAACCTGGTGCTATAAACTAGCTGCAGAAGGGTTCAGCTCATATAACCCTGGCAAAGCCTGCCCTGCCTTGCCCCACATGGCCCAGGGTGCTTGGTGCCATCGTGCAAGGAGGGCAGGATGTGATATCAAACCCGTGGGGCAGCCCAGTGTCCTGTGTGCTTTTCTCACTGATGCCAGATATTGGCTGATGGCTTGAAGTGTACATGTACTACATCTTCCAGATCATTTTCCTTGCAGTGCCATGAGGGCTGTTTTCATTTAAAGCATGTCTTGCTTTGCTATTGTTTAGCCCAGTCCTCTGTACTATTACATTTTTCCACATTAAATCACATAGGATCATTTTTACTGAAGCACAGAGGGAATCCTGCTTTTTTACTGAATTTACTCAATTACTGGCTATCATCTTGTACACAGAGGATTTGCTTTGTGAGGGCAACAGTAACAGCCAGAAAGTTTTCTGTAAAAGTACCTGAGCCATCGTCAAGGAGCAGGGGCCACAAATCCCCCTAGGGATGATGAAGCAGGAGGACTGCAACACCAAGGCCTCATCTGGCTCAATGAAAAAGTCTGTATCTCTTGCATAATTTCCACAATGGAACTTCAATATAGTTGTAAATAATTGCAACGACTCTTGCCATAGGCAGCCCCTTGCTTTTTTGTTTCTGCCCTTTTTTGTTTGAGTCTACAGAGACAGATTCATGGGTGTGACAGGTGATTACAAATAGAGCTGCAACAAAATTAATAGTTTTATAGGTAACCAAAATTCATCTGTTCATAATTCAGGTCAAACAATGTTAGCCAGACAAAGGTGGGTGATAATGTTTAAACTGTGTAGGTATTTTTACAGCGTAAAAATTATAATATTTCATTTGAGATGAAAGTAACACATGTGGTATCGCCAAAGTAAAATTTTGGTTTTCATTACATTTCACTGGGAAGAAAAAGAGTATCCAGACTTGGGTGGTTTGCTTTTTTTTCCCTCCTTGGCAGCTGAAACACAGTTCAGTCCAAAATTTCATTACTCAGGACTTTCATATTCCTTTCCCACAATTCCTATTGTCTGCATAAGTACTTTCCAATGGGTATAATTTCTAACCAAGACATAGGTTTGTCATTACATGAACCTCAACAAATATATAAGACAACAAGGAGCGATCATATCAAATTTGTTTTACCAATCAGCCTTATCAAATTGTGGAAAAAAGGGAAGAGAAATCAAGAAAGGGAGCACTGAAAAAATTTATTTATGTATTTCCATATGTGAATTATGACTTGATAACTTAATTCACATATGGAAATGTGTGTAGGGCATATGTCATATGTAGGACAGTATGAGCTGTGACCCCACTTATCTTTATCATTGTCTGATATTTGCAACCTTATTGACACCTCTGCAGTAGACAGTCTTCCAGAGGTGCCATAGGCCACATGGGTCTCTTCCAAAATACCACTGTCTGCTTTCATCTTTCCACTTATGAGTTTGTCAAATAGAGGCTCAGGTCTTTAGGACCTGCAGAGGCAAGCTCTGAAAAAGGATGAAAAAATAAAAAAGGATACTTTAGCAAGCATCCTTTAGAAGCTACAGAGAACTACCCTGCCTCATGAGAAATCAACACCTTTTCCTGACCACATCATCTTGACTTACAAAAGAGAGACAACAGGACTGTAACAAGCATGGAGGAGTTTATAATCTTTATCTGAAATAGTAACTACTGACATGGAGCTCTCTGAGGACCTGATAGCTCTCTCTCACCATACAGCTGATCTGTGAAGCCATGCCATGGACCACCTCCCTTGGGCAGCTAGGTGGAAATCCTATTCCATTAAAACTTCACAAACATTTCGTATCAGAATGAAAACTAGACCAATATCTTTTAGAGAAGAAGTCCCCAACAGTGCAGTCTGAACCTTTGTTTAAAAAGTAACAGTCTGAGGTTTAAGTCTTGTTTCTGCCTCATTCAGAAAGGGATCTGAAAACCAGGCCTCAGAGGAACCCAGTGAGTCATGCATATACCAAGTTCCAGGCTTTACAGGGAAACCCTGGAGTGCAGTCTACAGCCCTGGTGCAAGTGCTACTGTTGAGGGATCCAGCTTTTAGGGTGCTTTGCAATAAATATGGTGCCAAGGCTACAGGGCATGGTACAGGAAAGGAACAGACATTCTCCTGCTTAACCTCTGTGAAGCTGAAGAGTTTCAAACAATTATTCTTTGTGTGAGCTAAAACAGACTTTGCACACCACTTCTTTTGTTTTCAAGAGAAATAGTTCACTGAAATAATCTGTTTATGGGCTCCAGCTGCCAGAGAGAGAAGCCCAACCTCTTGCCTGGAAAATCAGAGGGTAAGTAAGTGGTAAGTCAGTCAGAGGGTTGCAGACCACAGGGCGTGTGGTCTGAGCTCCCATGTTTGAACACCTGGAATACCAGGGTGGAAGTGTTGCTATAAAGGGAATGTACAGCTCCAACCTGCAGTCAGGTACCTCTTTCTCTTCATTTCCTATATATTGAGGCTTCAGTTTTCAGACCCACTCTACACTCTGCCTGTTCTTTCCCCTGAGGAAAAACTGACCTTGTGACTCTCAGTCCTGCTCAGGAAGCCTGGAAGCTACCCAGGAGATGCACTTTTACTTCCAAATCTGCCAGCCAACCCTGAAGCAAGATGTTATGTTTAGCCTGTGAGGCTGCAGGCAGATGAAGACCTCTGCAAATTTCTGCTTTATCTGGAGTGGAATAAATTGGAAGATATTAACAGTATTAAAGTTAGTAGTGACACAGATTTGGAGAACAGACAACGCAAGTTTATGAAGAAATAATTGATCAGACCACTGCAACAGCTTGATAAACAGGACTGTAAGCTTAGTGGAACATAGCATAAATAAAATGAATGTACACCCTAAATTTGACCTCACTGCTTGGAGGCAAACAGGGCACCTGTTTTGTCTCACTAAATGTCTTCAGAAATAATTTTTCAGCAAATGGAAGTAGCAATCCCCAACAAAGAAAAGTGGTGCAGGAGAATTAGGTAGTTTTCTTCTAGACTTTACATGCACGCACTTCAAATGCTTGATATCATGAAACAGTAATTGCATCAGCTCCACTCAGTCCCTCTCTGTGGGGTTCTGTGGGCTGGAGGTGATTCTGTGTACAGATGAATCAACTAAGCAGTGTTTTCCTGTACCAGCTTTTCTGTAAATTCTCCTCAGGGAGGAGCTTGGGGTCGCAAATAAACAGTTCAGTTAGTACTGAAGAAGAAGAGGTGTAAATGACATGCCACAACTGTCAACTAATCCTGCTCTATTATGAAATTCTTTCTTTCAGGTTTGGCAGCCCACACTAATCCCATCACTTCTTTGGAAAATGCTCTTTGAGCAGAGCATGGCAACCTGCTGAGCAACATCCACAGCAGAAACAGTGCACAGCTCCTATTTGTTAAGCTCTGCATGCAGCAGAGAAAAGTCACACAGATTCTGCCACTTCAGGAACAGACTTGTTGGATGAAATATTTTTGGGAGCTGTGTTGTAGTCCCCTATTGATCACATTCAATTTCACAAATCACAGCAATTTCAGGCAGTGGGGATGACCCAGAGCAGCACCAGAGAAACAAAAGGGCAGCTGGAGATGGAATCTCATTCTTTGGAAGGAGCTAGTTGGTGGAGCCCTTGGGAAGCTTCCCACTGCTTGGCTTAGTTTCTAACTATCTGGTTAAAATCTGGCTTGTTAGGGCAATTTGGTTCTTCCCTTTGATCATCTTGATGGTGAAAAACCACAAACGGAGAAAGCTTTCAAGTAGAGCTGTGTAAGACCTCTCTTTCTCCCATCAGGCTGCAGCATGCTGCTCAAGTTACCATTTCTTGAATAAGTGGTTCTGCAGCATCATGTTTTTTAGTTTTCCAGTCATTGGAACATTCTGGAATCAATAAAATCAAAGCATCCTAATATAATATATTTTACTGCAATATTCAGTGTTCAGCTGGAGGAAGGCTGAGGAGTTTGTTGAAATGTTTTAAAATAATTGAAGTATCTTATCAGAAAAATGTTAAACTATTCTACTGTTCTTCTCCTTTTTGAAGCTCCATGAAAATCAACCTGATTTCATAAAACTCTTAAATTTTAATGGAAATGGTTGAAATTTCTCTCTCCAGCTGGATGTTTCTATGTCCTACAAAAAATGTCTGAAACTCTTTGTCATAAAACTCCAGAGTAATTGCACTATGCTTGGAACCTGGAAGCATCACTTTTCAGATGCTTATTTAATGTATTGGACATAGTCCTTCATAACTTCTTAGAATTTAATTATACTACATACCTAAGAGAAGCAGCTTAAAAAATGTTATCTGAAATGGCAATTCCTGCTGCAGCTAAAGTACAAAGCCGTCTTTGAGGATTAAGAGTTAGCCAATCCAGCCTAGGTTTTCATATGCCCAAACCACTTGATGTCACCTGGAATTTTCAATTTCTCCCCTATACCCACTCATGCACCCTTTCTTCCCTTTTACAGGCTACATCTTGTGCATCTACCTCTTTACTAAGAAAAACCACCAAAGCCACATTCTTAGCAACACTATTCTTAGCTTTTTGTTTCCCCTGTAAGAATCGCAGTACATGTTACTATGCAACAGACTTACAGAAACTTATTTTCCAAATCTAACTGCAGTTTGAACCAAGTTCTCAACAAATTGTATTTGATAGCTACCTTTGTTTAGACAAGCTACATGCTGCAAAGTCCAGTATCATGTTCATCAACAGACACACAAAAATGAGAGCCAATAGGGAGTAGTGACATTCAGAGCTCATGACAAAGCCACGTTAGAAGTGGTAAGATTCCAAACATTCATGCAATGTCAGAGTGTAGCCACAATTATTGCAGAACAAACTCCTTCCCAGAATACAAGTTTCTTATATTTTTCTTTCATTCTGTGCCACCATCCTTGAAAATGAGCCAAGACATCTATTACTGTGGAAAGCAAGGCCATGCCACCTGACATAAGAAGAAAAGTCTGAAGCCAGGTTGTCCTCTCGTTCAGTTTGTTTTGAAATATTTGTGTGGTAGACTCATAGAAGGACACAGCTGAAAAGAATTTGAAGAGCTATGAACTGCTTACCACTGCTCTAAGGCAGAATCAGCTGCTCCAGATTCACTTCTGGGATACGTGTCTCCCAGTGGCTCTTGAAAACTGGCATGCTATTCCTGCAGTTCACCATCACTACCATCAGAAAGCATTTCCTCTTTTCAAACCAGAAGCTTCTTCACTGATATTTGCAAACTGCCATTCCCTTATGCCACAGCAGTTCTGCAGCAGCAAAACTTTCCTCTCTTCTGTCCTCATTCTCCTATTCTTTGGGCTGGAAAATCCTGTCTTTTACCATCAAACATTATTTGCTGCATCCCATACTGCTCTTTTGAGGACTTTTTCCAGCTGGTGCCCAACTTCTCTGCTGTTGACACAGCTCCTCATCTGCTTTGATGACAGCTCACTGCATCCTCCTAGAGCTCACACTGCTGTCCTTACTGGCACTTTTTCCACATCCCTCTGCAAGTGGAGGATAAAGTTGTCTCATGTTCACTTTTGAAACTGGCTGCATGCCCCACAACACATTTCCTCCAAACTCCTGCCCATTTAGCACCTGTGCCCATTGACCTCATCCCTTCTGAGAAGGCAGAGCTTTGGACTGTCTTTATTAACATGCTCTTTTATCAGCCCATGTCTTTAATTCACTGATATGGGCCTTAAATCCTTTAAAATTCAAAACCCTTCTGAGATATGATCACAGGACTCTAATCTTGGTTTTAGCTACAAATTTAATAAACTCTCTACTTTATTAAAATGTTGAGTAGTGATGGACAAAACCCAAACTCAGACAAACCTCTCACAACCATCTTCAGTTTTGATTTACCAGTTCTCAGCCTCCCTGTTGAGCAGGGCAGTTTTCTTGATAATGAATTCACCTACACTTCCCATTTGATTATAAAAACACCATCCAGTCTTTCATATCTACTTATGGTGGGGTAGAAATAAAGATGTCACTAATGAGGGATGAGATTTTCTCAAAGGTAAGTCATCAGGACTAATGTGAGATAACTGCAAAAACCTGTGACCAAAGACCTACCAACCCAAATGAAGAAACCTCCCATTAAAATGCACTGGTAGCCACTGCTTCCACTTTCCTTCAGGGTTTTAGCACATTTCATCTTTAATTATTCTATGGACCCAAGCACTAAAGTACTCACACAGTTCTTCCTCACAGCAAGGGACAGAGCCAAAAAAACCAAGGAAGGGGAAAGTAAAACACCAAGAAGAGTTAAGATATCCCCTAACCACTGTAACAAAGTCTAGATAATAGTCTTTGGGGAAAACAGCTCCTGTTGTTTAATATTTGCATTGTAAGTAGAATTTCTGGCTCAGTTTGGGTTTTTGCATTGTGCCAGGTGTTTAGGATCTGTCTCTCATACAACTGTTCCTCCCTAATTTAGCATACAACAGTTTCTTCACATAGGTTGTTCCCTGAAGCACTAAACACAATTAAAAACATTAAAAAGATCAATGCACATTTCTAGGGTAATCTTCTGATATTGCTCCACTGGTTGTCTTATCTTCAGCTTTGCCTCATAGTATTCTTTTTGCTTGTGTAAAATCTGACAATAATTAGTTATTTGAGATTGTCTTGAAGATCAGTGCTTCTCCAGTAGTAATTGAAACTCTTTGTAAACATCCCCTTGGAATGAAAACTACACAAAACCTTAAGCTACAAACATGTGATGTTTCTATGATTAACTTCCTTTTTGTAACAGCAGATGATTAATGCCCCTTGACCAAGGCTTCTGGTCAATAACAGGTTACAGAGCTAGCCAGGCTGGCTCCTAAATGCTGCACAGGTGCCCCAAGCAGCTGCTCCTCTGGCCACCAAGCAATCCAGATAAGCTGCTCCAGCAAACTCAGTCCCCACCCATAGTGTGGCCACACGTAAATTCCAGTATTCCAAGAACTGATTTACCCATTCTTACTGTCAGCACTGCAGTGTTCACACGTTTCCCACAGTTAAGACCAGGCCAACAGATGAGGGAGTCAGCCTGTCCTTCCCATTTACCGACACACCACTGATCTTTGTCCCAAAGGCTTTATAGTTTACTTTGAAGAGAGGTATGAAAGAGCATAAACAAACAGGAGAAGGACAAATGGAGATCAAAGGCATCCAGGGCAATGAAGATAAGATCAAGCAATGATGCATATCAGCCCTTGCTCAATTTAATGGTTTTAAATCATCTTAAAAATCAGCTGACCTTCCAACAGATTCAGGTATAATCACACTGTGTGTGGTTTGATTTTCCTATTTTTAATCAGATTTTTATTTTTCCTCAGAGGTGTGCCAGGAGAAGTAATTCTGACTGTAAACTACCTGTAAAAGGCCAAAGCTTTCAAAAGCCTAGTTCAGAAACGTAAGTTTCTAAAAACAGCACAGGGAAGTTTAATGGAGGTGTGAAGAAATGAGCCATTTATAGTGCCAGCCTAGGAAGGAGGGGAACAAGGTCACAGGGGAACAAGAGATCAGATTAGAAGCTGGTGTTCCAAGATACTTGGAGATCTGGGAATACAAACCCAATCCCATTTTGATGAAAAAGAAAACCTTGTGTCAGGGCTTCCTAGGTGCAGGATGGCAGAAATGTCCCTTTTTTTTTCTACTAGGGATATATACAGAGAAACCAGAGATATGAAAGAGAGTGGTGTCTTTGAATATTGCATCTGACAACCCAGTACAAGAGTAAGGAGCCTGGGAAAGAGGGATAGCAGCATGAATTTGCAAGCCCAGGGCTGCATGGAGCCCACAGAGCTGTGCAGAGCTCTAATGAATCACATGCTAGAGACAAGGAAAGCTAGGAACTTAGAAAACACATATGGTTATCCTCTCTGCTGTGACCCATTATTTAATAAAATTAAGATTTAATCTTTTCTGTAGTTTCATGAAGATAGCTCACACCATCTAATATATATTCAGATCAACAGCGTTCTACTATCCTGTCTTGCTGTGAAATCATATTATTCCAAATACTTGACTTCATTACTATGGCAGACAGATCACCACTGTTACAGTACCTTTTTATGTATGATACACAAACCATTGCTTCCCTGTTCCCTTTACTATCCTTTCTCATTTTCTCCATCAGGCACAGAGTTACAAGAAACCCTGCTGTTGTAATTTACTCTGCTCAGTATGCTATATTGCTTAAATATTTTCCTTTCATACGGCATCCCAAAAAATACATAAATATGAGAATATTACTATGGTTGAAAAATCAAGCTAGTTAGGTAATGTCAAATTGGCAGACATTCAGCATTCTTCAATTACCCCCCTTGTACATATGCATTCTGGCATAGCCTTTCATTAACGTGATCTTACCATTTTTTCTAGTAAAAACATGTCATTAAGTACCCAGGGTGAATGAGGACCCAGTTCACAGCATTCTACCTTCTCCATAATGATTAACAGGCTTATTTTCTATAATCCCCAAAACCCCGCTCTGAAGACAGATTAATTAATTTCTCCCTGTTTTCTCCCATGCCACTACAATACGTGAGTGCTTCAGAAACAACATGTTCATTTTCAAGGCAGCCTGGGGAGATGGGCAAGGGGTAAGGAGGTGTGGGAAGTAATAAGTTTTATTTTACAAGAAGCAAGCCAAAACCGTGATCCTCAGTGGGGGCTCAAAGTTCCTCCAACCCCATCCCACACTGGAGAAGCATAAACCACCCATCCCCAGGCTGGAGCACAGTGCTGGGATCCATGGGGATAGCATGCACTTTGGCTGGTGGCAGAGGAACTAGCATGGGCTGGTGCAAGTCCCAGGGCATTTGGCCCCACTGATCCAGCCCAAGGGATGAAGCAAGGATGGCTCGCCCCAGGAGGGGATGTCCACCAGGATTTATGTGAACAGAATTTGTGCTGAAAAATGGCCAAGTGTTTTGGCTGAAGTTTTCCAGCAAAATCAGCTTGACTCTGTGATCTGGTGAGGAAGTGCTCCACTCAGGGTCTCACACTTTGTCAAAATTTCACAATCAGAAGCACCTGATAACCATAACAATAAGCTCTAACCCTCATAATGAGAAAACAAGTAGCATGCCTGGCCATATCAAAAACTGGGATTGATTTTGACACTCCAACAATACAGTTTTAATTGCTGTTTATAGAACATCACTTTTGTGTACCCACATAATCCATTAGTAGAACTGTCAGCAGCTAAAATACAGCCACATACGCACACCAACTCAAGGAGATGGACTGGGTGGTCTCGCCTGCTCTGGGCTGCAAATGGGCTGGTACTGCTCTGGCCATGGCCACCCCTGCTTTGACTAAAGTCAGGGCCACAGCCACCAGGGTCACTTTAACATACACAGTCACAGAATGGGTCAGGTTGGAAGGGACCACACCTGATCCAAACTCCCTGCTCAAGCAGAGTAATCCCAGAGCACATGCCACAGGATTGTGTCCAGACAGTTCTTGAGTATTTCCAGTGAGGGAGACTCTACAACCTCTCTGGGCAATCTGTTCCAGTGTCTGGTTACTTGTGCAATAAAGTTCTTCCTCATGTTCAGGTGGAACTTCCTGTGCATTAGTTTCTGCCTGCTACCTCTTGTCCTACTGCTCAGCACCACCAAGAAGAGCCTGATCCATCCTCTTGGCAATTTCCCTTTACATACTTGTATACACTGATGAGGTCCCCTCTCAGTTCTATCTCCTTGAGGCTGGACAGGCCTGGACAGCTCCCTCTGCCTTTCATCATAGGAGAGGTGCTCCAGACCCCTCATAATATTTATTGCCCTCCACTGGACCCACTCCAGGAGCTCCATGTCTCTCTTGTCCTGAGGAGCCTAGAACTGGACACAGCACTCCAGAAGCCCATCTCTCCATGCTGTCGAGGTCCTTCTAAAGGGCTGAACAGCCCTCTGGGGTATCAGCCACTCCTCCCACCTTTGTGTCCTTGGTGAACGTACTGAGGAGGCATCTGCCCCTTCATCCAAGTTAGGGATGAAAAAGTTAAATAATAGAGCATTGAACCCTGGGTTCACTGCCAGTGACAGGCCTCCAGCTAAACCCTGTGCCACTGATTTTGACCCTGTGGGATCTGCTGTTCAGTCATTTCTCAGTCCACCTCACTGCCCACTCATCCAGCCTACACCCCTGAGCTGGTCTATGAGGATGTTGTGAGAGAGACTGTCAAAGCCTCAGCTGAAGTCAAGTAGACACAATCCCCTGCTGTCCCTTCATCCATCCGGGTAGCTGTTTCATCATAGAAGGCAATCAGGTTGGTCAAATATGACTTGCCTTTAGTGAATCTGTGCATATGTATCCATACACACCAAAAAACTTTGTTGCAAGGACACATACAGTTCAGGGCCACATCAGCACCAGAGGCTTTTGATGAAGAAACCAGTCTGTAGGAGTTCAAAGGAATCCACTTTAATCATGTCAGGTGAGTACAACAATGTACTCGCTTGTCCAGTCAGTGGGGAGGTGCAGCTGTGCAGATGAAAGGCACAGGGAAGAAGGCACTTCCAGCCATCATGTGTTTAAGGGTCACAGCCTGTCACAATGAGACTCCTTGGCATGGTGTCATTACTAAACAGCAGGAACAGTCAGAGACCTGACTGTTCGAGCCAGAGCACAATTTATTTTCTGAACCACTGATGTGAGAATCTATTCAGCTACCACGAATAGATCAGACATGAGCAGGACTGAAACAAAACAGCTAAAAAAAAGATTTTCAAAAAATACATATGCGGAAAACTGGCAGCTCAGGTACACAGACAAGTGATCATCAGATTCAGCTATACGTGTCAGATCTGTGTTGTAGACCAGGTGCTGCAGGTGAAGCCCTTCCTGCTGAATCTGAGAGGCCTTACAGTGAACCACATGAAAAACCTGCATCAAATGACATTAATTCACTGCTCCAACATGCATGCCTTCACAGTGCTGCACCACCACTGCCAGGTGTTGCTCTGATAGCCAAAGACTATAAATAAACTGCAACAAATCTTCACGTGCCCATCTCTCAGAAACCTCCATGGTCACCTTCTTTAACTTTGTCACAGTCACCCTCTTTTGCAGCCCCTCACCAGGCGAAGAAGTTGCCTTGAAGGCATACTGTATTTACTCTCAGAGAGAGGACAGCATAGCCTTCAGACAATGCTCCTCCTCTCTTCCTGAAGCAGCAGTGAAGCAGTATTACATCCTTATCAATGTCAGTGGAAAATGAGACAATCCTGAACGTTAAAAATGTGCTTGTAAGACTGCACTGAAAAATAAGATCAGATGATTTTCTGAGTCAAATCCAGGAACAATTCCCCCAGTTCACCCCTTTATGCCTGACACTCATCACAGTGGCAGAGAGATGAAAGTTTTCATTACATCCTTGGTATCAATGTGAAATTTAGCACATCCTTAATTACAGCACTCTGAGTGGCAAACCCACAATATTTAAAGAAGAATGCAAAATCCTAATCTCTGCAGGACTGTACTAGCTCATGGCAAACAGCCCTGGGAATAGCACACAACACCCTGTGAGACACAGGCAAGACAAACTGTTCCACACTGCAGCAAATACCAGCTATTTTAATCTTCCTCTAAAACCAGCCAAATGAGTGGCATTCTTTTGAAGGAATTAATGTAAATAATTATGTACAAACACCAACCCAATCCATTTGCAAATCTTATCCCATTTTACTAGCTAGCAGGTGACTGCTTGTGACTCTTAGCAACCACAGGTTCTTGCTGAGCAAAACCAATGATTTTTCTGAATATTCTCACGGTATGCAATCAATTTAAGCCTAAAGATGAAGCACAGCCTTTCTTTAGTAAGATCTTTCCGCCAAACTCTCTGAACACATGTGCCTTTAAAACAGGCTTGGACAAAATATTGTATATATATTGATCAAGTGACACCAACAGGCTCAGTAAAATCTTCTAGCTCTGTTTTTATGAGCTGAGAATAAAGAAAGTTATGCTTTGCAAGAAAGGAGAGTAGCATCCCATGGCTACCAATATTCAAATGACAAAAATGTCTGAGAGAATTCCAGATGTCAACCATGTGTTATGGTTTAATAGTTCAGCTCTGAGTCACAAGCACAAAAACCTGTTATGAAATACATGCCTGCCTGCATGTGTGTGTGCACACAAGAGTGTGGGCTAAAAAAGGAAAAGTCGTAATTTGGAGGGCATTAATAGCACTGGAGAAAAACAGTTAATCTAAACTGAGGTGGGAGGAAATCAGCACAGCTTTTCCTATGCCATGGACCAAGGGTGTGATGATTTATAGTTTCAACATTTACAAACTGAAGTTTTAACTGAAGGGAGATTAAACACCCACTTGACAAGCATGTGTAATCCTTTCAAATCCTAAAAGTCCAATCACACCCTGTGTCTTGAATAATCACTAGCCTAAATCACCCACATCCCTGACATGTGAAACTCATGAAAGTTCAAGTAATTTGTAGCCCAGACCTTTCAAGTATTAGCATTTATACTGTGATTTATTAGGTCCTTCTAGCATTTTTTTTCTTCTCACATAAAAGGAGTAAATATCTGTGGCACCAGTGTTTGCAAGAGCTATCACATGCCTCATCTTCTTCCTGGTGAAGAAGTGCAGACAATCATTTATTGCTGTGTGAGCAGCTGGTGTCCATGGGCAGGCACCCCTCACTGGCTGATTTCAGCTCTCCCTGGCTCTGGATGGTGGGTTAGCAAGCAAGATGTTACCTCTCTGCTGTCCTCAGCTTGGCTACCTGGCCAAAGCAGGGACCTGCGTGCAAGCAGAATAATGTACTTTAGCCCACTAATTTTTCACTCCTGGAACCAATGTTGCATGTGCCTCACTCCCACAAGCTGCCTTCAGCCTGCTCCCTCCCTCCCATCTTTCCATCTGGGTAAATCTTCCTGGGGCACAGCAAGTCAGGAGCTTTGAGATCTAGAACAGTTGGTCTCAGGGAATTTGCACAGCAGTGAAATGCATAAGGAGCTACAGACAGTTTGTCATCCCCAAGAATTACACCCTGGACATCCACAGGCAATTGCACACTGCACGTTTCCATGGCTGACTGAAAATGCTGTTTGTGTTTGGCTGTGCTCCTGGCATGCCCGTGCACACTCACAGCCAGAGTGCCAGCCTGAGCCGGGCAGGCCAGCGTGCCAAGGGCACACGTGTGTGGAGGGCAGTAACTGCCTGCTAGGCATGCACTAAGAGACACACACTTTTATGAAAATTGTACCTTTAAAGCTATGTTTAAATAACCCACGTTAGAGGATTTTAATGACTCTGTGAAAGGATGAGAGGTATAGAGGCAGTGAAGTGGCTCAAGCAAAATCACTTCAAAGCAGCTCATGTTGAAGACTGGAGAGTGGGAGGAAGAGGACCAAACTTCAGCTGAAGGACACACAGCAAGGCGCTCCTTGGAAGTGAGGATGGCCTGCACTCTGGGGCCCCCAGACACATTACCAGCTGCTCCAGGGTGGTCACCAGAATAAAGAAATTGAAATTATGCTGATTCTGTCTCTGTTTTGGTCTTGAAAAGCAAGAGATGGATGATGCTTGCTAAGTATCTGTGTGCCGAGAGTGTACCAAAGGTTTTGGTCTGCCTCAGGAGCACCTGCAAAGAGGACAATCTTGGGAGTTCACAAGATCCTTTTATACTTCCCCCAAAACTCCCTTCTCCACTGTAAAGCACAGGTTTGGGACAGGAAAGGAAGGATGTTAAACCAGTAATGGAGAAAAAGCCCAACCAACAATTGTCAAACACATTTATGCTCCAGTCTTTGTGAATTAAGATTTCACACGGGAATTTGGACAGGTGCAGTGTTACCAGATCTGGTGATGGCAGCCCCCTGCCTGTATAGCTGACCCTTATCTATCTTGCTGTGGTTTCCACTTAGCTGGGACCCACAGCAGTGAGGATTTCAGACCCCATGTGGCTGACAAGAGCCGGCTGGCTCTCTGCCGTGGCAGGCAAGGGGAGCAGTCAGCCTGCAGCACTGGGCACTTGCTTGGGAAGGAAACCTCTGCCCACTGGCTCCTGGGTGGCCACAGACTCAGGGCAGGCACTCATTGCCAGCAACACCTCATCACAGAGATAGCACTTATCTGCTGTGTGCCAACAGAGAACACCAGCTTCTCACAGCAATGCCAGCACAGCCCCAAACAACTTGCTACACAAGCTGCAAGCAAGGGGTGCTCATGATACCCTTCTTTCAAGCACTACAAACATTATAAACCTGGCCCTAACTTTGACAGCTCCTATTGCAAATCCCCAGATAAATGCCTCTCCCTGAGCTGCTGCCGTCTAGGGGGCTGCAGTGTGAAAGTATGCCCCAACAACAAGGGCAGGAGGAATTTGGCTCCGTGAGCATGACCTGATCAAAAGACAGGCATGTGATGAGTTTTCCAGACATACATCATAAAGCAACAGCATCTACATGAATTTTTGTCTGCACTGTGACTCAGTGGGGAATGGGGCTGGTGGGGGCAAAGAAGAGAGGGAATGAGTAGATTCTGCAGCGGGAGAAAATGGCACATGCAGACATAACTAGATTTGTAAAAATTGAGGGGAGGGAGGGAGGGGAAGGGGAAGGGGAAGGAAGGAAGGAAGGAAGGAAGGGGAAAGGGAAGGGGAAAGGGAAGGGAAGGGGGAAGGAAAGGGAAAGGAAAGGGAAAGGAAAGGGAAAGGAAAGGAAAGGGAAGGAAAGGAAAGGAAAGGGAAAGGAAAGGAAAGGAAAGGAAAGGAAAGGAAAGGAAAGGAAAGGAAAGGAAAGGAAAGGAGAAGGGGGAAAGGGAAAGGAAAGGGAAGGGAAGGGAAGGGAAGGGAAGGGAAGGGAAGGGAAGGGAAGGGAAGGGAAGGAAGGGAAGGGAAGGGAAGGGAAGGGAAGGGTGGAAGGAAGGAAGGGAAGGGAAGGAAGGAAGGGAAGGAAGGAAGGGAAGGAAGGAAGGAAGGGAAGGAAGGAAGGGAAGGGAAGGGAAGGGAAGGGAAGGGAAGGAAGGAAGAGGGAAGGGAAGGGAAGGGAAGGAAGGGAAGGAAGGAAGGAAGGGAAGGGAAGGGAAGGGAAGGGAAGGAAGGGAAGGGAAGGAAGGAAAGGAAGGAAGGAAGGAAGGGAAGGAAAGGAAGGAAGGAAGGAAGGAAGGAAGGAAGGAAGGGAAGGGAAGGGAAGGGAAGGGAAGGAAGGGAAGGAAGGGAAGGGAAGGGAAGGAAGGAAGGAAGGGAAGGGAAGGGAAGGAAGGAAGGAAGGAAGGGAAGGAAGGAAGGGAAGGGAAGGAAGGGAAGGGAAGGAAGGAAGGGAAGGGAAGGGAAGGAAGGAAGGAAGGGAGGGGAGGGAGGGGAGGGGAGGGAGGGGAGGAGGGGAGGGGAGGGGAGGGGAGGGAGGGGAGGGAGAGGAGGGGAAGAGAAAGAAAAGAAAAGAAAAGAAAAGAAAAGAAAAGAAAAGAAAAGAAAAGAAAAGAAAAGAAAAGAAAAGAAAAGAAAAGAAAAGAAAAGAAAAGAAGAAGAGAAGAGAAGAGAAGAGAAGAGAAGAGAAGAGAAGAGAAGAGAAGAGAAGAGAAGAGAAGAGAAGAGGAAGAGAAGAGAAGAGAAGAGAAGAGAAGAGAAGAGAAGAGAAGAGAAGAGAAGAGAAGAGAAGAGAAGAGAAGAGAAGAGAAGAGAAGAGAAAAGAAAAGAAAGAAAGAAGGGTATGCAGTAGCATGCTTGTTTCCTGGAGGTTGCTGCCAAATCCATGTTAGAATAGCTCCATCTCGTGGAATTGAGTAGCAGCAGTGGGAGCAAACGATGATCTGGAAGAGAAGCTGTAGGAAAATGCTGGCAAATTGCTCCTTGGCCATGTGCATCAGCAGTGGCTTTGGTTCCCATCCACAGGGGTTTTCCTAGTCCTATGCCTCCCAGAATTTCAGCCTGAGCTGTAAGTTTGAAAGAAATGAAAAAAAAGTGTATTTGGAAAGCCAGCATAACTGGCATATTTAATTGGATTTTTGACATATAACTGTAATATTTTCCCAATTACTGTATGATCATGCTCAGAGCTCAGGGGAAGTTTGTGGCTGTGTGGTGGCTTCAACCTCTGTCACCCAGAGCTCCACTTCAGACCACCTCCCAGAGCGACTACCTCTCCCCACATCACTCCCTGCTTCCATACATTGATTTACAGCTGCATCTGCACCTCAGCACTTTTTTCTCATTTCTATCATCTAGTTTCCCTCTGTATGTACCCCTGTGCGTGTACTTGTAAAATGGAGGGAACATCTGTACTGCAGTGCTCAAACACATTTCTGTCTTTAAGGACCTTCCAGTTTAGATAAGTAATTCATGAGGTTGCATTTTAAAATAATAATTACTCCCTCTTTCCTAATGTACTGTTGGATTTATTCCCTTGTTTATCCAGACTTTGAGTTGTACCCTCAGATAAAAAAGTTCACTTAAAACTTTCCTTTTAAAGTTTGTTTAATCTAAATCCTGAAGGACAAGAAGTGAATTTCTGCGTGAAATACATGTCCTATTCGTGTTGCCACCACTTAGAATTATCTAAGTGATGACAAAATCAGGCCTGAGAGGTCTGACAAACACCCCATACACTACACAAGACATCAACAAGTCACCAGCATAGATCACTGCACATGGATGCAACAACCTTCTCAGGTGAAACTGCACTCACCAGCAAGGTGTGCAGACACTTAAATAATGCCAAAAAGATGGATTACCCTGAAGAGAACTCTTCATTGTCCTCTCACAGTCAGGGCATACCACAGTGCCTTAGCAAACAGTACCCTTGTGGCTCATGGGCATGAGAGCTGGAGCTGCAGACAGGCACAGCAGTGTGCACTGCAGGGATCTCATACAGCTGGCCATGATGTAGTCCAGGCTGACAGCAGTTTAGACATGGGACCTCGAAAAGAAAGGCCATGGAAAATGCTGTTAACTGAAAATCTAGACAAACTCATGGCTGTATCTTGAGTAACTGACTAGATTTTCCTCCAGCAGCAGGCAGCCAAACAAATCTGTTCCAAACTGCAGCTCCCCGAGGTCCCAATCACTCCACAATGCTGCGTATGACTCCTGCAAGACTGGGTCTATAGTGAGCTGCACATTGCTGTTTGTGCTGCTTAGGTATCTGAAAGAGAGGAGAAGAAAAAGGTAAAACTAAATTAAAGGAAAATATGGGAGGCAAATATTGGAAATCTCATCAAGATCATAGGAGTTTTTCTTTCTGCTGTTGTTCACTCCACTATCCTCTTCCAGAGTTATTTCCTCTTGTGTGTAAAACAGTCCATTTGTACAGTCTTATTGCCCACACCCAGCTTGTGTCATTTAATCAAACCAGGCAAACCCTGCCCAGGATCACTTACTACTCACAAACAGCAGCACATTGAAAGACACTGGTGTTCTTATCACACCAACACACCATCTGAAACCTCCTATTTGTTCATTAAAATGGAGTGCCAGTGCCCAAACCCCAAGTGTTTCTTTAAGATCCATTCTTCTGTGACCTAAGGAAAATATACATCCCATGGTGCAGTGCAGACTGACAGAGACATGTGTCTGCCCCAAGCAGTGCAGCTCAGATCAGCACAGCAGCGTGACAAACTACAATTCACACACCCTCTGGGAACATTTCTTTAAACATGGTTTTGTCCCCACAGGCTGGAGGTGATGGGCCTGACCAGGAGAAACAATGCAGCAGAGGGAGGGAGGCTGCAGCGCCGACAGCCTACAGGTGCTGCAGAGGATGTTAGGCGGAGGAAAGTGCCAATTGTTCTCAGCTGTCCACAGCAAAATAAGAACCAAGCTAAATTAGAGCAAGGAAAATATAGCTACACCAAGAGGACAAAGCCTGTAATTGACAGCAAGCGTGATTAGGCCATAGGCCCCAGTGGCAGAGGAAGTGCTGACCACCTGCCAACACCATCCCGGGGAGATGTCGCTGTCACTGCCCATGGGAAGGTGGAGCCCAGACGCTGCTCCCTTCCTTTTGGGCTAGGGAGATCAGCCACCCCAGACCCTACCTGCCATGGGTGTGGCTGTTCAGCTGCTCCCAGCCACCCCAGGAGAGCACAGAGAGCTGGGGTGCAGTCTCTTGAGAATTCCACTCACTTTTGTAAGTTACTGCCAAAAAAAGACAAGAGAAGGCTTTGGCTTGTTTCTCATGTTCGTTTGAAAGAAGGTGGTTTTTTGGAGGGATGGCAATATGCATAGGACTACCCAAGAAAAGCTGCAGCATGAAGCTCTGATGTGCTTTCTCTGATGGAAATAAAATCTTGCCAAAGACTGAGTTGCCAAGTGAAAACCTTTCAAAAGACTAAGGACCAACCTGCAGACTGTAACCCCTGACAGCACTCAAGGACATTCATCCAGAGATTTTTCACAGGGTGGAAGAGCAAACCAGGATCTGACAAACTCAGCAATTTACATTTACATTTACATTTGGTAAATTGTTCTCCTTGCACATAATTTTGGAAACAGGGAGTAGGTATTTGGTGTATATAAATATGAAAAAACCCATGAAAGCTGACATTAGAGCAGACAGGATTTTGGGACAGAGCATCTGATGGGAGAAAAGACCTGTGGCCCCAGGTCACTGGTTACTGCCAAGGCCAGTGGGCAGAAGGGGCATGGCTGAATAGCTCTGCACACATGGAACCACCCTTCCCGTACCCCCATCTCTAGTCCAGCTGAGTTTAAAAAAATTACCCTTTCAAAACCATCTAATCAAAACAGCTCATCAGCAGCACCCAACTGCAGCCTCAATTCCCAGCAGAATTTTGTTCTTCCCAATGAAGAACAAAACCCTGAATTTTAGCTGAGAGGCTGGTTTGTTCTCCCATCAGCAAATCAGATCGGTCAAGGATTCACACTTGGCAAGAAAGGCAAGACTACTGTGAGCACAGGAACTTCAGAGCCCCATCTCTGGCATGGTGAGTACAAAGGAACAAATGTTATTCAGTGGCAAAATATATTTAGTTTGACATATTCCTGAAGGGAGCATGCATTTTACCTCGTTACATCACAGGTTATAACCAGCAGTTACCTGGGAGCTGGATGGATGATCAGGAAAAGACCATCGGTGTGATAGATAAGAATTTGTTAATATGAATGGCGCAGAAAGAGGAGGGAAACATGAGAAATAAATTCAAGGTATCAAAATTCTGCTGTGACATCACATTCCCAAAACATTTGGCTGAGCATGACCTATGCTTTTTTTTGCCTTATTGTAGCAGCTCCAGGTTTCTCCCATTATTCTCACCCACCCTGAGCAGAGGCACAATGCTCCTGCATTTCAGCAGGTTGAGGAGGAGAGGTGGCTCTCACCTGCCCACACAGTCTCACCAGTGGCCAGTCTGCACCAAAGGGTCATGGAAATCCTCTCACAGACAGGATGTGGCTGCAAGACTTTAAACACACTTCGGAGGCAGCCATGGCTCCTCACCCGCATTTTTTTCCTTGAAAGCCTTAGAGAAGTTTCTCTCTTCTCTTCCTGGAGCTCAACATACAATTCATGTTGCTTAGCAACACGGCTTCCTTTTAAGATGCTCTTTTGTCATTTCAAAGCCTCCATGCCAGAAGTTCCTTAAACAGTCTGAACTCACACCAGCCTCCTCAGTACAGCTCTTTTCCTTTATCTCTTTCTGGTTTCCTTCCATTGCAAGGTCAATATCTTTGTCCAGAGAAACCAAATCCAACAAAAACGCAACTTGTAGTGATCAGTCCAGCCTTGCTGCACAAGGGCTAAGAACTTCCTTTTCCCCAAAGCCACACCAAGCAACACCCAACAGAGACCAGTGAGGAAAAGGGAAGGTTACAAGGGTTTTAATTCTGATCTTTTGCTTGCTACTCGAGTTAGAATTGTTGCAATTTCTAGATTTCTCTATTGTTTGTTTAAAATCTAGGATTTAAGGCTTGCGCAGCCCAGTTTGTCAGGTTCTGTATTGTCTGGAGAGAAGAATAATGGCTTGTTACTAATCATTGAAATCTGCATTTTGTCTTGGCTTCATAGTGCCGTTACAGTACCATAAAGTACTCACACCCATGGGAACCAAGAACACTAAGTATTTTGCTTGCTTAGCAAGGAACAGAGGCTGAATTTTTGAGACAGGGAAAGGTCCTATAACTATTTCTCAGAGTAATGGGGAGCTCCAGCACTGAGATCCTTGAGGCATCTTTTGAATTTTTGAAAAATCACAAGCTACTCAAGGAGGGTAACACAGCAGCAGTAGCTTTAAAGAGTGTCTGCAGGGAAAGCATAGGAGGTACTCCCTCTTTGAAGAAGCATGGATGAACACAACACCAGTAATTAATCAGTTTCTAATTAATCTCGTCAGAAATTTCCTTCCTATTTAATGCCTTTGTCCTGGTTATTTTCAGTCTGCATTTGGTAGGACTTCACACAGCTCCACATGTCCCAGCCATGGCCAACTCAGCTTTCTGGCTGGCAGCAGGGTTCAGGATGATGGCACAGGGGCCAAGAAGCCCTGTGTCCCCTGGCCTCTAGCAAGCTGCAGTCATCACCTGAAAGTTTGTTCATCCTGTCTCCTAAAAAAATAGCAGTGATGCCCCCTCTGAAGCCAGGGGTTCCAGGGCATGGCACAGCAGTCATGCCCTGGCTAAGTGCCTGCACCATCAATCTTTTTGAGGGTTGCCACAAATAAAATCCACTAGAGAACAATCCTATCCATGGAGAGGCAACCAGAGGAGTGCTCACTCTGTGTGTCTGGAATATTTCTATACACAGTGCTCACATCACATCCCTCATCACACTGTCCCTTCTTTTCCAAGGGACATCTAGGTCACTATCTGTGCAAATGGTTTCCTTAAGTAGTGGGAATTTTGGATTGAAGCTGTGGTGTGTCTTCAGCACTAACCTCAGCCATCAGTGCCAGAGAAAGAAGCTGGTGGTTTGGTCACCCTCCAAGGAGTGGTGGCAAACAGAGGGCAAGGAATCCCTGAAGCAGGAGCATGCTGCAGCTTAGTCCCTGGCTGCCCAAAAATCCACTGGGCAAGCTGATGCCCAGCTAGGGAGGCATCATAGGTGCAGACCTGCAGCTCTTGTCCCACTTTTGTCCCTACCAACCCCAAGGGCATGCAAAGAGACATTGCTCATGTGCTCAGAGTGTGGCCTGGGTAGCACATGTGGCTGCTATCCCCTGTCCTTGGTTAGGATTTCAGAAAGATCAATTGCTGCAGCATGAAGCAAAGGAGTTTCAGATAAAGTCTGGCAAAGTCTGACATGTTTTACAGCAGCTGTTTCTTCCTGAGAGTGATTTATCCTCTTGCTTCATCACTTTGTTTTAGGCTTTTCCTTAGAGTGCAGCCTGAGCCTGCAGTACCTGCTGCACTGGCAGCAGAGCCCATGCAGGTTTTCCTGCTGGGAAATCCAGGTTTGAGTTAGGGCAGGTGGTCCTGGTCTTCCCCAGCTGCCATTTCACCCTTTTGTGGTACCATGTGGCCACAGCAAGGGAGCAGTCATAGCCCAAATCCCACAGATTTTACTCCAAGGCAAATCCTAAACTCTTAACATCCAGCATTCAAGCATTTGAGTTCCTATGTCATTTATGGTACCAAAGAAAACAATAAATGAGTCAAATCTTAAAATCCACACTTGAAGGCAATAGCTGAAAACCCTTTTAATCCTTTGATCCTGCATAGGATTTACAGGTATTTTGGAAGGCTTGCTGTATTGAGTTGCCAATCCCCTTCTCTTCAGAGCTATGGAAGACCCAGAGATTGACATGAATAATCTTTTAAAAAAGAAAGAATTAACATCTCATAGGGATTCTGAAGGTACTCTAGTCTTTTTAACATATTTAGATGTATTTTAATGTCTTTAACATATATATCCATTTTAATGTTTTAGATTAATTCTCACTTATTCCTACAGTCATTACAAGTCTTTTCCAGGTTCATTTAACCTGTGGCACCCCTCAGGACCTGGGTTTTTGGAGGTGTGATCTGACTGGGAACCCTTCCTGACACAAGGGCTAGGCCAGGTGCAGGGTCAGCCAGGTGGATTTGACTTCACTCAAGATTTCCCTTCAACCCAGGCAGCTATGCTCCTACCTGGGTGGGAGGCTTGTGACTACCAACACAGTCACAGAGGGTCTGCAACTTGTCTGAGACCATGGTGGGAATCCATTGCAAAGCCCCTGCCAACACCAAAACCACTCCCACTGACTACTGCCATAAATTCTAAATTAATCTGATAGGCACACATAATGAATAATTCAAATACCCCTAACCATCTGTCAGTTTTACTAAGCTCAACAATTACTTGAGCACATGGTCAAGAAGAGGAACTTCAGTCACCCAATACTAATTTCATAATGAATTCTTCATTACCCAAAGTGTGCAGTTTTGGGAGCCCCAATATAAGATGTAAAGCTATTAGAGAGTGTCCAAAGGAGGACAACAAAAATGGTGAAGGGCCTTGAAGGGAAGCCATATGAGGAGCAGCTGAGGTCACTTGGTCTGTTCAGCCTGGAGGACACTGAGAGGAGACCTCATTGCACTTACAGCTTCCTCGTGAGGGGAAGAGGAGGGGCAGGCACTGATCCCTTATCTCTTGTGGGCAGTGACAGAACCCAAGGCAATGGCATGAAGCTGAGTCAGGGGAGGTTTAGGTTGGATATTAGGAGAAGGTTCTTCACCCAGAGGGTGGCTGGGCACTGGAAGAGGCTCCCCAGGGCAGTGGTCACAGCACCAAGCCTGACTGAGTTCAAGAAGTGTTTGGACAATGCTCTCAGGCACACTGTGTGACCTTTGGGACTGTCCTGTGCAGGGCCAAGGTCTGGGCTTTAAGATCCCTGTGCATCACTTTCCACTCTGGTTATTCTCTGATTCTATGAAATTGAGTTAGGCCTTAGAAGTCATTATTTGAATAAAAAATCTTCCCATTTTCTCAACAATCCCACTCCTTCCCCAGCTCCCCCCCCGAAAAACAAACACCAAAACAGCTAAAAAGAAAAACATCTCTGGAGTTATTCCTGCTTTCTTATATGGCATATAAGTTCCATGACACATAATAATAAGCTTCACTGCACTGCAGAATGAGACAGGATTAGCTTTGGCTAATGGTCCTCCTGATTCAGAGGACTTTTCTTACCAAATACCTCATTCATTTTAAATTTGAGGGCTTTGGTATGGGTGGTTTAAGGAAGTATCTGTGCCACCAGGGCTCACAATTTGCAAAAAAGTAAGTCATGGAGAGCATGTGTGAGTCCAAGCTGCTGCACCCCAGGAAAGAACAGCAGGGATGACAGAGCACAGTGGTTTGACCCTGGATGGATTCCAGGCACCCATCACTCTCCCTATTGGTCCCCTCCACTGCTGGAGAGGGAAGAGAAAATATAACAAAGGTTCATGAGCTGAGATAAGGACAGAAAGAGATTACTCAACAAATACCATTAAACAGAATAAACATGGGGATATTAACTAAATTTATTACCAATGAAATCAGAGCAGGATAATGAGAAGTAAAATAAATCTTAAAAACATCTTCCCCCACCACTCCCTCCTTCTCAGACTTTACTTCCTCCGCCGCAGTGGCACAGGGAGTGAGGGTTATGGTCAGTTCATCACAGATTGTTCTTGCAGCTGCTCAGCAAGGGGAGTCCTTCCCCTCCTCCAGCATGGGATTCCTCCCATGGGAGAGAGTTCTTCATTAACTTCTCTGGCATTAAGTCCAACCCACAGACACTGTTCTCCATGAACTGCTCCAGCACGGGTCTCTTTCGACAAGGTGCCATCCTTCAGCACAGCCTACTCCAGAGTGGATCTCCCACAGGGTCACAAGTCCCACCAGCAAACCTGCTCCAGTGTGGGCTCCTCTCTCCATGGGTGTGCAGCTCCCTGCCAGGACTCTGCTCCAGCACAGACCTCCCATGGGGTCACAGCCTCCTCTCAGGCATCCACCTGCTGCAGTGTGGGTCTCCTCCATGGGCTGCAGGTGGATCTCTGCATCCCCAGGGACCTCCATGGGCTCAGGGGCACAGCTGCCTCACCATGGGCTGCACCATGGGCTGCAGGGCAACCTCAGCTCTGGTTCCTGGAGCACCTCCTGTCCCTCCTTCTGCACTGACCTTGGTGTCTGCAGGGCTGCTCCTCTCACATATTCTCACTCTGCTCTTCTCCGGCTGCAATTACATTTGCACAATAACTTTTTTCACTTTTTAAATCTGTTATCACAGAGCTGTTGCCACTGTTTCTAATTGGCTCAGCCTTGGCCAGTGGCACATCCATCCTGGGATTGGATCTGTGGGACATGGGGGAAGCTTCTGGCAGCTTCTCACAGAACCCACCCCTGTAGCTGCCCCACTACCAAAACCTGGCCATGCAAATCCAATTCACAAGGGCATGCTGAGCCTTAGCTTCTGAGCACTAACAGGGAAAGTAGCAGATAAACAAGGAGCAAACATACTAATCAAATTCCTCTGAACTTTTTGTGACCAGCTGCAAGGCAAGCAGGATTTCCAGCAAACACAGAAGTGGCTGGGTAAGAAGCAAAGCTGTTAGTGTGGAGGAAGGAATGTGGGCTCAGCTTTTCGTCCTGCCATTGAGAGAAGTTATTTCTTTTGTATACCATAAATTAAAGAGGAGGAAAAAAACTCCAGCCAATCAGGTTAGCACAGAAGCATCCTAGTAGCAGCCATATACAGCAGCAGGGCATTGGCTCTGTGGCCTCTTGGTGCCTGCCAGCCCCAACAGTGCAGCCAACACGTTTAGGCAAGCATGCAACATCGAGTGAGGTCTGCACTTGTGGCAGCTTCCCCACGCCTTGTTGCCTGCTCCCCTCTGCCCAGCTGTCCGTAGGGATGAGCCCAGCACAGCTCAGGTGAACCCTGAAATCAGCTACCAGCACTCCTGTGGCATTCACACACTATATCAGAGTGGAAGTCCCTGATTTTGTGCATGTCCTTGGAACAAGAGAGGTTCAGGTGTTTTCACCTTCCCGGGTGCTGAGCTTGATGCACTCCAAATGGCATCTTGATTACTTGAAGCTTCACCAATTGAATGCAGGGTCTGGATCATCTCCACTGGGCTGAGACATATTTGCTGGGCTCAGTAAGTATTCATAATGCCTTCCTCTCCCAGGTGGTGAAGAAAGAGTGCCACTTAAGGCAGCAATTTGTCAATCTAATAACCCAGTCACTCAAGAAAGGAAAGAAAAAGACAGGTTGAGCTGTTTGGCTGGAGCTGGGGCTCAGTGCTGTCCTGGGCAGTCAGGACCCAACACCTGGCTGGCTGGCACAAGATCCCCTCCTGCCTGCAGTGGCCACACATGTAGTCATCTTAGAGATAGTTAGAAATATTCTCCTCTTCCAAAAAAGTGATCATTCTCTGTAATCTAAATACAAGAGGAAGAATGTTAATTTTCGGATTGAAGTACTGCTTTCTAGCTTAACTGTTTCTATGGCAATAGTTGTGCATCAGCAACACAATCCTTTTTGAAAAAGTATGGGCACAGATCTTAGAGCTCTAGAATGGTTTTGGCTGTAAAAGGTCTGTAAGATCATTGAGTCCACTGTAAAACTAATACCACCAAGTCCACCACTGCCACCAGCCCCAAAGCAGAGCTCTCATTTGCAGCTCATTTACAAGATTTTGTGTGTTTCCTAAGTGAGGTATTAAATTTTGTTTAACTCAAACTTCCCATCACATTAAATTCCCCTTTGGTAGGGTGCTATAATCTCATCTGCACTATCCTGTATTTATCAGAGACACTTCATGAAGACCACTTTTCCTCAGTTTTCACATTTTAAAAATCTGTTCTACCTCAGAAAAGCGTCAGTGGACTGTAGCCTGACTATATTTAAAGCAGGCAAGTTCCTCTTTCACTCTTAAACTGTTGTTTTGCTCACACTGAGTTCAGCAAGCATGTTCAACATTTACAACCTGCTTTCCAGCCAACTCCCCCAGTTTGTCTGATCTCTCTGCTCAGTCTCACGTCATTCAGGGGAGAAAACACAAGATCATCCACTGCAGCAACCAAACCACCTCTCTCCACAATGGCCTCTGGTTAATATCTCCTGGTTTTCAGCACTCACATTTATTTGGATGTGCCAGCTGCAGAGCATGCAGTGCTGCAGTTGATGTGTGCAGAGAGGAGTGACAGCTGCCATCCCTCTGGTGTGCAGGACCTGGAGACATCTGGGGTAAACACTTACCTGCTAACATCTGACTATTTCCAGTCCCCGTGGGATTGATCTCAGGGAGTCTGAAGGTCTTTATCAGAGAAATAAGACAGGTGTCTCAATACATGCTTAGGGATGTCAGCCCTCTGTCTGTCTGTCTCTCCTCCTCCTCTTCCTCCTCCTCCTCCCAGCTGTGCATCTGTGCACCCTCACACCCTCTCCTACCACTGGTGGGGATTTTGGGAGCCCATCAGACCAGCACTGTGCTCCATCACACAGAGAGCTTGAAGGATGGTAAATTTTCCCGGGGTGATTCACAGGTATGAGAGCTAGACAGAGGAGAGGCACAAGGATTTTACCTCTTGTGCTGTGCTCTTCATACAGGAATTTGCACACACTGGTGGTATGATGATGTCTCTATTTGCTATTTGGTTGGTGTGCAATACAATATGAGAATAGTAAGGAAGTACCAGGGCTTTCCCAGGGGCAGGAGACGACTGACTCATTAGCTTTTTTCTTTTCCTTAATATTTTATTTTGTCTTTGCTTTTCTTCTCTTTTCCTTTTTTTTTTTTCCATCTTTGTGTTTTCTATTCCAAGTGGGAGACAACAGAAAAAAAAAGACAAGGTTTTTTATTCAGGGAAGAAGCACAATGGAAAAGCAGCCCTATGCAGAGAACACCTGGGGCCAAAAGCAAATTCCTGATTGAATTAAATCTACAAATCTCTGAGCACTCAGAGCTGCACAACAGGAACCCCTTGGGATAGTTTCTTCTCAGTTCACTGTGAGAGCCACTCCATGCCCTGAGGCATATGGAGAGAGCTTGCTTAAACACAGTTCTATCTGAATGGCAAAACATAGGCACTCTTCTCATTTACAGTGACAGTTAAATTATTTTTATCTGTCTAAACTACACACAGCAGCAGTTAGCTCCTAAGTCAGTATTTTGTAATTTTTGTAGATTTTTTACCGTATCAGTGCTTCTAGGCTGTGCCCAAGTCCCCATGCTATCACAAGTGTTATCACAGCATTCCTGACTGGCTTTCTGCCCCCAGCTCATGCCAGGTGCCTACATGTTGGGGGCTCAGCCAGGGCAGCACTGGTTCATCCTCCTGCTGATGCTGTTCCTAGGTGCTGTCTGCCTGGCACTGAACTCCAGCTGGGACCCAGCGTGCCAGGGGGGGAGCTGGACAGTCGAGCAGCTGCACTTCCCACCTGGATGGGGAATTTTGCTATGACAGCCCCTCTCCACTTCCTGCCACTCCACCACGCTGCCCATCTCTGCTCCAGCCTGCCAGGCTGCACCGCCTGCAGCACTGGAAGCCCATGTTGCTTTCTGAGACTCCCTGGCACCCTCCAGTTACAGGATTTGTGCTTAAAGGAAAGAAAGAAAGTGTTCACCAAACCCAGCTGGTTGTTTGCAACAAACACTGCTGCTCTTCCCCCTCTCGTGAGGCTCTGAGTGCACACACAGCCCACCTGCCTCTTCTGAGCAGAGCTAGCAGGGATGTGGTTTAGCCCCAACACTCAGGCTGTACCAGCAGCAAGCCCTGAGCCCCGTGCACTGCTCCCCAGGGCCCACACAGTGTGCACCTCAACAAACCCCACAGACCACAGGCTCCCACCCACGGGCTGCACACCTGCACTGTCCTCTGCACACCGTGGGCTCCAGGGCATTCCTCTCTGGACACACCACTGCTGCCTGTGCCTGCTTTCTTCCACTTGCAGAACAGCTTTGTGTCCAATTGAAGTGCTCATGTTGGCCAGCTGTGCCATGCCTGTGTTTACTTCCCCACAAGCTGAACATCTGCGAGGTTACTGGGCAGAGAACTGCCAGAGCTGCAGCTCCCACATGGCCCTGGGTACCCTACCCCTCCTAGGCTGGCCCCAGGACCACCCAGGACAGCACATCCTTCTGTGCTTTGGGAGGGCAGGGGGTGTGGAGGTGGCTGGTGCTGCAGTGGCTGTGTCTGTGCTCCCCATTGCAGCTGGGACAAGCATAATGCTCTGAGCATTCCCACACCTCGAGAGCATGGCAGAATATTTCAGGGTGGCACTGACCACCTGGTCTGGTTGACCTTCATGCAAAAGCAGGTCAGGCATGCTCAGCGGATTTCATTGGCATCCACAGAGTTGACTTCTCTATGTTATAAATGAATTTATTTTCACTTAAAACTTAAAAGCCTTTGTAAACATTTTGAAGACTTGGTGTATCAGGTATGGTCTTTGTCTAGTCTGAGCTAAATATTCCTGCTGTCTCCTGACTGCAGTGCGTAACTGAAATTCGTATCCAATTAATTTGGCCACATTCCTTCTAGAAACATTTTCCAGACCCCCTCTTTCCTACTTTCTTTCTGTAAGGTTTACTTAAGACTTCTCTCAGAGTAAGTTTTGTTACAAGACTCATGACATTCAGAATCCAAAACTGCCTTGTGGGGATCCTTTTTTAAGGATTAATAATTCATCCAGAAGAGTAAACAGTCCTCATATGTGCTAACTTTGATAAAAAAGTACTGCAGATGAGACACTTCAAATTAATACAAGAGAGACTCAAGGCATTTGTTTTAAAAACATACTCCCCAAAACCCCAGGGCTATGCATTGCAAGCCTGTGCTGAGGCTTCTGAGGGTTCTGACTGCTGCGTTTCAAATAATTCAAAATTCTCTTTGGGTTATTTTGTGGGTTGTGTTAGTTTGGGTTTTTTTTCAAGGTGCTGTATTTTCCTATTTATATTCACAGTACATAACTCTTTCAGCTTCACTGTGTATTTCCCACAGATTACAGAAAATAAAAGTTACAGCTGTGAAGGTTTAGGACTGTGAGAGGTTCCTGTGACTACCTGTCACAACAGAAATCCTTGATTTCAGCTTCAGTGTGCTCCCTTCCCTCCAGAATTCAACCTTCTCTGACCTGAAGTCTCTTCTCTCCTTGGGCTTAACAAGGTAATTCTGCTCATCACATTGGTAAAGCCCCCTGCCCCTGTCAGAGACAGACCTCTGGAGCCACCACAGCAGCATCTTCTGCCTTCACAGGGCAGCCACAACCAGCACCTTCAGACAGCTGGTGAATTCTTTTGCTAAGCAGAGATTGATCCTCTTGAGCAATATCCGGGCTTCTCCTCTAAGGACAGTCATTTACAGTACAGTGGGTGAAATACATATTTTTCCAAATACTACTGTCTCTAAGACAGGAGTGATAGCAGAGTCACTAGAGCAGATTTTTATTAGTTTTTCAATATTGTTCCCTAGAAACTGGAGAGAGACATGTTTGGCCCTTGGAAATGGCTGGTTTTTTTAATAGGAAAAGAGATTTTCCTGTTAAGTTAGACATTAAACACCTCATGTCTCCTGACTCCCACAAATGCCTTCTCAAACCCATCATTTCAGGACAGGTTTTTCTTCTCAGCTGAACTCTGTAATTAAATGTGAACTTAAAAGTACCAAGCAAGCATCATTGACAAAGACATCATTGCCCTGTTGAAGGCAACAGATCCTGCGTTTTTACAGATAAGAGATGCAGTTTGGGTAATCATATATACCAGTAGAGTTTGTGAGACAGGCCACTCATGCTGTTTTCTATTTTTTTCTCAAGGTGTCTGATCAGTTGGGTATATGATGGTGTCTTTCACAGCAACAGGCAGCTGAAAACAGTCATGCTGACAGGAAACCTGCTCATGTTTCTGTGTGACACAGCATTTGCTGGCCCACATTCCCTGGACCATCTTAACACAGACAGGAATAACTGGTATGTCCTTTATTACAATGGCACATATTGACAGCTTAGATATCATCATCTTGTAACGCGGAGGGTGAGGAGGGGTGGAACCAGGCCTCTGCGTTTACCGAAAGTGTCTCTAGGCTATGGAGAGATCACTCCAGCCAGCACTGCCTGGTGCTGTACAGAAAAGCCCTTCTCACACCCGTGCCGGTGTAAGGCACATATTCTCACTCACCCACGGAGTTGGATAACTCGTGCGTTACCAGAGACAAAGAACTCAGAGCGCTCAGTCAGCCGGAGGTTCCAGAGTTTATTCTGAAGGGTTCCAGGGCCAAAAAGAGAACGAGGCACCCCAGCCGTCTACATTTAAAGGGGCGGCTGGAGGGTCAGGGGAGAGGAGGCGGGGGGAACACCACAACCAATGGGAGGAGGAAGGGATGGGATCAGGGGTTAGGTTACAGCTGGGGGGATTTACATAATTTGGGGAGGAACCATCGTGTTCTCCAGGGGGGAGGACTAAGAAGGCTTCCACCAGTGGGGGTCTGCTGTGTTGGAACCCCTCAGCTCCTCAGCAGTTCCTGAGGTGGTATCACCCACCCCAACAATCTTGGGCAGCAGCCACATCTCTTCACTGCAGCTTCCTCCCAACATCACCACTTGAAATCTCAAACACCTCAATTTTCAAATGAACAACATATGAGGAATCACAGCAGAAGATGTCCAAGCTTTGCAGAAGACCAGCAATGTAACTCTGATCCTTAAAGGCAATGACATTACATACACTGACCCTGGAGCTTTCCAGTCCCATTTCTGCAGTTTGGACTTTATGGACTGTGCTGACATGCCTGGGGTCCTGGTGGGGATACAGAACTCCAGAGCCCAGCCCCTTTGGCTGGGGACGTTTTACAGCATGGAAAAAGAGCCCTACATAAACCCAGATGTTTTAAAAGGCCTCTGTATTATCTCTGTCAAGGATTTCTGTCTGCAGTTACAGCACTTCAGAAATCTATATGCTGACACATTTCAGTACTTAACCAGGCTTTGAAAGCTGGACCTAACCCAAACCCACGTCCAGGCATGGATGGAAACCCTGGCATCAGTGGCATGAGATGGTTCTCAACACAAGCTGCTTTGAGCACCTCTGCAACACCAGCTCTGCTGCCTTCCCCTCCCTCACCTGCCTCCACATCAAGGGTAATTCACAGGTTCTGCAGATGGGCTCTGGCTGTCTGGGGAAACTGGCAAAGCTTCAACAACTCGATTTAAGTGAGTCACATTGACTGCTCTGACTGCTGTAGCAAAGAGCTGAGAGCTTGGAGCAGATTTCTTTACCTGAATCTGAGCCACAACACACACCTCTATATCCAGGATCTGCTCATTTAGAACCGTGCTAGCCTAGAGCTGCTGGACTTAGCCTTCACTCCTCTACACAACAACACTTCACAGAACCCTTTCCAAAATCTGTATCTCTTGCAAGTGCTGAATCTTTCCTCCTCCCACATTAATACTAGCATTCATCCTCTTTCAAGGCTTGGAAAACCTCATGTTCTTGGACCTTGGTCAAAATAACTCTGAGTTTAGGATCATGCCAAAGGACAAACTGTTCCAACAAGTATCCAATTTAGAGGTGCTAACATTATCATCCTGTGAACTGACAGTAGTAGGTAACCAAGCATTTCACAACTTCAAGAAGTTACAGCATGTTGGTGTGAGTTACAGCAAACATATTGCATTCAGCACAGATGCATTTTCCAATCTCAAGAGCATCCATCTCAGTTTTGCCCATAACAAGATCCATGTTGTACCAGGTGACCAGCTAATGTCCCTAGATGGCCACTGTATAATCAATTTAAGCTACAACTTTCCAGACTGCACCTGCTCTTATATTGATTTTTATCACCTGCTACAAGCAGAATCTGGATAAAATTGAAGAGCCTGAAGGAACAAGGTGCTCTGAACCCAAATTGCCAGCTGGGATTCAGCTGGCCACCACCTCACTCTCCTGTGGGATGAACACAGCAGGAATCATTGCGGTTGTTCTGGTTGTTTTATCCTGTGGTGCCATCTTCATTTGGGGTGCTTGCTATTTCAACCAAAATTACCAGCAACTGTAAGTCTGGGATGGGGACACAGAAAATATCTACAGCAAGTGTATTAAGTTGAATGACATCTCACTGTTTTTATTTGTGACTTGTATTTTCTTAAATTTCTTAATATTCTCTCTATCTGTATTAAAACTTTTAGAAAAAAAATGAAAAATTAGAACTGAAAGAATAAGCTATGATCTGAATCTTGAAAATTAATAATTTATCTTACAGAGAAATCCTCATTCAAAATCCTAGTTTCTAATCCCTGTTGTACCACTACTATGGCTAATGCACTTGTAAAGGGAAAGTCCAACAGCCAAAATACAAACTCCCTTCTCTTTAAAAAAAGAAAACCTAACCACCACCACTCCCAAAAAGGAAAAAAATACTAACAAAACAACCCAACCAAATTCCACCCTCTATCAAATACCCTTAAAAAGCAATGTTGTTTAAGAGCAGACAGTAGTGTACCTCACTCTGCTAAAAAGAAAAAAATATTACCTGTGTAGCACAGACACATTTATAGTCATGTGACACACACGCCTGCAGGACTGGCAGAGACAGCATGTATCACCTCTGCGATTTTTAAAAAATATTTCTTTAAAATACTCTTGATCCTTAGAGAATTCCTGGCCATTGAAATTCTGTCTATCCATCTCTCAGCCTGGCACAGGCACTGCTCCTGTGCTATTTTCTAGACTCCACAGTAAATAAAGACAGAATCATCTTAAACCATAAAATTGTAGACTTGGTCAAGAATCTGTGGGTGCCATGCTACACTTGCTTGCACAGGACAAAACCCCCAGTGCAGACAGATATGAGACATTCCTTTGCAGCCTGGAAAGTTCCTTTCAGCCACAGCCCAGGTGAGAAAACCAGTGGCTGCAAAGAGGGCAGCACAGTGGACAGTCTCATCCCACAGGTGTGCCTGGTGTCAACAGCTGCTTCTTGTTGCTTCTGGTGTGCATCCCTGGAGGGAAATCAGGGATGATGATCCCTGCTTCAATTGGATATATAACACCTAGGCAGGAATAAAGACTCATTACTTGTATAAAACCAAATTGTTTTCTCTGCTATCACTTGTGAATTAACCCAGAGCAAGGCAGATAATGTGCATTTGACCAAGGATCTAATGGGAGCTTGCTGGGCCTACTTACCTGCCCTGTTTCACCATGAAGTCATTTATGTTTATTTAGTGCTTTAATAACAGGCTTACCCTGATGGATAGACACGACTTTCCTGGTGGTATGCCCCTCCTGTCTCCATAGCAGAGCAAGCACCATGCAGTCTCAGCCAGCGCTGCTCCCTGCCGTGTTCAGCCCGAGCTGTGGGAGCCAACTCACTCTCAGCACTTCCCATACAGGACTCCACATTCAGCTTCAGCTCCTGCCCAAAGGCATTTCCTCAATATTTTCTTCTTTAACATGCTGACTAGCTAAAATTTCAAAGATTCTTGGTGGACTAGAAAGTTTTTGCACATTTCTGATGATTACTGCTGACTAGAACCCCTGATTGATCTTCTCCAGTAAGAAATACCTCTCCTTTAAAAAGCCTTTTTTACCATCTGTTAGAGGATCAGACTCATGCATTGTGTATTTTTGCAGCTTTTGGATGCCTTTAAATCCCATACATCACCACCCTACTCCCCAGCTTCTCCTTCTTCTTGCCTTCACAGCCGTGTGCTGCCTGAGGGCATGCAGGGAGAGATGTTTGATGTTCCTTCTCCAGTTGCCTACAGACATTCCTGGGTTTGGCAAACAAAAATGTTGCCTCTGCATATTGCTGGTCCATGTTCCCTGCTCCTGTGGCTGCTGAAGACTCCTCCTGATGCCATTGGCAGGCGCTGTGCTAAGGCTGAAGCTGCATGGGCTGCCTGCCCTCCTGCAAGGACTCAGCTACATGAGAGCACTGACCCCGAGCAAACCACCCTGCCCGAGCTGAGCACGCCCTGACTTGTGCTTGGGAGCAAGGCAGAGACATTCCTCAACTCAGCCCAAGGTTCAACGTGCATTTTCCTCTCACTCTGCAAATCCAATTGGTTAAATGAGCAACCTCCAATAGCTTAACAGTCCAGCATGATTGTCAGTGTGTGTACCACCTAAGAAAGACTTGCTTCTTACATTGTTTGCCTCTTGAAATTGTGGGAGACAAATTCAGGAATACAAATACTGTTATCAAAAGGGAGCATAACACAATCCATAAACACAAAAAAAAAAAAAAAACCTGCTGCAAGTATCAGTAGTAACTGTGGGAGTTAGTAGTTACATGTAGTAGTGACTGGAGGAAAAACTGCATGTTGGGCTGAACAGTATTCTGAGATGCTTGTCTGTATGGAGAGACCACCACAGGATTTAACCATCACGAGTTCCTGAAATGCTGCCTTGTGTCATGGTGTAGATTCAGGTCTAGACTTCAGTTGGTTAAAACTCAAGGGCGTTTGAGAAGGCAAAATGTGTTTCCTGTGCCTTATATATTTGCACAGAGTATCAAGGCTTTCTTGCAGTCCGTGCCTTTCCCCCTACACAACTTTAGATGACCATATCTTCAGGTGTTCTAATTTTACTCATTTTCTTTACAGTGTCATCTCTGCTGTATTTGCCTGCAAAAATGCCATTCATAAGACATGGTCCAAACAATACTGAACAGTATACACTGTATGTTTCAGGATACACAAACCCTGAAGAGAGAGACTGACTGTTCTGAAGGAAAATTTTGCTCTGGATATAACACACTAAAATGTCCAGATTATATATTAAGACTTTTTAAATTCAAAGATTTAATCTTCTGGGATTACTTAGTAAGGACATACATGGAAAGAGGCAATAGTTTTACTGTTTCTTATAGAACTGTGTACCTAGTCAAGCTCTGGTGTGATGTGCTCTTTTGTCTTCCAGTCAGGCCTTTTATCACTCATTTTGTCAAATAGGGCTATGAAGCCAGCACACAGAGAGAACAAGGGAATTGCCTGAGGTAAATGGTGCCTAACAAGATTTAACTCACCACCACCCTACCTCCTGGACTGTAAGTCCCCAAAGTCATGGTGCAACTCAACACCACAACACAGAATTTATCAGTATTCACAGAAAGAAGGAACTTGAGCATATCTTCATTAATGAGTCACATTTCACAAACTGGTAAGCACTTAGCTTTATTCCACCAGGACAAACCAAAACTCAGAGCCAAGTTCTGTCCTTAATTGTGTATAAGCAAGGCCTCTCAGGAAGATGCAAGACTATTTTTGAAGGAGGATTTTACTCTCAACAAGATGGTTGAATGGGCCAATTTCTACGCATGCCAACTTCAAAAAATACACACTGATGTCAATGAAACATCTTTTAAGAACTTTCTCTCATTCACTGGTCTTGTCTGAACCTGGAAAAAGAGCAGGTGAGACCCTTTCCCAAACAATCTATACCATACCTTCCCAATCTGACAAAACCAATGGAAATTCTTCTCCCCCAGTAGCAGAAGACATCTTTCCCTACCAAATGTCCCTTAGATATCCTCTTCCCCTTCACACCTGCATCTTTCAGGGCTTGATGTGTACTAGAACACAACTACACTGTTCTTTCTCTGCAGTCTCCTCTGCTCCTCCTGATGCTCCCCACTTTTTGCCTCTTGAACTATAACCTCTAGCATTGCTTCCTGCCCGTGGCAATTGGAACTTTAAGGTCCCTTCCAGCCCAAACCATTCTATGATTCCTACACTCAGTTCATCCAGATGCATCCTTGGCATGTATATGGGAGAACAATCTGGTCAGTTCCAATCAACTACTATACTATATATAGTAAAGATATAGTCAACTATATCTATATATAGTCGACTACAGATACAGTAAGTGGAAAGGAAAACTGTTGCTAACCCAAGGCATGCAGTGGGACATGCATCCATACACCCTCCAGTATCTTCCCATCCTGTGATCTTTTCCTTCGGATCTGCCATCTGAGCTTTGATCTAAACCATGTAGAACATCCCAGTAAAGTCTTGCAGACTATGTAAGACTACAATCAGGAGCCTAAGGGGGTTTAGCAAACAGAGTTCAGTGCTGAAGAAGGGAGCTCACATTTCCCCTTCAGACCATGGAAGCATTCCCATCTCAGGTAAGGTGCAGTCTCTTCTTCCACCATGAAAGTGAGGATGACAGGCCATGCCAGATGTAACACTGATAACTCATCTCTCCTGACTTCCTCCTTAGCACAAACTCCATGCACGAGTCCTTTCCTCTGGCCCAAAACACCACGGAGGCTCACTCTGGGCATGCAGGTTTCTGTGCCTCCCCCAGCAGAGGTGACCATGCTGTCCACAGCCAGAGACAGCACAGAAGGCAGAAGCAGTCTCAGCCAACCCTCAACTCTTGTCATTTTCTTTCCCTCAGATGCTGGATTCTCCTCTTCCCTCCTCAACACGTCACCCCCCATCAGTGCACCAGATTTGCAAGACTACCAGTGTTCTGGTGGGCTGCAGCAAATGGGAAAAGTTGGGGGTGAACTGCAGCTTCCCCTCACCTATTTGCTTCAAACAGGGCAAAGCAGCAGAAGTGATGCTGTAACACTGCTGCACTTAGTTCTGTACAGAGGAAAAATACAGAAAAAACAATACAATGATAACATGTGAACACAGATTCCCAACTGCTGGGCAGCTCACCTGAGTAACCAGCAGTGGAACAGTAAAGAGGTGTGTACTTTAGTAACTGCTCCTTTAGTAATGAGTGATGATACTTGTTTTGCAGGAAGTATTTAAATGTCACATTACAGGGTACTGCCCATATAAGCCAGCAGCCAGGCTATGTCATCCACAACCACACCGATCTATCCAACAGCAAAGCAGAGGCTGCAGACACAGCTGAGGTGAGGTACTCAGCCATGCACACCTCCTCTGTCCCCAGAGCAAACTGCAGTTCCCTGTGCAAAACTCTCCACTAGAACCTTGGGGGTGTACTGAGTTGGTGCCAAAAAACCCCAAAACAGCCAGCCTCTAAGTACAGCAGAGATATGTCTTACATTACAGCAGTGAAAGCAGGTCAAGAAAAAATGCTAACACAACAGTGTTTCATGCTGAATTTTTATTTCAATGTTATGCAACTGCATAAGTATAAATAATCATGTTCAATATATAACAATTATGACATCCATAAGGAGTTTCTCGGAGAAAATAAGACTGCAAACACTTTATTGCACAGACCCTAACATTTTTTTTTTAACTTTTTTAAATTGCTTTTTTGTAAGCTGAGAAATCTACTGCAGGAAGTCTACAAAAGAACACATCAGATCTACAATCACATTAAGACTGACCAAGAAGAACACAGGCAGGAGGATCTCTAACAGCTCTCTGATAAGGTAAACACCAACAAACAGGGACTACATAAACACAAGCTTATGCACTGTTACACTTCCAAAATGCAAAGAACTTATTTGTCAGAAGTGATAATGAACTATACAAAATATTCATAAAGGTATACTGTAAACAAAAGCTAGATGTGTTTTAAAGGAAACAAGAGGATAGTTGAAAAAATGCAGACTGTAAACTAGGAAATATCTCCCAGACAGAAATGTTATTTTGAAGTGCATTAGCATTCATTTGTATTAACTGCCAAAGCACAGATGAACTGTAAATGTTGAGACCATTTTATTTTTAAAACATCTCAAAAATTATTATCCACTGCCTACTAGCTCCTCTCTGAATGCCTCAAAGGCAGTATGAATGTTCTAGTGCCACATGAAAAATCTGGAGTTATTTGTGATATTGGCTTTTCATTACAGGTTTGCTGTAATCCAACTCAACTAATCAGTATAATAAAATTTTCAGCAGAGGGAAATGAATTCTGCACACTGTTGTCACATAAGTCTCCAAGTCAAGATTAAACTGTGCTTCTATGAAAAATTTTCTAGCTTTTGAGACAGAAAGACAAACCATAAGCATTGGTGAAAAAGGTAGGGGCCTAGCTCTACTGTGGTTACAGAAAACAGAAATAAGCAAAACGACCATTCTATTGATCCCCAATTATTAAAACCCATGCTCCTGCAAGGGTATTTTGTAGTGCTTCTGTACATGTTTCAAATTTTACCTTTCATCCCTCAAAACAGGCTAAATACTCCACACGAAAATGATCAAAGTCTACATGTTCCACAGTATACAAAATTTAAATAAGGCTTAGCAAAAGTAAAAAGACAGTAACATTCTAGCACCAAATAGCTCCAACAAGTTCCTTTGTTAAAAAATGCTTCTTTTGTAATTACAGTATTGAACTTTTTTTGCATACAAATAAAAAGATTATGTTATGAAATGTATGGAGCTACTCAATGCATTTGAAAATTAATATGAAACCCAGGATTACTTGCTAAAAACAGCAAGTCTACAACATAAGGCCCCAGCTATGTATTGTGTTGAACATCCTAAAATTTTTTGAAGATATGATTCTGAAGCGTTTTTTTTTCTTTTTACCTTACTTGTCATAAAATAGAAAAGAGCTACCAGCTGTATGACACTAATTAAACAGACCTACATGCCATAACATGTATTCTCTAAATGTATTGAAAACAGGGATGAACATACTAGTACTACAAGTCATGTGCTTATACTTGTGCCTCACACTGTAAGGGCCTGAATTTAAAAAAGCTCAAGGAACTCGAGAGGACTGCAGCAAAAACTAAGCACATGGCATGTGCTTCAGACCTTCGGCCTTGTCTGAGGTGAAAGTCACAGAACACACTCCCAAGAGACAAGACAAGAACCATCATTTCACCAAAGAACAAGACTCTTGCTGGGATGCCCTGATAATTACGTGGTCTTCCCATAGCTTTAAGGACATCTACTCTAATCAGATTTTGTGCAGTAGGGAGATGCAGTTATGTCTTGTGTTAGATCTGGTGAAGCAGTCAGCCAAGTACAGTACTATCAAAATCAGATTATTAAAAATACATGTAAAAACTCACAATAGGTCACTGTATTCATTCTGTACTAGTATTTTTTTAATGCCTATCTAGGATTTTTAGTAAGTAAAAATGTGGCCTGCTTGGTTTTTTTTTCCACTCAGACCAGCGCATGTCCGTGCCAGGTCTGAATCTTAATAATTTGGTTTTATATTAGAGTATGGCAAATAAGTGGCAAAGCAACTATCTTAAAAAGGGAAAGAGTAAACAACGCAACCAGCAGCAAAGTATATATGCTACATTCAAATCCCAAACACATTGCTAAGTATTTACAGAAGAAGTATTTTCTTCAACAGCTCTTGGCTGTAAAGGTATTTTTGTACAAATACTATATGGTAACAGTTTTACCGGTTACAATTGGAAAGGCATTTTGAAAAAAAGTCCTCTCTTTACATATCCCCTTGTATTGTTTCTTCAGTGACATGAAAGCTTTGCCGCACAAAGACACGACACAGTGCTGGTTTAAAGGCAGTACAACATATTGAAATTGTTTCAGCTAGTGTTGAATTCACACTTGCCAGGTCTTAGAGTTAACACATTTTTTTATGAGCATTGCTCCGCGAAGCTTCCTTTCCTCGACGCTGCCGAGCTGAGTCTTTGTCATCTGAAAGTGCGTTAGGGCGGTCAGGTGTGGCTGCTGACCTAGATAAATCTTTACCTACATTCTGTTTTCTTGAAGCAGACTGCTGAGTTAGAACAGCATCTTTTCCCTTTACATCCACAGTGTTAACGAAAAGAGGCTTTTCTTGATTTCCAGGTTTCCCCCCAAGGTTTGAAGCAGGGTGGTGGGCTTCTGCTACAATAGTGGCACTTTGCAATGCCATCAGTGAAACACTCTTAGGCATTTCTGCCTTACTGCTCCCTGTGGAAGTGGTGCTTTTCTTATTTAGTTCCTTGCAACTTGCAGGAATCTCTGATGAGCTTGCTTTAACTTTTGCTGAAGATGCATCACTTTTGGCTGAAGACAAAACAGATACTTCCTGTCTACATTCAGAAAAATTGGATGAACAAGTTGGCAGCTTTCCTGGTGTTACAGCCACACGACAAGAACTTTGCCCACTGGCAGCCGGCAAATGTTTCATTGCAGTCTGCTTGTTTGCATCCTCTGTCTGTTTCTGATTAACTTGCCCCTTCCCTTTTATATCTTGAGAGCTTTTGCTACTTGCGGTCACTTTTTCTGCTCCTTTCCCTCTGACTTCACAGTTTGTGAGACAAAGGGTAGGCTCCACTTTCCCACTGTCAAGCTGAACGTAAAGTGCGTCAGTGCATATTTTGCCTTCAGGTCTTTTGTCTGCAGAGATCATCTCATTACCAGGACTTCTGTCTGCCTCTTTGTTCAGCAAGAGACAATCTTTCACAGTGGAAAACTTTGGAGCAGTGGTTTGTTTTTCACTGAAGCGAAGTTGCTTTTGATCAGCAGATTCCCCCAAGCCTGCTGCGTCTTGCCTCTGCATCTGCTTAGAACTCTCTGGGCCTGCTGGTAATGGGCCCACAGCAGAGGATTTGGATCTGGTGTCAGGGGCTGTGCTGCTCATTTGGAGGGTGCTGACTGAGCCATGATCCAAACTCACAGGCCTTTCAGCCTGCACATGTTCACTGTTCATTTTTCTTGAAGGGCCTGGAACAGGAGAAAGGTGCTCTAGGACACTTTTACTGGCATGTTTTCCATCCTTCCGGGAGCTGGTGGACAACTGAGTAAGAGTTTCTTTTTCTTTTATGGTTGGAGTACATGGTTTTTGTGACAATGTCTGTTTATCCAAGGACTTAGACTTGGAGGAACTTGTATCAGGGGCTGGCTTGGGTCTATTACTGCTGCTTTCCACACAGGTGGCAGCAGGCTTCACATGTTCTTGAACCCCTACATGAACTTCTACAGTGCTGTGTCTGCTTCCTGCGTCTTTCACAGCAGGGGAGCCTGAAGCATTAGGTTGCTGCCTAGGAACTTGGCTGGACTGCTCTCTCTCAGTAGTGTGAAGCCTTGCATCGGTGAGTGATTTCTGATCTTTCTTTCCCGTATCCTTAGCACTGTCCTTCTGCACAGAGGAAACGGGTGCAGACTTCTCAGTTTTATGATCACAATCTCTTGAGGGCTGCATGGGCCATTTGGAAGGAAGAGCTTCACTCTTTGTCTCTATGGTAACTTTCTTAGACTCAGCTTTCTGCTTGGTTATGTCCCTTTCCACAAAACTTTTAGAAACGCTGTCATCTTTGCCTAGCTGTTTCAGTGATTCTCTGCCATCTTTAGGTTGTGCCTTGGGGCCAGCTGACTGCATTTTTCCTTGCATCTGAGGTGGAATGGCAAAATCAGCACAATTTTTTTCATTGCTCTTGGAGTAAGTTGTTATCAGGACATCTGAGACAGATACCTTCAGAGATGACTCCCTGATCACTTCTGCCTTTGCAGGGATAGGCTCACAACCTCTCTGGGCTGCTGGCTGTTTGACAGGCAGCTCCTTTTGTATTTGTTTCTCTTTCCCTACAGCTTTTTCAGGAATGCTTTGGCCAGCAGAAGGTTTGGAAAATGTCTGAGTAGCTTTAGCGCTCTGACTTTGAGTAACACAAGACTTTGCCTCAACTGAATTCTCCTTTTGTTTTGAAGGCGAGGTATCTTTCTTCTGAACAGCTTCAGTAACAGAAATACTGCCTTTAGTAGCTGGACTAGAAACCTTTTTCTCTGTCACTGCTTCTGCAGCCACAGGGAAGAGTGGTGGATTTGGAGAACTCTTGCCTATTTGTAGAACCTGAGGCTCTGCTATGCTGACTTTGCCAGATTTTGGGTAGTTTAACAACTGCTCTTTCTGAGAGACCATTTCTGCCTTTCCACCACTCCCTTGTGGCACTGGGGGTTTAGGAGATCCCCCATCACTGCTGGTGCTCTGTCCTTCTGGCAGCACACACAAAGGCAGTTCAGTCTTTGAAGCCTGTGGCCCAGAAAGTAATGCAATGTCTAATGTGCCTTCTATTGGCTTCAGACAGGAAACAGACCTCCCATCAAGTTTATATTCTGATGGACTTTTCCTGACAGGAGCCTCAGAGGAAATAAGGGCTGATTTTTCCACACTCATGTCCGCACGGCCACTCAAGGTCTTGAGAGGAACAAAAGAAACTGAGTTAATCTGAGCAGCATGTGCACTGCCAATAAATGCTCTACCATCTGCAACCGCACTGGAGTCCTGCTGTATGTTTACAGGTCTGCCTGCACTAAGTTGAAGGCATTCATGAACATTAGATGTCATCTTAGGTTTTAGCACCGGACAGACAGTGTCATCTTTTTCTTCAATAGACATTTTCTTTCTGAGATAATCAATATTTGCAAGTTTACCATCTAATCTTTCAAATTTGACAAATTCTTTTGTTGGTGCAATTTTATCTGTGTTTTCTCCCTTTCCATTTAGCATCCTGTCAGAGGACTGAGGTAGCACATCTTGCAGGGTACATGAAGGGGAAATTCTTTTGATGTCATAAGAAATATGACTGAGTTCATTAGGGGGGGGCCCATGACACAACATCTGTGCATCTAAAGCAATACCATCATTTGATCTCAAGTTTGCATTCTTTTGAAGGGTGTCTTTGAGTATGCCACCAGCTGACTGGGTTTCCACAGCAACAACTTTTGTTTCAAACTGGTTTGATCTTTCTAATACCTTCTGCAATGCTTTTTTGTCTCTTTCTTCCACCCTTAAGGTATTGGGATTTTCTGGTTCACTGCTAGGTTCATGTATAGCAGCATTTGGTTTTTCAGCAAAATCTTGCTTTTTCATAACTACCTTGACTTTCAGCTTCTCTCTGTCTAGCTCATCAACAGATTCTTGTCTACCTAATTTTCGGGAGATGGGTCGCTTCAAGCAGCCCTGCTCTGCAGGCCTGACTCGTGTGAGCGATGGCACATCACATACATTCTCCTCCAAGCTCTGAAGAGTTACTTCTCTTTGAGACAATTCTCTATTCACTTCTTCCTGGGTCACTTCCAGACTGTGTTTTCGTGAACATAAATGTTTTTTATCACTGCCGTAAGAGGGTGCAAGTTTTTCTTCAGACTGGACTCTCTTTAACAGTGGAGATCTTGGTGGCTCTGCACTCTTTGGCCTAACAATATGCCTTACAATAGTTGGAGGTGAGTGCATTTTGCTAGGAAAAGACTGAGCTATTTTTGTATTGCCAATTGAATGTCCCAGCAATGGTGATGGAGACCGCTGAGGAGATGTGGGCTGGGGTGTCGGAGAAGGTGTCCGTGCGAGAGGAGAGAGGGGAATGCTGCCAGCTGATTTGCGTCTTCCTGATCTGTATCTTTGCCCACCAAGCTTTGGACCCAAGCCATGAAGAGTGCTGGGTCTTATGTGTCCTGAACCAGCTGGAGAATTGGGAGCACTGGAACTAGGGGAGCTACTCTGGGAAGAGTTAGTACCTACAAAAAGAACAAAAAACCCAAGCAAACAAATTTAAGATTAGCAAGATTTTTCAAGTCTGTTCAGTGAGAAACAGAACAAAGCCCTATGCCATCTCCTGCCACAATGTTTCAAAATCTGGAAGGTTTTAAGTGGCTGGGCTGCAAAACCTGCATCATTCCAATTATATTTGCTGTTTCTCCCTTTCTCTCTCTTCCATCATCCCCTTCAAGTTATCTCTTGCTTCTGCTTAAATAGAATAACTAATGCTTTCTGACACTTCAAAGCAATGATCAAGGCTTTCCAGATAATTTACCTTTGCCAAGGGATTGTACAACAGCAGTCAATTCTAATACATGCTAAAATTGTGACAGAAGTAAAAGAGGAAAAAGGGGCAGGCTTTTAGGAGTCACAAAGATGCACATTTCAGCACTCAGCTAATCTTTTCAGCAATAAATCTGCATTCACGAGTGCAATTCTAGTTCCATTATGTAGCAACTTCTACCTCCGTTTCACTCTTTTATCATGTAGCCTCTCCTAAGCAAAATTCTCTTTTTTGTTGCAAGTTGGGACTGCTTATTACTCCACTTACCGCCACTGGACTGAGATTTAAACACAGTGGGACAAACTTAACAGACCATTTCTTTTTAGGTGTTTCTGTATAATAAAGACACCTTTTGTTTTCCATCAGGAATCTGTTTCCCTTTTCCAGACAGAAAACAGCTGTTCTGTGATTATGCCTGTGAGTACTGACTACTCTTAGTGGAGTATATCACATCTGTGGGGGCTCACAAAAAGTACAATACTCCTCAAGTCCTTTTCCTTTGCCCTCCACTGCTTCACACTCACCTGATGGAAAATCAGGAGTGGAACGGTAGCTTGGGGTAGGAGATCTAGGAGATAAACTGTGGGTTGGAGACCCAGGCAAGCTCTCCCCTGAAGAAAGTGATCGGTTCAGGCAGGAAAAACTTCTGCTTGTATGAAGAAGAGGCGAGGGTTGCTTTGCCAGCTTTTTAAAGAGAGATCTTCTCCTTGTGTGAGAAAAGCACGGTATTAATCATACGTTAAGATGCACAGAAGATACTATTACCACAGGCAAAACTCTTGCAAGCTGACATTATGAGAATAGTAAATCTATCTTTACAAGAAAGCAAACCACACTGCAGACCACGAAGTTTAGAAAACATTCTCCTTTGTTAACAAATGGGATAGACACTGTGACTAAATCTGTTCACAATAAATTTACTTGCTGTATTTCAGAAGAACAATTATGTCCTTATGAGTACAAATCTTTATTTTCTTACTTTAGCAACACATCAAAACTGAAGGAATATGTATAAAATATTAGCAACATATTTACAAAATACACATGAACTTATCATCAAACTTAAAATGCTCATAAACATAGCACTAGAAAGTTTAATTAAATGAGTACAAAAATATATACTTAAGCCAAATTAAGTGCAACCTCAGTTATTCACTGTTTTTAGAGGTTATTTTATCAGATGTAGTTCAGGCAAAACAAGATTTGGAAGCCCATAGAATCTCAGTAAAGAAGGCAGAAATACAGAAGATGTGACAAAACTGTCTTAATTTAGTATTTTAGATTTACTGTTATGTATACACACACATACACAGACAAGGAAATGCATTCAATGTGAAAATAAAGCCTTACTCACCTCTCTAAACTCTCCTTCTTCTTGGTCTTCTTACTGCGTCTGACCATTCGGCTCCTGTAGCTGTTTCGCCTGGCAGGTCCTGTCTTGATGGAAGTGTTTTCAAAAGGAGTTGTCATTACTGAGACTTTGTTGCCACTCTGCCAAAATGAAGAAAGATGCTTTAAGTGTATGTAAATAGGAGTAATACAAAATGACTTTGCCTTAAACAGAATCTACACCATAAATACAAATGCAATAAGAAGGAACTCCAGAGTAAGAGGTATTAGTGCAGGGAACGCTGTGCAGAATTGCCAGGCATGGCACATAAACAACGACTGGGAAGTTCTCAAATTCTGCCTTCTTTCCTAACTTCCTCCATTCAAGCTCCAGGACAAGGACTAGTTCCAGTAATTGTAGCTAGACAGGAGGACACCAAGGATTAACCAGGACTGCAAGTTTCAAGATGGAAGCTTCTATGCAAATACCCAATTTTACCAAAAAGAATAGCTGTAACTACACAGTGGTCCATTCACATCTCAGGACACCAACTGTCACGATGAAACAGAGGAGAAAAATTAAATCTTCACTGTCAATCCCAAAACATCTTTTTATCTTGTTCAAAAGAGTTAACACACATAATTAAGCTAAGCTTTTTAGCCCCAATTGCACAAACAGATGACTCAATAAGAAATATAGATATTTCCTGTTGATTTTATGTTTTAAAAATCTGTACCTCCTGCTCAGCGCTGCATACCTCTACAGTGAACTTCCTTCCAAATAAATTGCAATAGCCCAAACTAATTTATAATACAACCCAACAGATCAACTTATGATACACTGGATAAACAACAATCTCTTGGTTTGAGTTTACTCTTGTAAGGAGTGAGCAGGGTTGTAGTGTTTCTCTTTTTCTGTATCTGACACAGAAAATGACAGAAAAGCTGACTGCAGTAAGTCACAGAATTTTCTCTTATATACTTCTTCCAAAATTGGAAAACTTGGAAGTTCCTCCTGGTTTCAGAGAAAGAAAATAAAGACTGAAATAAAACTGGTTTTTGCACCTTTCTTCAGCTTTTTATACTTCCCCATTACTTCACTGCTTTCCAGTGCCTTTTTTCTGGACTTCTTTATTACTGACTACTCACTTTGACAAGCAGAGCTGTGCATGTAACACCATAAATTGTTAAAATATATGAAGTAAGTATACAGCTGTATAACATAATTCTGACCTACATTAGCTTACGTTGAAAAATTACATGAAAAATGAGATATAATGAGCTACAGAGAAAAGATGGCGGGTTTTTGTTTGTTTTCAAGTCAAAACTGTAATTTGCTAATTGGACAGACTTCAGGAAACTCCACAAGAGAAAAATTTGACAGATTATTAATAGAAGTCCAGCTGCAGGATGACAATTTCATTAATCAGAGAAGCTCTGTCAGACATGGCTGGCTATATATGAGACAAAAACCTTTTGGGCCCTAATATGAAAGGCAAGCTCCTGTATAGTAGGCAAGGAAATATTTCATATTCTTTACTTTTCCTCACTGACTTCAATTTTAAAGATGAGAAATGCAAAGTATTATCATCGCCAAAAGCCTGAATTATCTGATGAAGATGTAGGCATTTGAGCAGGTGCTTGAAAAGGTCAATTTTTTTGAGAGACAGAGACTTCTCTTTGTGTCATTGCCCCAAATTTACTTCAACTATCTCTGCATCAGTGCCATTCCACGGCAGAGACAGAAAATCATAGCAGGATATGGCTTTAGGATATATCATAGCAGGATCTGGAGAAAGTCATTGGCCTTTCTCCAGATCTGTGGCAACAACAGCTTAGATTAGATTTTACTTTTAACAGCAGTAAAATCTAGTAACTGATCGCAAGAAAACAAACATAACTCCACCATCACTGGCAAAAACAGCAATCACTTTTATATCCCTGCTGTCCAAGAGTTACCTTTAACAACAATTCAATGACTTCTGTATGAACAAGACCATGCACTGGCTCTCCATTGATATGAGTAATCAAGTCTCCGGCTTTTAAACCTGCTTGGTAAGCTGCACCTCCTTCTTCCACATTCTGAAAAAGAGAGAGGAGGAGAATATACACAAAATTAACTCCAAACCAGTTGACAATGAAGAAACTTAAAGATACTAAGTTATATAAAGGAAGAAAAGAAGAAAAACATGACCAGCTCTTTCACCATATACTACTTACTCAAACTCTATATATTTAGGTAGGGCCTGGAATGGTTTCAAAACTCACTGAAATAGTGAGCTCTGTAAAACAGAGTAAGCTCTCTTAAATAAGCTCTGTAAAACAGAGAGTTCTCATGCACGATAAAAAGGGGTGGTTTCACTACCCATTGCAAAATTTCAGAACTGAGTGAAGATTTTTAGCATCTGACAATGAGAAACCCTGATGTAATAAAGGCAATGGTCACATGCAGTACTCTAATCACAACAAAAATTAACTCCACCATATGGTAAAGGATTGTTTCCATTTGGTTCAAATTCACCAGGCTTCCCATTAGAGGGAATGGTGAAGCACAAAAGTGGCAAAGGACAAAACAAACTGAATTGAAATATATTTTGAAGGTTGTTTAAATAATTTATTATATTTCCAAATCAGTTTTTTACATAACACAGACACTAGGGAAGCCTACAGTGCTTACAGAACTAAACAACAAATTTTAATACTTTGAAAAAAACCCCAAGGTTTAACTTTTACTGCAATGTACCATTTTTCCCTTCCTTTCACTGGTGCGATGTTACACCAGTGGCAAGAAATCAATTTTTTTCAATTTATTCCATTATCCACCAAATGGACCCAGTTTGCCAGATTCCATGTTCTTGATGGATTAATAGGTCTGAGAGGTAAACAATATGAAAGAAAAATGAGCAACACACTACATCAGCACTGCTACTTCAAAATCTACAACACGTATGTAAAACAAAGCAGAGCACAAAACCTAAAGTCTTTTGATGCATTTGTAATAATTTTTCAACATTATTTTAGGGTAGTTGAAGTAATTTATACACACACATTCTTATGTACATGTAATTTATAAAATACATAAAATCGTAATTTGTTACCAATATAAATTATAAAATAAATGCATTTTGTGTACCTAAGTACATAATTATTTTACAATTAAGGAGGCTGAAAACCAAAAAAATGCAAAAGCTTTTCCTTTAGCCAGTCTTGCACTGGGTAGTGTAGTGAGGATGAAAAATACATTATTTATTCAAGACAGTCAATCTTTGTCCTGTGCCATACAAACCTCAATGGTATACACAATTCCAAATGATTTGCACATTTCTACACAGAATGAAGTCAGCACTTGATATCAGCTTACTTGTGTCTAGTAAAATACTGCTGGCTTTCGTGAATCCCTTAATTGATGCAGTTTAATAAACCCCACCTATTTTTCAACAATTTCTGTTTACAGTCTCCTAGGTTTGCAGATCCTGACCTCAATCAAAGAGCTTCTGCACTATCCCTCTGGTTTTCTAAGCCACAGTACCCTGAACTCAAAACACTATTTTTCGAAATTGACAAACTTGCCCAAAGAAGTTGCAGAAGTTCAACATCACATGTAGGTAATGGTTCTGCCAAAGATGACTTGTGTGATCCCTACAGGCAACACTGCTCTTGAGTACAGGCAGAATTTCATGCTAAGAAAAACTGCTTGGCATATCATCATAATTTACACAGTAATTTGTCAACAAAGAGATACCACGGGTACAAAAAAGCAAATCCATCATTACCACATTCTGTTTCTGTGTATCAGTAAGAAAACACGTATTATCTTACCCAAACAATGTGGTGCACCGTGTAGATATCACTGTCACCCACATAAACCCTGATTGCTCGGATAGTGAAGCCATACTTTTTTCCTGAACTGTGAATTACAATCGGCTGATGAGGACCTGCAGCAGCAATCGATGAATCACGGCTGGGAGATGAATCACGGGATGACGAAAGGTCAGATGATAGGGAATGAGGAGACATAGGGCTTCCCAAAGGAGAAACACCAAACACATCTGGAAGAAAAGAAGTCTGCCTATTAGAGCACATTCTGAGTACACACAAATTTTGTTCAGCTTAGTGATAGCTTTCAGTCAAGATATGTCTTTGTATAAACAACTTCTTCTCCTCCTCCTCCTCCCCTGGTGTGCATATTAGTGAATGAGAAGTTCAACAACCAGATATTAGAACTTAATTCTTTTTCCAGGAGTGTAAACTGTACTGTTTAATGCAAGGTATATACAGACTGCTTTTTCCCTTTTGCACAGGAAACACATTAATCTCTAACTTCACAAAAATAATTCTTAGCCTTTACCTAACAAACACTGAGGAAAAGAAAATCAGAGTAGGGTAGGAGATGATATTTTGAGCACAGCCAAAATCATTCCCCAAGTAATCCAGCAGTGCTTAACAAATTGCTAGCTGTTTTCTTGGTTTCAGTTATATACAGAAACAGATAAAGACTACTGCAATTAAACCACAATATGTACTTGGTACCTAGGGCAGTAACTCAGTGCTTGTACCAAGGCTCAGTTGCTACATTCTGCTACATCAGGTAAGACCACAAAAGTTTCTTGCAACAATACCAATTCCAACTTCATTTTATTTTATTGTTTTGAATGCACTATGTGCTCATGTGTATACAAATTGGAATACAATTGCAGCAGTTTGCGAAGTTTGGACTTCAGCTCTGAACAACAAAAAAGCAAAGTACTAATATTTCATGTGAAACACTCAATATTATGGTTATATGTCTACTCATAGCATTATTTCCGGCTCCAAATTTTGAGCACTTGTACTAAGTCAGCATAGTACAAGTAGGAGCCTGCATGCTATTTTTGTGACACTGCTCTCTTGTTTACCAGCTTTTCTTATGACAGATCAGAGGAAATTAGTCATGTGCTGCTTTAACAAATATCTGTTTTTGTGAGCTAGTTAAAACTTAATCTACAACCCTACTGTCAGATAGCCCAAGGACTGAAGTCACATCCTGCTGTGCATGCACAAAGTCAAAGTAGTTACAACTAAGTTACATTTTTGCCTCTCAGCTGTAGTGTGAGCACCACAACTTGCTGACAACATTGCACCATCTAGTCATGCAAGTAAACAACAAGAGAAACAAAAAAGAGTGACACAGAATCGACTCTGGATTCTACAAAATCTTGCATTTGCATCATAAACCTTCATAACATTGCATAAATCATAACATTTCAACCAGAAGTATTTACCTCCTGGGATCATGAGGGACAAAGCACTTGCAGAAAGGGACTTTGTGACTTTTCCAGAGATTTTCTTTTTCTCTGTGGTTTCCAGTCGCTGACGAGCCATGTGAGTTGCAACTTCACCAGCTGGTTTTGAGGAGATATCTGTACTGTCCACACTCTCACTTCTTCCATTTATTTGATCTAAGTGTTCTGAGAAACTGCCAACTGTACAAAGAAGAAGGGATAAAGATATTGAGGGAAAACTGAGTATCCTTTTGCTAATGTACCACAGAAAAAATAAATTACTTTTAAGTGTAACTGGTTATGTGCAAGAATAGGATCAGATGGTCGGAGTTATCACTGCAACTGCTGTGTTAATGCCAACACCACTGCATGGGGCGCGGGGGACAGTGAGCAAGACTTGGGATACAGCACTATCAATGTTAATGTTTTAGACAAGGGAAGGAATGACCCTAAGGAAATTATTTTTCTCCAGAAACAGAAAGGAGGCAGGGGGAGGAAAATGTGGACTGCGTAGGAAATCAAGGGTTTGGGAATAAAAGCATGTATGTTGAAAAAACTGAGTGAGGTACAAAAGAGAAATAGGTTGAAGAGAGGTAGATGTGTAGATAAGACAACAAGGCCCTGGAGCCTACTGAAATGCAACAAATACTTGAGCAGAGAAGCAATGCCTAAAGAAAATAAATTATTTAAGTAGAGAATGGTTTGCAACACTCCGTCCTAGATTTGTAATGACCAGAGTGACTTCCACAAGTCAAAGAAAATCCAGTAAATTCTGAAAGGTGTACATCATAGAGATGTCTTAATTAAAAACATGAAATGTGTAGCACAGAGTGCTGGAAAATAGCAATAGGGCAGAATCCATGATGATCATGCATCACAAACCTGAGTGTGGAAAGATACAAACATAATACTTCAAGTGCTCAAGTGATCTAAGACTCCTTTTATTCACAGGAGAATCCTGCAAAATCCTGGTAAATGATTTTATTCACTTGCCTAGAAATCCTCTAGAGACAGTGGGGTGACACCAGATGATGGTGTTTCCAAAGATGTTAACATTTTCCCCTATTTTCATGAAATTTTATCAGCTTAAGCGTGATCCTGAACCAGATCCTGTTGGGATAGCTGTTTTTAAAAGCCGTTCTGAAATAGATGATTTCAAAACCTATGAATGCTAATGCCAAAAGATGGTGGTCTGTAACTGTTTGTTGTATCATCAGTCAAGACACCAACTGTGAACTACCTGAGAGTGTGGAGCTGCTGATTGTACTTGCTGGAGTGGTTACTTCAGGTTCATCTTGCACTATTTCATCGCTCGCAAATGCAGACTTTTCTGGCTCCTCCCGAGGTCCCCCTGAGGTGGTGGAATCATCCTGCTCTCCTTCGGCTGATACGGACAATTTTGGAAGCAAACCAGAACTGCGTTGCTGCCGGCTACTCTCAGTCTCAGATGAGATGGATGTAGATATTTGTTGTCTGCATGAAAAATAAGCAAACTCTCATGCAGTTACTGAAATGAGGAGGCCGGCTATCTGGCAAGCAGGATGTAGATGGCTTGCAGTACCTCCTTCTACTTACATTTCAGAATATTCTGAGCTCCAGCTTAAAGATTCCACAGAAGGCAATGTTACACTTTTTGTCTTGTCTCCTGCATCTTCCTTTTCTTCCCCTGGAGTTTGAGTGACTCGATCAATACTACTAAAAACCTGTTACAGACAAAAAAAAAAAAAAAAACCACCACAAAAAATTGAGTCATAACTGATACATTTGACATAAAAAAATATGCAGGATCTACAGTTCTGTGATTCTAAATGCTTATATAGTATTTCACACTGCAGACTTCTTGAACCTTTTCAGATTTCCAATAGTTTGTGTTCTTAAAATGCTTTCTTGGCTCCTCATGCATGGGTACACAAATACAGCCTCTTTTCATTATGAATTTATCAGTTTTCTCCTCCTTTCACAGTGTGAATCAAGACAGTACAAATAAAATCCATAGACCTGAGTGTTCTCTTCCATTATCTCCTGCCAACTCACCCTCCACTGTATTTCCTGAGCTTGTCCACTCTGCTCCTACTAGAGCTCTCTGATTAGCAGTAATTAGCTCTCATCTCAACTACTAGAGTACACTACCCTTTGGGCAATTTTACCTTCAATTCAAAGCATTGAGATCACTCTCTCAAATGGACATTTCCCCATGACTGGAACACATGCTAATCATTACCTTGCTGTTTCCTTTGGTCTAATGTTGTTAAATTAATAGCTACTACATGGTAATACTGTAATCTTTGTTATGCTATCACCTGTAAGATACCCAGGACACAGCTGAAGCAACATGAAAACCATGTATAAAGAAACCAACACAAAAAGCATGTATTAGAATGCTTCCCTGACACTTTCTGCTATGCTGTCATGAATCTTCTACAGAAAACACCATCATACTTATGTAATTTTCCATTATTTTCTTAAAGATTAAAGAAGCAACTTGTCTACACAATCTTCTCATATTTTGATTTAATGGCATTTATTGTATTCTTGCTCCATTTCAGTTAGTTTCATAGATTCTTGAAAAAACAAGGCCCTATGTATCTCTTCTACATTTAACATTTCCAAAATTTGCAAAGGAGAAAAATTATTACAAATTATTAAGATTACAGAAATTTTTACTTACTTTCGAAAATCTGTGTGAACATGAGGAGAACTGTCTTATCTCTAAATTGAAATCTTCATCATTCGTATCATCTTCTTCCTCAGTTTCCATATGGTGGTATTTCTCAGAACGAGCTTCAGGAAAGAAATAAAATATTTGAATTTACCAGGAAGAATGGATATCAAGCTTTAACAATAAATAAAAATCTAGCTTTATTCTTAAGATTATTTCTACTGAAATGTCAATTCACCAGTGAGACTGCAAGCTGCAAGTGATTCTGATAAAGGAGATTTTAAAAGCAGTAAGTAAGAGTCAAAGACTGATTATTTAAAGAAGTCGTTAATAATTTTTTTTAATACTGTAAAACACCTACTGTCAAAATAACTAGTGTCATCTTCAGACTCCAATTGTGGAATAAATTCTGCTTTCTGCCTCAGCAAACTATTCCAATCAAGGCTCCTGAAGAACTGATGCTGCTTTACTTCATATGCACCACCTGGAGGAGCCAGAGAAAAACATTGAGCAAACTGTATAAAATCCTCTGAGATTAAATGAACTAAACCCCCAGCCAACAATGCAGATAATCATGGAAAGGCATAGTCGTAACTGTACCCATGAACATCTACTATCCATTCCCATTAGAATATCCTAATCCTGTCAGAGGTACACCCTGTCCCTGTTTTGTTTTGGCCATTTCTTGTAACCGTTTATTGCTTTATCATCTCCCCTTCTAGGACTTCTGTTTCTCTGGATGTTCTAATTATAATCTGTTAGCTATACATTAGTCAGAATCATCAGATGTAGTTATAATAATATAAGTATGCACACCATGTGAGTAAGTACAGTAAGTTATACAGTAATGCAGAATGATTGTTGCTCAGTATAAAATAAATACTACTGCTGACTTAGAGATCCTTTCAGTGTTTTATGGCAATAATACACTATTCTATAGGAAATACCCTATCATTCATTTATTGCTGCCTGCTTGTTTAAAGTGCGTAAAATGATTACACTAGTTTCAAGTTAAAAAACAACTATAAGAACACAATGAAACACTGGAAGTTTCGTCCTGGGAAGGTGGAAGATGATGTCATTAATAAACATAGACCTAATTCTAAAAACTGAACAAGTAACCTGCAGCAGCAAGACCTGATGCCAGCTTGATTGTGATGGGTTTATGTGGCATGTTTTTGGTAGTGGGGAGGCTACAGGAGTAGCTTCTATGAGAAGCTGCCAGAGGCTTCCTCTATATCCAACAGAGCCAATGCCAGCTGGCTCCAAGATGGACCCACTCTCAGCCCATCAGCATTATCTGGGATACTGTATTTAAGGGAACAACTGCTGCACAACAGCAGCCAGAAGAGCGGAGTGAGAACAGGTGAGAAGAACAACTCTACAGACACCAAGGTGAGTGCAGAAGGAGGGACAGGAGGTGCTCCAGGCACCAGAGCTGAGGTTCCCCTGCAGCCCATGGTGCAGCCCATGGTGAGGCAGCTGTGCCCCTGAGCCCATGGAGCTCCCTGGGGATGCAGAGATCCACCTGCAGCCCATGGAGGAGACCCACGCTGCAGCAGGTGAATGCCTGAAGGAGACTGTGATCCCATACAAGAGACTGCTGGAGCAGGCCCCTGATAGGACCTCTGTGCAGAGTGGAGCCCACACTGGAGCAGGTTTGCTGGCAGAACCTGGGATCCCATGGAAGACCCATGCTGGAGCAGGCTGTGCCTGAAGGAGCACACCCCATGGAAGGGGCCCACACTGGACCAGGGGAAGAGCGTGGGGAGGAAGGAGAAGCAGAAGCAGCATGTGATGCACTGACCACAACCCCATTTCCCATCCTCCTGTGCTGCTTGAGGGGAGAAAGTAAAGCAGTAACGTTAATTGGTAATAAATTAACTTTCCTGAGTTGAGTCTGCTTTGCCCATGATGGCAACTCCCTGTCCTTATCTCAACCCGTGAGCATTTGGCATACTTTTTTCTCCCATCCAGCTGAGGAGGGAGTTACAGAGCAGCTCAGTGAGTACCTAGTGGCCAGTCAGGGTCAACTCAGTACATGTATACTTCTCTATGACAAGACTACAGAGAGAAAACCTGAAATCTTCAGTTTTTCTAAGTTTTCTTAGAACTTCTTCACTGGTATCTAAGTCAGTGTTAAGATTTCTAGATTGAGCTCTTTGATTTTCATACTGCACCAGGGAAAAAATAATAGAAGTCGAATCTTCCCAAAGGAGACCAAAATCACATCTCATCATAAGTCACTAGCTAAGCAGTGAATATTTCTCTGAACACAGTAAGAGGACAATACATCAGAATTGTATAATTCTTGATTGGTACCAGACACTTCAAACCCAAGTAAGTCTTTTTATCATTGTTTTCCTTCTTCATAATAAGTATAGTACCCATCACTCATCTTTCAACTTGCCTTTGCTACTCAGGTCTCCTGAGCAAATAAACAATTACAATTTTCATAAAGAGTTATGCAGCTTGCTAATACATATTAAACAGATAGGACTGTCCTTTGAAATGCATGGTGTAGCCTGGGATAAGCCCTGGTATTTTTCAGTGCCCATGTGGAGCCTGTCACACTGCAGCCTCCATTTCTGTGAGCTGATTCTAACACTTAAAGATCCTACAACTTTATTGTGGGTTCTGAACCCTCTGCTTCAAAGAAATAGTGGCTTTATTTCCTTCTTCAGACTGGCAACTCTTTGAGAGACCAGAGCCTTTAAAGAGGTCAGTTCCTAAATGAGCACCACAGGTGCTTCACATCGTAGCACTGACCATTCAGTATTTAAGCCAGACTTATCTCAGCCAATTCACTTTCTCCACCAACTGTAGCAACAGACAGGGAATTTCCAATCCAGTTCTGATCCAGCCTCTCACAGGGCAACAGTCTTGAATTAACACTCTATTTATTAGGAAAAGGCATCCTGGCAATGAAACAACAACGCCTGGAAACAGTGTACTTAAAACAAGGGAATAAAACTAGTTGTGGATTTTCATTTTGCCTTCGGCATTAGTGCCCTCTGCAAGAGATGAAGCTGGCAGCAAGTGAAGAAGCTACTGGGGCATGACACCTTCCTCACTCCTAACATGTTCAACATGGGGCAAGGGATAGCAATGAACTTTGCTGGACGCCACTTAGTCCAGACCATCAGTTACAGTGAAGTCTAAGGGTTTTTCACACAGATCCCAGATACTCAGGCTGCAAGGGACATGCAGTTCATTAGTATCAGTCACATCACCATGCCTGAAGGAAGCCAAAGAAAGACATGTCATTTGGGACCATGTCAGTAGCACTCAGGGTCTGGGTTATAATCACATTTTCCCCCGAGCAGCTGTGATAAGACCAGTTATGAACTGATTCCTAAAGCCTCTTTTTAATTAGGCCTGAAAAAACGTAGTACAATTGGACTCAGTTTTGTGAGCATTTTTCCAAGTACTCTTATGCTGACTCAACCTGCCACTTGGTTTCCTTAGCATCCCCCTATGCTATTCCTATTCATGGCATACAATGCTCACTGTAAATAAGACTATACCTTTATGTTTGAGCTCTTTAATATAGGAGGCCCTTTTTTTTTTGCCATGTCTATCTAATGCTTTGCCTAAAGGGAAGGCAGTCAGTTATTTGGGTTCCCATACATTAACACTTAAAAATCACACGCAATATTCTTCATTATTGCCTCTCACAGAAACTCCCAAATAAATCCTCATCCATCAACTAACGACTAAACTCTACTCCATAAATGCGCAGTGCTTTAATTAGCCTATGCAGGCTCATTGGTCCTAACACTTCCTTAACATTCATAATCTTGTTATAATTGTTTGTCATACAAGGCAGTGGTCCTTGTATGAGAATGACATTGGCCCTTGAATGAGAATGACAAGACTTTTCACCACACAACCTCAGACAGTCATTTCTGAATAAGTAGTCTACGTAGTCATCACCCACCTGGTGGACATCTGGAGGAATTAATCTGCTAGGCTAAGATACTTCTGAAAATGGAAGTTGTGTAATGATTCCCCTTCTTGATTTCTGTTTAGTTACTTAATACTGTATTTATGAAGAAACCCCATTCAATGGCTAACAGGGTCTTAAAAGAAATTCCTGTTACATTTACCAAAGTAGGAGTAAATGCAAATAAGCACATGTAAACTCCCACAAAAACCAGGACAGACATCATCATGTTAAATTCATATTACTGGTCTGAATCTGTAACTTATCATGAATGTTGTCGTACTGCATGTTCTTACAGATGTTTCCCAAGCAAAACAAATAGGTGAACAAAAGCTCCCAATGCTGAATACAGAAGCTATTTCTAGAACATTAACAATTTAAAATTAGTGCCTCCTAACCTGTTCCTAGTCTTTCCAAAGGATTCTGCCTAAGTAGCAGAGTAATCAGATCCTGGGCATCTGGAGGTGGTGCTTCATCCTTTTCAGGCCAGTTGATTTCATCTAAAACAAAGAGAAAGTTGTTTGATATTGCTGAAGTCTCATCCCAGCTTTCAGCACAAACTGTATGAATACTCTCAGTGACCTACCAGCAAAACAAAGTTAAAGCAGCTCTTTCAACTTACTCTGCGACATACCAATTACTTCTAATTTTTATATTCTCTATACAGACAACATAAACATACCACGTTCCCATTTCCTTCAGAAGTATCCTTTAACCCAAAACTGTGTTCAGCAGCGGAATACATGAATGCTTGGCTCATGGAAAACTTTCAAAATACTAGCACAACTTGTACGCTCTCTCTTCTCCCTGCTTCCACCAGACCATGGTTTAAATTGTCGTTATGTTCCATGGAAACCGTTGTTAAGATGGACACCGCTGACCTGACCCAGCAGTTGCTGCTCACATTTGTGTTCCTTCTCTAATGCTAGCACACTCCCTGAAGTCACTACTCCCATGACTAAGGGTCAAGGTGTCAGACTGTGCTCTGAGACATACATGACAGTGAATCTTTTTTCAAGAGTCTCATATTTCCATACTCCCTCACTCTAGTGACTCTTATATTACTATGGCTTTTTGCACTTCATGGCAAGCTGGACCTAAACCATGCAATCAAGACAGGATACCCTGCATATGAACATGAACTTTCTAACAGTCTAACACACAGCAAGTTTTGCCTGATTTTTAGTGGAAGCTGTGTCCACAAATGTAATACAGGGCAGGTTTAGACAACACTGCATGAGTTTCTTGGGAGGTACAAGGATTTTGGCATCAGAGAAACAGAGCAGTAGGAGCTCCAGAAATACACAATGCTGTTAAGGATTTTGTTGTCATTTTATGATCCAGATTTCTATAAAATAATCATAACTTGGGAAACAATGATCAGAAGCGACACACAGGTTTAATGCTTGTATTTCAGAGTTTGAGGAAAGGTACTCATATAAACAGGCATTAAATATAATCTGTTTCTGGAGTAGTATTTTGAATTCTTATTACTTTAGGTATTTAAGTTTACACTGAGGCCTCCCACAGCTGTCCTTACACAACTTCAGGCAGGAAAGGCAACCTTCCACAAACAAGAAGGCAACAAGATTTAAAGTAGAATTTTAAGCAGAAAGTAGATTTTGTCCACGGAAACTGGAATAAAAATCTGGGCTACAGTTTGGTTCTTTAACATGGCTTTTACAGTCAAACAGAAGGGGATAATTTATATTAGCATGGGAAACATATCCAACTAGAGTTCTTATAGAGATACTGACTGAGAATTATTTCAGGAAGTACAGATATTTAAAATGAAAGAGAAGCAACTGCTAATAACTGTCAAACTAAGAAACTGAGCCAACCAACAATCTTAGAGGGTGAGTGGGAATAGATCAGGTTTACAAATAGACTTCTACAAAAATTTTCAACAAGATAAATTGACCTATTCAAACCGATAAAGATATTTACAGAAGTATCAGCTAGGTTGTACAAAAAGGTAAAATTAATGCCACATCCAAAGTAAAGCTGGAAATAAAAATTTTGTCATTAATTTTAGACTATTCCCTCCCCTTCTCCCAGGCAGAGAGCATAAGGAAAAAACACAGGTGCATATGTCTGGAAATGCAATAAAAACATGAGTTATTTCTATGTTTTTCCTGCCTAGAGCTTCCACTGCAGTTTAAATCTGATTTGGAAAATAAAGCATGAATATGCATTGCAGCCTCAAGGCACCCAGTAAACAGACAGCATTTGCAGCTTGTGTTAATTAAACAGTTGATTCTTCTTGCCACTCAGGTCTCAGCATATTGTGTCAGAAAACAACATGGTTATAAATCCATGAACACACAGAATGTCACATGCATTTTAATACAGTTTACAAACAAGCCTGGCTTTCAACTTCAGAGCTAGAGGAAAGCAAGATGATGACAGAGTGTCTCCGTAAGTACAAAAGGGGCTTTGTTGCGTTCTCAGAGAATGAGGAACCAGAGGTGCATTCTTAGCTATTGGACCTTTTAAACAGACCATAAAACAGACCGGGAAATACTTAGTAACAGAGGTGCCGTTCTGTAAACCTTGTGTCATAAACAGAGACCCTCTACATCTATGCACCTGGGAAATTTATAGAAACAGCAGGTAGGATAGTAAACAATTCTGTTTAATTATCATTCAGTTTTGTCAGAAGACACATAACAATACTTAGGGTCAGTCTGTAGGTTAAGTTTTAAAAGGTTATTGAATTTTAAATGGAAGAAGAACAGCTGCTACAGAAACAACATTACACTCCAACAATCACCAATGAAATCATTAACAATCTGTGAATTGAATTAGTTTCCTTCTTTTTCTCATTATTAATTATTTGGGAGACATTTGTTTTACAGTTTTATTACATCTTTGTTAATTTCTTCATTGTGCCATGAGGCATTTTCCTATTTAAGCAATTTATTTTAACTGTTCTTCTGTGGTATAATTTCTTTATCAAAGACTGAAGTCACTATTGCATAGAGGCACTACTATTTTAGTAACACTACTTCTCTCTTCAAAACAGTGCAGCTTAACCACCATACTCTGTATCAATGAATTTCTGTACTTAGCAACAATATAAAGTTCAGCTTTTGAGCTAAACTCATTGCTACTGCTTTGATAGCAAATTGTGTAGTTTATCAGTAAAGCTGTAATATATTTACTATTAACAGAAACTGAATCTTTTTTTTTTAAAGTGATGATCCTCACCACTGATTACTTGTCCAAACAGCTCTTCTGGTGTATCTCCAAAGAATGGCACACATCCAACAAGAAATTCATAAAGAATAATTCCCATAGCCCACCAGTCCACAGGTTTTCCATAACCCTGTCTCAGTATCACTTCAGGAGCTATGTATTCAGGTGTACCACAGACCTAAAAGAAAGAAAAAAAGCATGATGTCAAAACAAGTCTTAACTGAGCTATGCCACATTATTGATAATTCCTGAAATGTAAATTTTTCATATTGATGTAAATTAATAATTAATAATAAATAAATTAATACATAATAAATTAAAATAATATATACAAATCATATAATTATAAAAACAATTAATAAAATCATATTATTATTAAAATTAATATATTAAAATAAAAATATAAATAACAAATTAATAATTAATCAGTACTTCCCCTTTCCTTTGTGGAGGAAAACTTTCCAGATAGCACAATTTCTCTTACTGATTCCAAAAGCTTTCATTAATCCCTCATTATTTTTTCCATATTAATGTAAATTAATATGAAAGCATGGAAAAAAGTGGAATTCAGTTTGGTTTAGTCCGCTGAGTTTACATGACAATTCATGTTTTTAGAACAACCTACCTACATTAAATGGCATCATAATCAGCATTTGCGTGTCTGTTATGAAAAGGACAGTTTATGTTTTGCACATGGAGTCCACCATGGCAAGTATTTAACTTACAACATATCCTTATCTTTATATGAAGTTGTGATGGTTTTATCTTAAGTAACTTTTACAGTGAACAGATTGTGAGCAACGGTAATGAGGCATGCTTAAAGGGAAATGGGCCATAGCACAGATTTTAGCACCCTTCGTTGTACAACACATAATGAGCTCCACAAGTACTCTGCTGAGACTTCTGAATTCTTTATAAAACAGTTTTCCATTTGTCTCTCTCACAGATTCACTTGCGTGCAATTAGGTTGTTCATCTTACTAATAGATTCTAACGTATTAGTTACGTTAAAAATAAGGACAGGAAGAAAGAAAGGACAAAGCCTAGAATAATCTTCAGGGCACCAGTAAAAGTAACTGACATACTCAACTGGAACACCAATGAAGAAGTAACTATGGTTTATTCAATATTACAGAATATTCTCCTGGCAAAATATTACTTCATGTGAACACTCAATGTAGAAAGGAAAAAGGATGTTTCTTACTTGTTTATCGAGGAATTCTCTGGCATCCTTCTCAATGTGACCCTCATACAGATTGGTGGTCAAACTCATTAGCCCCACTTTTGACAGACCGAAGTCTGTAAGCTTTATATGGCCCATGGATGTCACCAATAGACTGAAAAATAGAAATATTTTAAGTCACTGTGATATAATTCAACATTTTGTGCTTATCATTGTTATTACTATTACAATTATAATACTTAAATAAAAACATTTCATTAGCAGTGCAAAATTATAAATACTGCTTAAAAAGTAATTTAACTGGTAAAGAATAAACAGGTTGAAAATCTAAGTCTTACATTTGTTACTATTATTATCAGAAGTAAACAAACTTTTTATGTGCAACTGCACATCTTTTAGAGCTATGTAAGTCTTGAGAGCTGAGTGCTTGAAGCTTTGAAGAAACAGTTATAATCTGAAAGACCTAAAATAGAATACATGTAATTTTTGAAGTGAGGTGAGCATTTTCTGTCTGTAACAATCTGGGTCAGTCATGCATTTGGAAAAAAACTCAGGTATTAATTTAGTAATACAATTACTAAATATATAAATAAATAAATATAAATAAAAACTAAATATAATAAAAACTAGTAACTATACTGTCCTAAGGTATCATGATATGAAGGTATTGTCAATCAACATCCATGACTCCCAATTCTTTTTCTTCCTTTTTATTGTGAAACAGGAAGAAGATTAATGGAGTGCAACAGCCATACTTTGTACTTCAGCTACTTGCTGTAATGTTAATTTACTTGTATAGGAACAACACTGTATTTTCAAATACTGAAATTAAAAACCCTAACCCCGTCAAAAAACAAAATAACCCCTAGAAACCAAGCAACAGGAGATATTTCCACATCTGGTCAATCTTGTCTTCAAATATGCAAATATCTGCAAGCTGATGATATTTTGTATTAAACATTTATGTCTACTTTGAAAAAACTTTTCCTTAATGTATTTCCCTCCAAATGTATTTCCCTCCATTCTAACCAGAACAGTAAATACATATATTTTTTTTTAGCTACTCTGATAGCCTCTTCCATTTTAATCAGAAAATTCTTAGCTCTTTCGGAAAAAATACATTTTCTGTACTGCAAGTAATGGAAGTTCAAATATTGTGAAGGAATTGTGAATCTACGTAACACAATAAAAAAAAAGTCAAAGCAAGTTTAAACCTTCCATATTTTACGTAACAATTTCAGAGTCCTCTTTCAAGTTATATTCTATATACATACTTGTCAGGTTTCAAATCCCTGTGTACAATCCCATAATTATGAAGGTATTCCAAGGCCAGAACAGTCTCTGCAAAGTACATCCTTGCCATGTCTACAGGTAAGGGACCCATATTCTTCATCAAAGTAGCACAGTCCCCACCTGTGGAAACAGAACAAATGTTCCAGATTACTCCATAAATTCGGAGGTGCATATATGATGCAGAAAGGGATACAAACAAGTCATACATTTTTATTTTCTTGTCAGAGGATACAACTGAACATGTAACCTCACCAACTACTATACTGGAAGTACTATGAAGCTGGGAGAGAGCACTACAAGGATTCAGCTGAAAACCGATAAAGTACATACTGCTGCCAAAGGAGAAAAACAAACGAACAAATAAACAAATAAATAAATAAAGGGGATGTGGAAGGCCCCAGAACCATAACTGGGTACCTCTTCTGTACTGCTTCTGTCCACTGTTCTCCTGAAGCATCAGCACCTTTTCAAAATGTCTCCTCTTTCCTCTTTCTTTGTAAAAATAACTACTACAAATCCCCCAACACTTGCTACTGAAAATTTCAGCTCCAGAAAAAAGCAAACATTTCCACATGAACTTTGAATGCTAGGACATTTTCAATTACAATCTATAAGGAACTTACTCTAAGAGCAGTTATTTCCCATTATAGCTGGAACGTGTTTTACAAGCTGTTTACTGGGAGATAATGACTGGTGAAAAAAGAGAACCACCTTGCTGTTGGATCTGGTTCCTAAATCTGAATTGCGAGAGTATGGAGGACACACAGGGGGCCCCTTGTAATTCAAGTACCATATGGGTTATTTTTCTTTTGTGGTATAAGAAAATTCTTCCTCTGTAAACAGAAGTGCAATTTTACCTTCTACATACTCCATGACCATGCATAAATGACGCCTTGTTTCAAAGGAGCAATACATGCTGACAACAAATGGATTTTCTGCAAATGTCAGGATATCACGCTCGACAAAGGCCTGTTGGATCTGGTTTCGGAGGATGAGATTCTGCTTATTAATTTTCTTCATGGCAAATCTTTGTCTGGTTTCTTTGTGTCTCACAAAATAAACGGCACTGAAAAGTTCAAATGGGAGAGAGAAGTCTGATTAACTACTAAAAATGCATTTTAAAATACATTTTTCACTGGTTTTTTTTTTTTTAAACTGTGTATGTATTATACAAAAGACGTGTTTTTAATTCAACATAGTCCTTCACATTAAGTAATGGTTACAAAGCTCATTTTGTTTAATAACCAGAATGGATCTCAGTTAACACAAATTAGTACTCAAACTAAAACAAACAACTCTCCTGCCCTTCCCTCTCCCTCCCTCCCTCCCAGCCAAACAACACATATAACAGCAAATGCTTTCAGCCCAGGCAGATTTCAGGCATCCCCATCAACAAAGGATTACATACAAAAACTAGCTATGGCTAGTGTTATAAATCATTGTGACAAATGCTTATTCTGTAGGTGCGCTGTAAGGAAATTATGACTCAGACTCAGTCCAGGGGATTTTAAAACATATCACAGATCTCTTATGAAGGTTGCTTAGAAGTTGCTCGAAGGGGCGGCTCCCTCATCACCAGGTGCAAAATCTCCCATTCTTGCTGAGTCCCTGACATCAGCACTGATCCATATCACAGGAAGGTCACCAGCAGGTAACTCGGAACAAAGATTGCTGCATTAACCACATGGTAGTGTGGGACTAAGGTGTACCTTGGCATGCAGAATTTCCACTGGCGTGCTGGGTACAAGGTTTCCTGTAAATTTGGTTAGGTAAAGTCAAAGCAGAGAGGGAAGCAAAAGAAAAGAAAACCTCACTTGGGCAAGTCTTCTGTTTTTCAAGGCTAAGGAGAAGGAATCACCCTCCTATGAAACACTGACACACGACTTTACTGCTGCGTTTCTCAAAATCCCTAGGGGCAAATCCCGAAAATTTTTGCCTTGCTCGAAATCTACTTTGTAGCATTTAATGCTTATACTATCTCCGGTATATTATTACTACAGTGTTTATGAAAAGAAAGCACTTAAAGGAGAAAATAAAGGGGGCAGTAGGGAAATAGGATTAAATTATGAAGTTTTTAAAATCAATTAATTGTCGCCATGTGGTCCAACTATCAGCATACAATTATTTATATAAACACAAAAAGTAACACTTGCTCTACTATTTCTTTAAAGATCTTCACACAGCTACAAAAGTTACAGGCACTGAAAAAAATCAGCAGTTCTCCTTTCCTCTGTGGAAGAAAACTTTCCAGATAGGACTATTTCTCTCACTGATTCCAAAGCTTTCATTAATCCCTCATTCTTGTGTGAGCACGGGGCAGGTAAAACACATTACACAATTATGAAAGCAGTAAAAACCACCTTGGGCAAAACCCATGACAAACCCCACCCTTTGTGCCTCCTACTGAGTCTCACTCCATTCTGCCCCTCCCGAGCTGGAATACAGACTGAGTTATTCAGCTCCAGTACTCCTCCCTGCTGACTTCATGCCTTTTATTCTGCACCTCTTCCTACTGCTCCCCTCATATTCAGTTCTCTCTCCAGCTTTTACTCTTACAGCCCTTTCCTTTGCTTGTCTTTCCCTTACATTTTAGTTTTCCTCTCTCATTTGTTGCTTTCTCCTGTCAGTTGCATAATCTTTTGTAATATCTCTTCTTTTACACATTTCAGTCCCTCTCTACATTCCTGGCATGTAGAAAATTATTGCCTGAAGCCTCCATCCTTAAAAAAAACTAGTTACATGAATGAACTAAGGACTGGCTGAGGAGCTGACATACAAATATTTCTCAAGAGTTTTTAATCGGACAGTGTGCCAAGATAGACTCTTAAAAGGCAAATAGAAACCAGAACATATTCTTACAGCATCTTAATAAATCCTGACTTCAGATCATACATATCTGTAAGACCATTACTAATATATTTAAAAATTATTGAACAGTTATATCGAAGGACTACCTAGTCCAGTAAATATCTGGGACATGCTGCGAAATTTTCCCAGCTGCCTACGCTGCATCTCCAGTCTTACAGTCACAAGCAGGTAACTGTGCAACTTTTAACTTTCCACTAGGATTCTGTTTTTTCTCAGAAAAAACCCATTTAGTTCAGAAGTACCAGACTCACAAGACAACCACAACACAATAGTCTCTCTTGCTTTTACACATGCATACACTGTTTATGCTACACAAATTGCATTTAAATGAACTTCAATGTACAAAAATGTCTAACACCCCTCACATCCTCTGGTCACAGTAACCCCAGCAAACAACATTTATGCTTTGTGAAGGAAACTACACCCCAGCCAGCAGCATGTTGAAAATCAAATGCTGCCCATGATCTCCAGTATATTATAAAGACAATTTCAAATTTAGGATTCTTTGATGCAAAAACAATGTAAGAAGAGCACCCAGACTGTCCTGTGAATCCACTGAATGACAGCAGCACACCCTGTCTCCCTGCAAAGCCACAACCAGAATGGTGCTGTTGCATCCTCCTGTGGTTTCAAATGAAGAACCCGATTTCCTATCCCCCCCTCAGCTTTCTGTTTTCATAACAGAGCAACAAGAGTTTCCAAAGCATCCCCTGATTTCACTGTGTGAATTTCAACAGTTTTGCAAGTGGTCTGTATTTCACTGATGCTGTAGCTCAACAAAGCAAAAAAAGCTTGCTTTTCAAGAGAAGTAAGAACACTCATTTGGCAGTGTCCAAACACTACCTTATTTCACTTTCAACATAAATTTCAGCTTGAAAAGGTATCTCTGTAATACTCTGTAAATCTCTGTTAGGCACAATTATAAAACACTGCAGAAGTGGTAAGATGACAAAAACAAGCTAAAATATTTAACTGAGTTCCTGAATTAGTCTAACTTAAGTATCATTCAATCTATCACTTCAGTCTTAGAGTCATGACTCCTGTTTTTTCTCTAAATTTAAAAATCTGTAGTTACTGAAAAAATCCATATAGATAGATTTCAGGCCTAGTTTACAGCTCTCCAATAACCAACTTTTAGAGCCATTTTACAATCCAGTCTACATTCGGGGCTTAATGCTAATATAGCTGACCCAATTTTCTAATCTGTCAAAGGACCTTGAACTCCTTGTGGAGACACAAGTACTGTACTCACAGCTTAAAAACTACACCTGCTGACCAGGAACTTTCTTTCATTTTTACAAGCAATTTCCTGAGAAGAGACTGCTAAATTCTGTTCTACCCTGGAATTATGTCTGATGGTGCCTCAGTGAAGAAAAGCTACTTGTGAGACTGTGGTTTATATTGTTTGGTAAAGTTTATAGATAGTTATTTAAGATCAGAATTTAAAAGCAGCACTGCATCACCTTCTGGAGAGGCAATGCCTGTGACCAGAGTGATTTGGCGCAGAAGGAAATGCTACCAAAAGCACTACAGTTCCGGAGCAATGCACCCAGCCTCCTGCCTGCAATATTTCACACTTATCCTAGTCTTCCTAGAAGGAAATGAGAAGTGGGCCATTGACAAAGAGAACATGATGGTTTTGATCCTTCTCTCACAAATGGTACTAGTCCTAGTTGTTCTAATGTGCCATCAATTTTGAATAATAAAACCAATTCTCCATACATAACAGTAGCAATGCCTTCTATCTTTATGGCAGCTAGTAAACACAGATTCAAAGTGATGAAATTGCAGTCCAAAATTCTGATGGGTAAACTGTCTGGTGTTACTTTAGTGAACCTACCAAGCCACAGTTCCACCTGTCCCCTTCCACTTTGGAACTAGTGGCTGCCAGGCTGATGATGAATTAACCTGACTGATGGCGTTTTATTCTACAGTTGGTAACTTTTCTTAATCCTGTTCCAAATACAACTATACATGAGCAAGTACTATCAAAAGAGTGGAGAAGGATAGAATGAATACTCACAAGGTAGGTTCAGCAGCTGCTCAAGACAACACTGCTCCCAAGTTTTTTAATTTATCAAGCAACACCATTAGCCAGTATGTCATGTACATACTGACATTACCATCCCTGTGAAAGCAAAAGCATCCCAGGCAGGAGCAAAAGTGTTATCATGTATTTGCTTTAAACAGATAGTTACACATTGAAGAGATATTGAACTAACATCACTTGCTTCCCTGAAATCAAATGTAATTTTTATTTTGTTGAACTTTGTCAGGAAACCAGGCTGATACTAACTTGAAGAGATGGAATACTACTACTTGCTACCTCTCATAAGCTGGAATGTGGAAAAAATACTGTTGTGATTGCAGTAAAAATTAAAAATTCAGGAAATACAGGAAGTTTTATCTGGCTGAAAAAAGTTAGACAGCTTGTGAAACCTTTAATGACTTGGCCAAAATCCTACATGTTTACTGATTCACAGCTTGTTTAACTTCTTGTATATTCCTAGCCATTCCCAAAAGCCTCATCTACTCATCTACACCTCATATACTATACAGTTGTTTAATTGCACTACAAATGAGTTTACCCAATCAATTAAAAGCAGAGAACTGCTACAACATTTACTCAAACCTTCACAAAACTAGTAGTTTATATTTAAACTCATCAAATTTAACATATCTGACAAATCTCTGCTACAGCATGCCAAGCCCAACAATTACCCTGTCAAGTAATCAAAGCTTTCCATTTCACTGATAAAGGCAAAAACACCACAGCAAAGGAAAAGAATGTTACAGGTTTGTCTTTAATTAGTTCTGATTTAAAGCCTCCATTATAGCCTCACAATAAGTAAAATATTACAACAGCATACTGCAGCTTTAGTAAGTCAGAGCACAAGATATGCCCACTGACATATTTTAGAGAATCAATCAATGAAGCACAGGCAGAATTCCCATATACTTAGATTACTTTAAAAAATTAATGATCTGGAAAAACATAGGAGGGAAAAAACAATCCTTGCAGCACAACAACAGTAACTTTTGTTTCAGCTACTTATACTTGTAAATAAACTGCAATAAATGCCTTCAGGACAGTTTCTTGGTTTATATGCACAAGAAATAGGTATTACTGGTTTATTACATTCCATTTCATAGATGGGTTACACAGAATTTAGGTTATCTTGATGTGTTTCCCATTAAACTTGTCCATAACTTTTGAGTAAATTAACCATCAACTGCATTGGTGCCAACATAAAAAAGAGAAACCAGCTTAATAAAGACTAGAAAGTGGTCTGTTGATTTTACAGTCCGTCCCACTTATATGACATACCAGAGATTTTCAAGCGCACAGATGGCTTGGAAAAAGTGGTATCCTAGAGAATATAGCGGTACAAGCTTTCTTAACTTACAGTATTGAATAGGTGCTAAGAAGTTTATTGTCTTACATTTCATTGTGTTCCCTTCCCTCTCCACGTACTGTGTTTGTATAGCAAGGTTTTGGTAGTGGGAGGACTACAGGAGCTCACACTGGAGGCTTCCTGGTAGGACCTGTGACCATGGCAGGAGCCCACACTTCAGGCTGTGCCTGAAGGACTGCACCCCATGGAAGAGTGACCCACGTTGCAGCACTCTGGAGAGGACTGTTGCTCATGGGATGGACTCACATGGAAGAAATCCAGGAAGAACTGAATCCTGTGGGAGGCACCCCATGGTGAAGCAGAGAATGAGTCCTCTCCCTGAGCAGTGGCAAGAACAATGTGCGATAAACTAACCATAAGCACCATTCCCTGTCTCCCTGTGCTGCTGGGCAGGGGAGGAGGCAGAGCTGGGAAGGACAGACTGGCAGGGGCAAAGTTTTTTTTAAGATCTCGTTTTACTTCTCATTATACTGCTTTGATTCTGTTAGCAATACATTCAATTAATATCTCCAATTCAAGTCTCCAATGCCCGTAATTGTATTCAATGTGTGATCTCTCCCAGTCCTTATCTCAGCCCATGAACCCTTTGTTATATTTTCTCTCCCCCATCCAGTTGTGGAGGGGAATGATAAGAATTGCTTTGCTGGCATCCAGCCAGTGTCAACCCACTGCAGACTGTTTTCTCATTTCTGATTTTTCTTCTAAGAAGCAACAATTTAAATGAAAAATCCAAACCAACAAAAAATACTTCGTTATTACTTCCTTAAGAATAGAAGTAATACCACTCTACTAAACTGATGAGGTTTTCATTTCCACTAATACTACCACATTAAATCCTGCCAGCCTACCCCTGTTTTTACATTTGCTAAAGACAATAATGATTCATGAAGAATCTCAATATACTCCAAGCTGGTTATTTTCTATCACCCCTCCTTTTCTTCACATATCTATCAGGGTCTCATCCAATTTTTACAACATTACATTGTCAATTTTACATATTATTGGCATTTAAAAGGTATTTTGTAAGTGCTGATTTTCCCTGCCACAAACATGAGGAAAAAAATAATCTTGTGTGCCATAGAAGGCCATGGCTTTTCATCTGTTCTTTGCCAGCTTTTCAGATCCTTATTTGTTTCAGGTGTACAGTTGTCTCCAGTCTGTGTTTCCTAATGGCTCTTCAGGCTCCTTCTGGCTGTAACACCTATGGAGCAAGAGGTCTACAGAACCTCTGACTTCAAGTGTCAGGTCTCACTCTGCTACCTGCATTATGCCCTGCTGCAGCTGCTCCCTCCTCTCCCCATCCCTCAGCGCTTGATAACTGCTCCGAGGTGGGTACAGTACAGTGACTCGACACCCCTTTCTCCAGCAGAGGCCTACAGTTCCTCTTATCCTCCTCCAGTAAAAGAACAGATGAAAGAAGGAATGGAGGGGACTTAGCACCTGCCAAGGGAAGGAGAAAGTGGTGCAGCCAGGGAGGGAGGCAACATCTATTGCTAACTGCTGAGAGGCAGGCTTTTGAGGTACCGGAGTGATTGGAGAAGGTGACATATGGTAAGCAGCAAGTTTGTCTGTGAAGAAATTCTTGTATTTGAATATTTATATAACTTTAATGCAAATTATACTATTTCCCTTGGGATTTTTGCCAAGTTATGTAAAAATGTCTGGACACAAGTAGCCTCCACACAAGCTACCATGGCCAACACTCCTAGGCATTACTGAATGCCTCTTGTTCCAGGACTCACAGTTACCATTAACTGAATTTCACCAGAGAGAGCCCATCAGCCTCAGGCCATTCAGTGGGCACATAAAACTCCAGTGGGTAGACTGCAGGTGCTTTTTCTCCTATGTTTAAGACCTCATCGCAGAGAGCTCAGTCCTATCAGCTCACTGTCACTTCCCAGCTCAAGCAGAGTCTAATGGAGTCTGTGCTTGAGAGCAGCACCACTTCTTCCTCTGCCAGGCTGTAACGTTGGCTCATTTGAGTGGGCTCCTCACCACAAGATGGAAACCTCTCTTTTTTGAGCCATTTTACATTCCTCCCGTTCCTGGCAGGTTACACAGAACAACAGTTCCTGTTTCAAAACATTTCAGTGCAGAGGAGCAGCCAAAAAAGGGTCTAACAGATAGTACAGGATCAGAGGACAGGACTGAAGACAAGCACCATGACTGCACAGTACTTCTAGAAAACGTTTTGTGTTCATTTAAAAACCAGGTTACCAAAATCTTTTCTCGGTCCTCCGGGATATCTCCAGATGACTTACCTATCACTAGGCAGTAAGTTATAGGCACTCTCCAACTACCCAGAAACTAACCAAATAATAGCAATTCCTTATAAGCCAATTGGTTAAAATTTGAGAATTAGAATATCATCTACAAAATAACAAAACACTGCTGCCCTACTTCAGGAAATTTGTTTTTATTTCAAAAATATTTTTAGGTCAAGTAAGCACTAATTTTTATCAATCTGTCTCCCTACAGATGACATATAACTCTCTCTCATATCTGCATGAACACATGCTTTTTGCAGTATTATAAAGGTGAGCTTAAATCTGCCCTTTGATTTATTCAGATTTCATCTGTGGCATGCTATCTACTTCTGAAAAATCTTCCTGATGTAATGTTCAGTATTTTAATTTACTGCAGCACAGCATTAATTATTATTGCCTAGCAAACTTTCCAAAACCTTGTGAACTTAAAATATTAGTAACAAAACAAGAATGCAAAAGGAAAAAAGCAGCAGTGCAAACACACTCCCTCCCATGTAGACCCCTGAAGAAAGAAATGGGAAATTAAGCAAAAATAAAATGCAAAAGAGCTGTCAGAGTCAGGGATTACTCACCCATAAGCTCCGTTACTAATCAGTTTAATTGTTTCAAAATCACTTTCCCGAGGTTTCCTCTGCAGCTTCAGCGAGGTATTAGAGCTCTTCAAGATAAGAGATGAGAATGAACAAAGTTAATACAATGCTTTTTTTCAAAATGAGGGGGGAAAAACAAACAAAAAACCAACTATCACCAGGCTGTCACATTGATGAACCAGGTAAAAGCTCTGGACAGCCAGGCATACAGCCAACACAGAGAGGGACCAAGGGGCTCCTGAAGCAAAGCTGCTTTTTCATCAGACAGGTCTCTGCTACACTGCAGCAAACTGCTTGCTTCTCTCCGTGCACAGGTTACAGCCACAAAGGGTTCTGGTAAAGTAGTTACTAGCAAGTCTTATCTGGAGTCAGGGACTTCTGTGAAATCCACAAGGCACTCACTGGCCACTGCCTTCCCATTTTAGTAAATCTGACTCTCATATTACAGCCTGGTAGTAACAAACTGTTGATGAGCTCTGGTTCACTCAAATAAACTTTGGCACCTTTCAAACTAATGTTAGGATAGAGTGTGATGTAACATAGCGTAGATGGTAAAGAGACACAAAATGAAAAAGAAAAATATGGAAAATAAAAATGCTTTAATCTATCTCTAGAGAGGTCACTCTTACCTACTTCTTTGTCAAAACTTTTTTAAAACTACGTTGCCCCGAATATGGCAAAACTTTTTTTCTAGTTTGAATTTTTAATTAATCTTTAAGATATGAGAATTAGAATTGTGGTTCAGGGGGAAAAGATGAAGGCACAGGACTCCAGACTTCCTAACCCAAAAGATCTTCCTCAAATGTCTTCCAAATCTCCAAGAAGTTACACAATTCCTATCCAAGCAGTTTGGTAACAGTTAAAAGCTGAAAGTAGACCTGGTTGGAACATTTTCTATTAAAAGCTTGCTAAAGAAAATTCAATGCAAGACTAGTGAATATGTTAATATAATGAACTACACAGGAGCTGGCAGAGAAGACTTATTAAATTGTTCAGCCCACTTGTCTGCCAGTACAGGATTCTTCCTAATTGTATATTTATGATGATTGTGAGCAGTCCTGTACTCAAAAGTTATGCTTCCTGTAACTTCCCATGTGTGTTTATTCCAAAGCTAGACTTTGAGATGGTTCCAAATATTCAATCTACATTCTTCTTTACTGATTTCATCATCTCCCCTATTTACTTTCCTTTATTACACTACATTATCCTTCCTGTATTTCTTCAGCATTTGTACAACACACTAACTTTCACAATTTCAATTGCTTAGCTAATGCTAAGCCACTTAGCACACTAGATTCAGTTAAGTACTTTAGCACTCCCCTAAAGGCATCTTTCTAGGTATTCTGTCTGTCTTTTCTCTGATTTGTCAGTATCCTTCCACTAAATGCTGCTCAGTTCTAATACGGTAGTTTAAATGCAGATCAATGAAAGCAGCAAAGTAAGAAACACCTTTTTTGTCAATTACAGAATCCTTCCTAAGTGGCACTTTGACAAATGTTAGAAAATATCGCAATGTAACACAACATGTACCAGAGAATGATGTTTTTTATGTATCAGAGCTAGTCTAACAGATAATCCATGCCTGCTAACATTTGTAAATACTTTTAAAGTACCACTGAATTACCTATAAATCCCCTAAAACTGCTCTTGTTCTCTCTGTCCACTTGCACTGAAAATCAAGACTAAATTTTAAGACCTTTATCTACTCTGCTGACTGAAATCCAAGGTGTAAGAGCCAACTTTTTAAAATAAGAATTTAAAATAAGAGCATTTAAGGCCACAATATTCAGCTGAATCAATGTGTCCAACTTGTTTTTCTTTTGCCATCCTGAGCAAACATCTCACAAAGTATTACTGTAAGATACCCATTGCTGTAGGCAAATATTTTTGATCAAAGATTCAGAAGAATGGTGCACAACCTTTCAAACTGTAAACTAACTTTCTGAATGCAGGCTATTTGCTAACTTATTTCTTCTTTGTCTCTTCACTGGATCTGTTCACAATCTCTCAATTTGATCATTAGCTGCCTCTGTGAATGGATTGTTTTAAAATCTCTTTAAAATACTTTGTTTTATTAAACAGTTTACCAATACTTCTAAAAGAAAAAGAAATACATTGATTGAATAGAAACAAAGAAAGCAGTGGTGGATTTTGTGGTAAAGTTATCGCCACATGGTAAACACAAACTTTGTGGAAGACAAAGACACTGAAATGTTTAGGAAAACAGGTAGACAGCTTGGTTATACCTTTTGAAAGCCCTCTGCCTGTAGAGTTTCACAGAGTTAGTTTGAGTATTAACCAATATTTATTTGATCTGTTTACACATACCAGCAGAAACCAGAACAGGCAGGGTTGGGGGAACACACCAGATTTTCCTTGCTTACATTCAGCAAAAGCAGTAATGTAACAGGAAAGCTTACATTTATTGATTCATCCGCTTCTAGAGTTTCTGCTGTCCCACTGTCACAATTAGCTAGCTGAGCTATTTCTGGAAAGAGAAATAAAATACTTCATTTCAAGCTATGGAAAATACAAAACTAAATGAAGCACAGTACACATGAGAAGTGACACCTTTCTGGAGCACTTAATAGAAAATGGTGTCCTACCTGTAGCACTTGACAAGTAACTTTCAGGGCATCTCCAAGCATATATTAAAAAAATCCACTGAGAAAATGAAGACCCGCTATTCAGTGCCTATGTAATAATCTTCCACCAAAGAATTCAAGCAGCCATGAAGCAATGAAGAACAATACTGTTTTCACTGCTGAGACCCAGGAATTCCAAGAGATGCATGCAAACTGAGCACTAAGGGAAAGAGAGTACTTATCTGCTAAAACTCCTGAGGATCTCAGTCCCTGAGGGGTTAAAAGTACACCCCATCCTTCCTGGGCTCCTTCACAGTTCCAGCAAAAGCTTCTAGTTTAGACCAAAAATGGAGTCCAGATAGTTTGCATCTTCCACACAGAAATGCTGATAAGTGCAGCAGAATAAGCTAAAAGCCATTTTCTTTAGAAGCTTATAATTTACAAAGTCACTAATACAGATGACTTCTCTGGGAAAGTAAGATTTTAGGAGTCTACAACTTGATCAGATTGTGCCTGCCCGGGTCAAACTATGCTGCAGAGCTCCTAAGCCCTGCCTGCTCTTCAGTGGAGGGCTTAACTAAGAAATCATCTGGGTAATAGAAGCTAAATCGGACAGCCAGTAACTAAAAGACCCCAGCAATCATATGCATATTTAATGATGCATCTTACATACCAAAAGATGCACATTTTATCACAGTTATGTGTGGGGAATCAGAGATAAGACCACCTAAAATTTGCAAGATGCATTTTTATCTTGGAACTGTTAACTGAATTTATGAATATGAAATATAACTGAATATTCACACAGAATATCTAAATTGCATTTTTCTATATAAAAATAAGTTTCTATTACAAGTGAAATGTTGCACAACACTTACTGCAATTTTTAAAACCAAATTAACCATGTAGATAATTTTCTGTTGGGACAGCTGAAGATTTAAGGAGTACCTCTCATCTGTAACCACTATACAAACCAAAATGTGTGTTAAGTGTAAGAAACAGAAGACATTAGAATGTCACTCCAAAAGCCAAACAGTTCTTTTAGGTGTTAAAGAAGCTACAGGCATTCCAAAAATTAAGCCAATAAATGGTGAAAAATATCTCAACTGAGAACAAAGAAAGAAAAAAAAAAAATTATTAAAGAAAAAAATCACATAGGCTGAACCTGAAGCGGATTTCCCTGGCAAAGGCCAGTTTTGTGAACATGGGGGCTTTAGGACAGAAATGTTGATGAAACCTTCATTGTATGGGTGAGAACCAAACTAGCTGTAGTAATACACTTCGAAAGCCTTCTAAATGGAAATTACTTTTATAAATAGCAAATTAAAATGATCTTTTTTGAAACAAAACTTTTGCAAAATAACCATTATCTGAGAAATCCATATTATCTGCAAGCAGTAGGTACTAATGGAATGGAACCAAACGTCAGATTTCAAAACAGGGAGCTATGGAACCATTTTGCAATGCCTGAAGAGATTTTTCAAACTCATCTAAATACCATTAAACATCTGTCCTTTTTCTTTCATTGATTTAAACCATTTCTGAAGACTCATGATTCAAAAAGGTAAAGATGGTAATTTAAAAAACATGGGGAAAAATTTCTCCCCAGGGAACTCTTCAGAAATGCAGCCACCAGTCTCCGCTAAGTGATGAATCTGTTGTGGTATGGCTTTCAGTACAGTATAAATTTATCTAGCATTGTCTCCAAATAATGCAAGCATCATTTCACTCAAAGAAAGAACGCTACAGTTATGGCAGCAAACAAAGGAGGTAAGTAGAAAAATGTCTACAGTAGGTTGCTTTTCTCTGCAGATGAAATACAAACCTTTGCATGAACATTTATGAACACTGAAGACATCAATTAACAGCTTGACTGAAAACAAAATTCTGTGCTACAGGACAAGGACTGCTACTGAGGTGGACTTTGTTGAAAAAACTTGGTTCTGCTTTTTAAAAAATTTCTATTCTTACATAAAAGGGCTTTAAAGTTCTCAAGGATGATCTTCCCATAATATTTTTACAGTACTGAATATAGTGCTCCCAATAATTCTCTTTGTAAACAATTAATTCCAGGACATAAACCCATAGGGCCCTTCTTTTAATTTGCTTAGGAAGAGTCCTTATATAAAGAGGCACCAATTTACATCAAAACTAGATCACTTAAGAAGTCATTGTATAGTGATTTATGCTGCTTAAATATTTTTTTTGAAGCGTGGAAAAAAAGCATTAACACAAATCAGATGGTCTAAATTTTCTTTATAAATACACATACACATTAATCTTTAAAACAAAACACAATTCAATTGCTCAAATCTCCAACTGAACCAAAGATCACTAATCCAGTTATCAAACGCCCCTCAGTATTTATTGACAAACCACACGGTCCATTTTCTCCTTCAGAAAAAAATCCAAACCCCAACATTTCAATTATCCTTTGAAAGCTTCAACATTTGTAATATTCATTAATGTTCAGTTTATGAGCTATAATACAATGTGTCCTACATGAAGTACACTCCTATAAAACAAATATTTAGTTAAAGAAAACAGTATTTCTTATTTGTATATAAGCATTTGTTTCTCGACCTCTCTCACAACCAACTGTTCAAAAAGAATTCAAAGATGTATTAAACTTCGGCAATGCCAGATTCTTGACTCATGCTGAGGAACACTTTCATCCAAGTGGCCAGGAAGATTCAATGAGAGAGATAACAGTAAACCTGACAGAACCAGGGTCAATGCTATAAAACCCTCAACCCACACTCCAAATTAAATCTTACATATACATCAGTGAAGAACTGATGAATTGTAAGTTTAGGACAGACCAACAGCTCACCAAATCCAGAAGACAATGCATTATCTTGCAAAGAATACTTCTTGATCTTTTCCAAAACTAAAGACAAAACAATATTTATGTGTATTTTCCCAATTTGTCAGGCTTCCTTGCTGCACTCCGAATACAAACAAAAAGCATCAAAGTGGTTAATCTGTATCTCAGACAAAAAATAATACTAAATTTGGATGAGGAAGTTCTGTCAAGATAGGAAGTGGACTAATCATAGGCCTGACTTTCTTCAAATCTGTTAAGATAACATTAATGTAATCTATAGCAATACTCAATCTGAATTAGAACTACCCAAACTCCTGACACAACTGGCAGTGCTGAACTTCACAACTGCTTTAGTTCAGCAAAAAGGTTTTAACACACAATATACAACTCCTTTAACAAAACGTGATCTTACATCATGAAAGCTAGCAACAACAACAAAAAAACCCAGTTTATCATAGCTTTTTGCTATTATTTTGTGTTATCAAGCCCTCTCCTAGTCCTGCTTCATAACAGAGTAGACAAGCTAATTGGCACTAGCTAGATTCATTTTTCCACGATGGCATTTCTGTCAGTTTCTTCCAAATTGCACAACTAGCACTGAAAACAATGAACAGATTTCTATTTGTCACCAGTGATAGAATCTGGTCACAGAGCAGCAAAGATGATGATCTGACTAGAACAGAGGAGTAATTTTAGTTTGTTCAATGTTGTCCTTAAAAGAACAATAGAATGCCTTGGGTTGAAAAGCACCTTGAAGATCATGTTTCAAACCTTCTACATTGAGTTGGAACAGACCCAAAAGGATCATAAAGTCCAAGTTCTGCCCTGTGCAGGACCACCCCCAAGAGTCATACCCTGTGCCTGAGAGCATTGTCCGAACACTTCTTGAGCTCTGTCAGACTGGTGCTGTGACCACTGCCCTGGGGAGCCTCTTCCAGCATCCAACCACCCTCTGGGTGAAGAGCCTTTTCCTAACAGGCAGCCTAAACCCCTCCTGGCACACCTTCAGGCCATTCCCTCAGTCCTGTCCCTGGTCAGCACAGCAGTGCCTGCCCCTCTGCTGCCCCTTGTGAGGAAGTTGTAGACTGCCATGAGGTCTCCCCTCATTCTTCCCTTCTCCAGGCTGAGAAGATGAAGCAACCTCAGCTGCTCCTCATACAGCTTCACCTCAAGGCCTTTCACGATCTTCATGCCCTCCATTGGACACTCTCTAATATTGTCTTTCTTGTACTGTGGCACCCAAAACTGCCCCCAGCACTGGAGGTGAGGCTGCCCCAGAGCAGAGCAGGACAATCCCCTCCCTTCCAGGCTGGCCATGCTGTACCTGATGCCCCCCAGGACAGGGTTGGCTCTCCTGGCTGCCAGGGCACTGCTGACTCATGTCCAACTCACCATCAACCAGGACTCCCAGGGCCCTTTCCATGGTGCTGCTCTCAAGCCTCATTCCCAGTCTGTCCATACATCCAGGACTGCCCATCCCAGGTGCTTAACCAGCACTTTCCCTTACTGTTGAACTTCACACAGTTGGTGATTGCCCAGCCCTCTAATTTGTCGAGGTGTCTCTGCAGGGCCACCCTGCCCTGGAGGGAGTCAACAGCTCCTCCCGGTTTTGTGTCATCTGCAAACTTGTTTAGTATCCCTTCTTGGCCTGCACCCAAGTCACTTATGAAGATGCTGAAGAGCTCAGGGCCGAGGATGGAGCCCTGTGGAACCCCACCAGTGACAGTCACCAGGCTGATGTCACCCCAGTCACTGTAAGCCCTTGAGCCTGACCCATGAGCCAGTTGCTCACCCACCACAAGATGTGTTTATCCAGCTGTGTGCTGGACATTTTCTCCAGAATGATGCTGTGAGAGACAGTATCAAAAGCTTTACCGAAATGCAGAAAGATCACATCAACTGGCTTCCCCTGAACAGCTAGGTGGGTTACCTTGTCCACAAGACCAGAGCCCCATTCAGTCTGGTCTTAAACACTTCCAAGGATGGGGCACCCACCACTTCTTTGGGCAACATGTTTCTGTGCCTCACTATTCTCTCAGTAAAGAAAAATCCTGTAAAGAAAAATCCTGTAGTGACAATACCTTCACTGGAACCTAAGTTCTTCCTCCAAAAGCCCTCAATGGACTCAAATTGGCCAGAAAAAGATATGGGTTGTGTCCTAGGTTGCAATATAGATGTAGTTAAGTAGTCTATGACCACCAGCTGTGGGCCGTTAGCTGCTATCAGCTGCTAATGACCCACTCCGCATGACAGGCAATGGGCCATCAGGGACCCACCGTGTGACTCATGGACTTATCTCATCCCATTGTGGGATACTCTGCCCAGGAGGGAGGAGCCAGGTGTTCCCACCTGGATATAACCTGGCCTTGGAACTGCCTGAGCTAGCCCTGTCTACTGGGTTCCCATAGGACCAGAGCTACCACTGGATCTTCAGCTGAAGACTAGACCTTCACAGGATCACCGCTTCAACTGGACTACTTCAGTTGGACTGCTACTACCACCCTAACAGGGTGTTAGGTTGTATCTGACTTTGTCAGTGCTTTTTCCTTGTATTATTTCACTTATTTTTAATTTCAATCTTGACTTGTGATCTCCCACTGGTTTGTGTTCAAACCAATACAGGTTGGAATATAGTCTTCTCACAGACTCCAAGATGCAGGAACCTAGGGGCACTGAAAGGCAGACAACAGCTCAACTAAGTTTCCTTTATAACTGTGTTTAGATAACAGTTACCATCAAATTATCCCAGTAATTTTCGGCCAGAGCTGAAACAAGCAAGTGGCATTGTCAAGCTGGAAGAAGATGAGTGGTATCATTGATACAGTGTATTTGTGACTGCTACTCACAACACAAAAATCCTGTTCACAAGAGATGGCCTTTTGAATGTGTTGAGCTTGTAAGAGTACTGGAAGAGTCAGCAAATGCTTTTTCTGCTACCATCTTTACCTTGACCCTTTTCAGGTACACACAGATTATCACAATGATAAAACACATTGAGAAGGAAGAACCTAGGAACCTGTAGCTATACCAGGAGATTCACTTACCTTCCAGAGGATCTTTATTTAAGCCCAGCTGGCTAATAATATATCGAGGGATGTCTGTTTTAATGCCTTGACCCTCTTTAGCATGGCCTTCAGCTGCTTCCAAAAGATAGTAAAACTCTTCGGGATCAAATTCCTAGAAGAAAAACAACCACCATCATTTTCTCTGTTGAAACTGATTCCTTAGGGCCTAACATAAAAATTCCCTTTCCTCCTTCTAACTCCACATACATGGCATTTTCCTACTAAAAACAATACTCCTTTGTTCTATTACTGATAATCTATTAATCTATTCTGAATTCTTAAACAGCATAACATGTTGTAAGCAATAGAATTGCATGCCATAATTTCAGAGTACTACTTTATATGAACAGTATATTCTTTGCCCTCACAGCTTCACATAATACTGAGTGAAATTACCTGCAACCAGCAACAATAAGATTTCAAATACAGAAGAGTATCTCCATGTATGGACTTGCCTATAAAAATCCACTACAACAAACTATGTAAATATATTGCACTACACTTTTTACTTTTGAAGTAGTAATTTGAAGCATTTCTAATCAATATATATGCACTGTATTTTATGGAAAATACAATGAAATAAATCACTAACTTTAGAATGAAGATAAAATTGAAAGTTCATAAAAAACATTTAAACTTCATTGATCCATTTGTTTAAAATCCAGAAACGAAACATTCTCCTGTGAGAATTAACTATAATGCAACTATCATTTATAACATAGCTAAAAGGCAAGGTTCAACAAGGAACAGAGAGAAAAAAAAAAAAGAAACTAAAAATTCTACCTATCCCCAAGTCCCTTGGAAATACATTTATTTTACTACCTTTACAGACGATAAAAATAGAAATACATTGAAAGGAGCAAGGAAGATTATTCAAACAATGGGGGAGGGGTGTTAATATAATTTTCCTCTCTACTGGCATGAATTCACACCAAAACATCTGTCCATGGTTATTGCATTCTTCAAGGTGTTTGTGCCTATAGGTACAATGCTTAACAGAGTAATAGCCTGTCCTAGGTTGCAATATTGATGTAGTTAAGTATTCTATTACCACCAGCTGTGGGCCATTAGCTGCTATCACCCACTCCGGATGACAGGCAATGGGCCATCCGTTAGCTATTATCACTTGCTAACGACCCACCCCGCATGACAGGCAATGGGCCATCAGGAACCCACCGTGTGACTCATGGACTTATCTCCTCCCATTGTGAGATGCTCTGCCCAGGAGGGAGGAGCCAGGTGTTCCCACGTGGATATAACCTGGCCTTGGAACTGCCTGAGCTAGCCCTGTCTACTGGGTTCCCGGAGGACCAGAGCTACTACTGGATCTTCAGCTGGAGACTAGACCTTCAGAGGATCACCGCTTCAACTGGACTACTTCAGTTGGACTGCTACTACCACCCTAACAGGGTGTTAGGTTGTATCTGACTTTGTCAGTGCTTTTCCTTGTATTATTTCACTTATTTTTAATTTCAATCTTGACTTGTGATCTCCCACTGGTTTGTTTTCAAACCAAGACATATTTTGGCGCCCAACGTGGGGCTCGACCTGGGGAAACTCAGAAAAATCCTATCACCATGATGATCAGCCTGTCTATGTGGGTAATGTATCTTACCCTTTATATTTTCCCTCAAATGGGAAACTATCTACCCGTTGCATTGCTCCTGTTGCGACCAGGGAATGGCATGAGAATTGCTGTATTGGTTTATTATGCCTATTGCATAGTAACGTGTGAGGCGATGAATACCATTCGGAATATATACTCGACTTTGTCTGCCTGGCCTAACCTGAGCTGCTTCGTCTGGGACCTCCTCAGCAATCGCACCCACCCTCTGGGGATAGGAGGAGAGAGTGGTTTCTTCCAGCATTTCAGGCCAGGCACAGCCATCTTTGACAACATTGAGTTCTCTCTGGATGCTAAGGATGGCATAATCTTCCTGTTAGTTCTGTTTTCTTTCGTCTCTGCGACCAGCACAGTGTACCTCATGCTGAGAAACAGAACAATACCTGGTGTTGTACAGCGTCTTCTCAAAGAGGAGGAGAAAAGAAACAAGTCAGCAGGCAAGAGGAAAAGAACCAAAGGAGCAGTCAATGTCTCACCACAGACCATTGCCGAATCAGAACAGCCAAAGCCAGTAGCGGTTGCCCCCGTCCAGAAAAAGAAATCCAAGAGCAACTCAGTCCGCACAGCGACTGATGAGGATGCGGCAGGACCATCTCACCCAGCAGAAGAGACAGAGCCGGAGATCATCACTCGCTCTCTATCCCTGGGGGAGCTGCGGGACCTACGGAGGGAATTCACCCGGCAGGCGAATGAGTCCATCTTGACCTGGCTGCTCCGTATCTGGGACGCTGCAGCTAATGACACTATTCTGGATGGAAGTGAGGCCAGACAACTGGGATCCCTGTCTCAGGATGTGGTCATTGACCAGGGGATTGGGAAAACCCAGGAAACTCTCAGCCTCTGGCGACGATTGCTGCTGAGTGTACGGGACAGATACCTGTGCAAAGAAGACCTCCAGATGCACCAAAGGAAATGGAACACAATAGAACAAGGTATCCGATGCCTGAGGGAATTGGCTGTGCTAGAGATCATTTTCTCAGACAACGAGAGATTCCCCAAGAGCCCAGATAATGTCCGGTGCACTTCACAAATGTGGCTAAGATTCGCGCGGCTCGGACCAGAGATATACACTCGTTACCTGGCAACACTGCAGTGGAGGGAAGGCGAAGACCAGGTGGGCGTGTTAACAAACAAACTGAGAATTTATGAGGACACTGTCACCGCTCCACTACGCACCCAGGTCTCATCGGTAGAAACAAACCTGGCCGAGCAAGTCCGGAGCTTGATTGAAGAGAGCCTCCAGAAACTAAGGAAAGAGTTCAAAGAAGGATTTTTCCATGCCACACCAAAACCAACCCGAGTCTCTGCCATCAGGAGCAGACGTACTCCAGTCAGGGAAAGAAAACAAACTCCACGACGTGACCTCTGGTTTTTCCTTCAAGAGCATGGGGAAGACATGAGGAAGTGGGACAGGAAACCCACCTCCACCTTAGCAGCCCGGGTACGTGAATTGAAAACAGAAACATCCACCTCAAGAAGCTCATCTAGGTACAACACTGCCCCAGTCTCTTGTGGACAGAACCCCCGACAGAATGGAAGTGATAATATGACTGATCCTCTTGAAGGGACCTCAGGAACACATTTACAGGAGAAGAACATCGTCCACCAAAAACAGGATTAGAGGAGCCCTGCCTCTAGCCAGGTAGAGGAAAGGGATAATCGGATCTATTGGACTGTGTGGATCCGATGGCCTGGCACGTCTGACCCACAAAGATACACGGCTTTGGTTGACACCGGCGCTCAGTGCACCCTGATGCCATCCAGGTATGTGGGGACCGAATCCCTTTCTATTTCTGGGGTGACAGGAGGATCCCAGCAGCTGACTGTACTGGAAGCTGAAGTGAGTTTAACTGGGAATGAGTGGCAGAAACACCCCATCGTGACTGGTCCAGACGCCCCATGCATCCTCGGCATAGATTATCTCAGGAGTGGATATTTCAAAGACCCAAAGGGACATCGCTGGGCTTTTGGGATAGCAGCCGTAGAGACAGAAGACATAATACAACTGAATAGCCTGCCTGGTCTCTCAGATAACCCGTCTGCTGTAGGACTACTGAGAATTGAAGAACAGCGGGTACCAATTGCTACAGCAACAGTGCATCGCCGGCAATACCGCACTGACAGAGACTCTGTGGCCCCCATCCATAAGATGATTCGGGATCTGGAGAGCCAAGGGGTGGTCAGCAAGGCTCACTCACCTTTTAACAGCCCTATATGGCCGGTGCGTAAGTCCAGTGAAGAATGGAGACTGACGGTGGATTACCGTGGCCTGAATGAAGTCACACCACCACTGAGTGCTGCTGTACCGGACATGTTGGAACTTCAGTATGAGCTGGAATCCAAAGCAGCAAAGTGGTATGCGACCATTGACATTGCCAATGCCTTTTTCTCCATTCCTCTGGCAGCAGAGTGCAGGCCCCAGTTTGCTTTCACCTGGAGAGGTGTACAGTACACGTGGAACCGACTGCCCCAGGGGTGGAAGCACAGTCCCACCATCTGCCATGGACTGATCCAGGCTGCACTGGAAAAGGGTGAGGCTCCAGAACATCTGCAGTATATTGATGACATCATTGTGTGGGGGGACACAGCAACGGAAGTATTTGGGAAAGGAGAGAAAATCATCAGAATTCTCCTGGAAGCCAGTTTTGCCATCAAGAAGAGTAAAGTCAAGGGACCTGCCCGAGAGATCCAGTTCCTGGGAGTAAAGTGGCAAGATGGACGGCGTCAGATTCCTTCTGAGGTCATCAATAAGATCATCGCGATGTCTCCACCAACCAACAAGAAGGAGACGCAAGCTTTCCTAGGCGCCATAGGCTTTTGGAGAATGCACATCCCTGAGTATAGCCAGATCGTGAGTCCTCTCTACCTCATAACCCGCAAGAAGAACGATTTCCACTGGGGCCCTGAACAGCAGCAAGCCTTCACCCAGATCAAACAGGAGATCGCTCATGCGGTAGCCCTGGGCCCAGTCAGGACAGGACCAGAGGTAAAGAATGTGCTTTACTCTGCAGCCGGGAGCCATGGTCTGTCCTGGAGCCTTTGGCAGAAGGTGCCTGGCGAGACCCGAGGTCGACCACGGGGATTCTGGAGTCGAAGTTACAGAGGGTCTGAAGTCAACTACACTCCCACCGAGAAAGAAATCTTGGCAGCTTACGAAGGAGTCCAAGCCGCCTCAGAGGTGATCGGCACAGAAACACAACTTCTCCTTGCACTCCGACTGCCAGTACTGGGGTGGATGTTCAAGGGAAGGGTTCCCTCTACCCACCATGCCACTGATGCTACATGGAGCAAATGGATTGCCCTCATCACACAGCGCGCCCGTATTGGAAACCCGAATCGCCCTGGGATTCTGGAAATCATAACAAACTGGCCTGAAGGTGAGACTTTTAAATTATCTTCAGAAGAAGCAGAGGAGAAAGTAGCACGTGCCGAGGAAGCACCCCCATATAATGAACTGCCAGAGAGTGAAAGACGCTATGCCCTCTTCACCGATGGTTCCTGCCGAATTGTAGGTGCAGATCGGAGATGGAAAGCTGCAGTATGGAGCCCCACACGACAAGCTGTACAGGCTACCGAGGGACAAGGTGGATCGAGTCAGGTTGCAGAGCTTAAAGCCATCCAGCTGGCTTTGGATATTGCTGAACGAGAGAAATGGCCAAGGCTCTATCTCTACACTGACTCCTGGATGGTAGCCAACGTGCTATGGGGATGGTTAGATCGCTGGAGAAAGGCTAACTGGCAGCGCAGAGGAAAACCCATCTGGGCCGCTGAGATTTGGCAGGATATCGCCGCCCGGGCAGAAAAGCTGACCGTGAAAGTTCGACACGTGGATGCACATGTACCCAAGAGTCGGGCTAATGAAGAGCATCGTAACAACGAGCAGGTGGACCGAGCTGCCAAGGTGGAAGTGTCACAGGTGGATCTGGACTGGCAGCACAAAGGAGAATTATTTCTAGCTCGTGGGGCCCATGATGCCTCTGGTCATCAAGGGAGAGATGCGACATACAGGTGGGCTCGTGACCGAGGGGTGGACTTGACCATGGACAACATCTCACAGGTCATCCGCAGCTGTGAGACCTGCGCTGCAATCAAACAGGCCAAGCGGGTGAAGCCTCTGTGGTATGGTGGACGATGGTCAAAGTACAGGTATGGGGAAGTATGGCAAGTTGACTACATCACACTTCCCCAAACCCGCCAAGGAAAGCGCTACGTGTTGACCATGGTAGAAGCAACCACGGGATGGTTAGAGACCTACCCTGTGCCTCATGCTACTGCCCAAAACACCATCTTGGGTCTGGAAAAGCAAGTCCTGTGGAGACATGGTACCCCTGAGAAAATCAAGTCTAACAATGAAACCCATTTCAAGAATGACCTCATAAGCACCTGAGCTAGAGAACATGAAATTGAATAGATATACCACATCCCCTATCATGCACCAGCTGCCGGGAAAGTTGAACAGTGCAACGGACTACTTAAGACAACTTTGAAAGCACTTGGCGGGGAAACCTTCAAAAATTGAAAACTGAACTTAGCAAAGGCCACCTGGATAGTTAACACAAGGAGTTCTATCAATCGAGCCAGTCCTGCCGAGTCCGAACCTTTGCACACAGTAGATGGAGATAAAGTCCCTGTGATACACGTAAGAAGTTTTTTAGGAAAGACTGTTTAGATTAGTCCCACCTCAGGCAAAAGCAAGCCCATCCGTGGGGTTGTTTTTGCCCAAGAACCTGGTTATACTTAGTGGGTGATGCAGGCAGATGGGGAAACCCGTTATGTCCCACAAAGAGACCTTATCTTAAGTGAGAACTGTGTAAATGGTAATAGAATAAGGGGTGGATAATGTCCTAAGTTGCAATATTGATGTAGTTAAGTATTCTATTACCACCAGCTGTGGGCCATTAGCTGCTATCACCCACTCCGGATGACAGGCAATGGGCCATCCGTTAGCTATTATCACTTACTAACAACCCACCCCACATAACAAGCAATAGGCCATCAGAGACCCACCGTGTAACTCATGGACTTATCTCATCCCATTGTGAAATGCTCTGCCGAAGAAAGAAGAGCCAGGTGTTCCCACCTGGATATAACCTGGCCCTGAAACTGCCTGAGCTAGCCCTGTCTACTGAGTTCCCAGAAGACCAGAGCTACCACTAGATCTTCAGCTGAAAACTAAACCTTCACAAGATCACCGCTTCAACTAAACTACTTCAGTTGGACTGCTACTACCACCCTAACAGGGTGTTAGGTTGTATCTGACTTTGTCAGTGCTTTTCCTTGTATTATTTCACTTATTTTTAATTTCAATCTTGACTTGTGATCTCCCACTGGTTTGTTTTCAAACCAAGACATAGCCATCAGTCATTGATGTAACAAAACAGACTCTTTCCTTGAGTAAGTCAGCGTTGTCACAAATACCAGTGGAAGCCAGGCAGACTGCTGAGCTAGCTGATTTCCTGATAGTTTAGCGGCCCAGCATAGCTCCGTGGGGTTTTAGTCTACATGTCAAGTCACAAGGGTCCTGTCCGAGCTCCTCACGCTACTCAGGACTTGGAAAGTCAACATGCCAACCCAGAAGGCAGCTTGAGAAATTCAGTATCATGCTTCATTTTGGAAGCATCAAAACTGCTGCAGCTAACAGGAAGAGCTCCAGCATGTCTGAAATAAAATATCTTTTCACTTATAACTAAGTAGTACATGCTATCCCCAGCTGTATCTCTTACATGTTACTCCTTGGAACTAAAGAAGCCAACAGCGTGATGTTGTGTGCGAAGATTTCTGGTTACTTTTGTCATGAGAACATTATCATCTCCTGACCTGCTGCAGTGGCAGATGTACAGCTTTTCCTCCACTTACCAGCAAGACAAGACAATTTCAAAACAGGTCATTTTCATCATATGAATATGTGTGTATATATCTATCTCAACACACACATATAAATACACAGGTGAGAATAACAAGAAGTAATAAATATGTTTTCTGATCTTCAGTTCAAACTCTGCATATAATTTTCCATTTGGAGAATTGTAATTCCAAATGGAGAAAAATCTTTAAATAACTGCCAGTAGCTCTTGCCACATATTAAATGACAAAATCTTTATTTCTATGACTATCAAGTAAACTAAAATACATGCTACAAACACCTGAGCCAAGACCACCATCAGAAAACTGACAGCTTTACTGCATGGTATCTGAAATGTTGCATGGCCACAAAGCTGGATTTACTTCCTACAGTTTTATGAACTTTCTTACACAGGCTGAAGTTTTCCACACCTAGTATCTATTTCAGATATATATTCTAAAACATCAGCCAATATTATTCACAAATTTACAGAGGGACACTACAGAAAAACAATACTGTTTCCGTAACTTTACAATTATATTTATGGTCTAGGCTTTACACTTTCTTGCACAAAACATGTTTTATTTTATGATTGTACACCTGAATTTGTTCAAGCTACCTGTATCTGTAGAAACATACAATGCAGGGTTGTTATAATCCAGTTTACACCTCCTGAAGATACTGTCTAAAGTGAGAACACTTGAAGCAAGCTATGCTGGCTTTCCCTGCCACTGCTGCTCTGAAACTTAACTATGAGACATAGACACGTCTGGTCTCTGTACTATTGTTCTTCCACTCATTTCAGCAGGCTGAGCGAAAGGAGGGGTGCAGCATGCCCTTCACTCTACTTGAAGGATAAGGCAGAGCAAGTAGCCTAGGATAAAATCCCAGTGGCATAAAGTGGGAACTAAGTGAACACAGATTTGTACTAGATCCTATTAAAACTTAGCACTTAGGGAGAATGAACTAATGGGCAAATATACCACCATGAGAGAATTTGAATTAGAACCACGGAATCATCATGGTTTGAAGAGACCTTTAAGATCACTCAGTCCAACCATCTACCCAGCATCACCACTGTAACCCCTAAACCACTAAAACCATCATCAAGCACCATGTTCAAACACCTCTTCAAACACCTCCAGGTAACTCTACCACCTCCCTGGACAACCTATTCCAATGCTTGACCATTCTAACAGTGAAAACAAATTTTCAAATATGTAATCTGAATCTTCCCTGTCTCAGCTTAAGGCAATCTCCCGTAGTCCTGCAGACACCACAGGAGAGACCATCTCCCATCAGGCTACACCTTCCTTTCACAGAGCTGGAAGAACAGTAAGGTCCCCCTGAGCCTCCTCTTCTTGAGACTAAACAAACCCAGCTTCCTCAGCTGCTCCAAGACACATCTTCTAGACCCTTCATGGGTCTTGTTGCCCTTCACTGGACATGCTCCAGCATCTCAATCAGAAAGCTAATAGAAAATGATGATGCTGGGGGCAAGGGTTGGTGGGAGAAAGCCAGCAAGCCCATAAGGGAAGGATATCATTAACAAGTCTTGGTCTGACTGCCTACAAGATGTGTTTAAGGGCATTTCTGGATGTGTGGCAATAGAGAAGGATGCAAACCAGAGAGGCAAAAAAACAAGGCAAAAAGACATCATATGAGAAACTGGATGATGGGGCAAAAGATGATATGATCCCTGTAAACAGAGCAGGGAACATCACACTAGATGTGGAATGGGTTTTTTAGGGAGAGGGAGTAAAACAAGTTTGGATTCAATGGCAGAAGCAGGACATGCTACAGTGTTCTCTTTAAAAGCCTTCCTTTATGTTTTGTTTTGGTGTTTTTTTAAACATCTCTTTCATGCTGATTCAGAGCACATATCTTATTTTAGATTCTGTCTGAACTGCAAATCATGAAAAAAATGCAACTGGGGACACTGAGACCCAGTGTTTCCAAAACAAAATAGAGGCAGCTCTCAAAATGCCCATGGCTGAATGAGCCAGGGTGTGGATTAACTGTGCTACAGATGAAGAGACACAGCACAGTGCCAAAATCAGGTTGGAAAGACCTACTAGCTCAGACTGAGTGCCATGCAAATGCAGTTATGACAATTTCAGGCATAACTTGAGTCTAGCAGCAGGCTGGCTCCCACATACGCCCTGCCAGCCTCAAATAGCTGTATGCAGCGTCAACACTGATCTTGGTATTGGCAAGCAGAGTGGCTCAAAGTCAGCTCAGGCTGCCTGCCAGGCCCTTTTGGACTCACAGGCTGGCTCTGGCATGGTATTTGGGTGTCTACACCATCCTCCTGTGTACACTGTGTTCTGCAAGTGTTTATTAGTTCCACTGAACAACTGAAGCACACTGGCTCTGTGTGTAGGAGCGACTTCCTGCACCTGAGCCATCCCAGCTCCCATAGCCTGGGCAAGAAAAGCAGAAACATGCCCACACGGCTCACACAAACTAACCCAGTCTGGCAACATCTGTGCTATGCTCGTCCATAAACAAGTTAACTCTTCTTCTCCTTCTGGTTCCCAGTATAGCACCAACTACCCATCTATCCAGATAGCCTAATCCTTCCGCTGCTCTTATCGCCAGAGCAGGTACTGCAGAGCCGCCCTCCAGCTGGTTTATAGCACTGGTAGCTGTGCAGTGCAACAAAATTACAAAACTGGTAAGAAATGAGAAAACCACCAAGCAATTACAATTCCAGAACAGTCTCCCGGAGAAACAGAGAAGTCTAACAAAACAACAGAGAAAGCCAACTGGTTTTGAACAGCAGCTTCTTTAGTTGATGAAAAGGATTTTGTACCACAGTATCTGCAATACCAGGGAACCAATCAAAACTGCAGGAGGGTCCTGCCAGTATGCTACATTCAATAATGGAAGTGGAAAAGATCCCACTAACTAGGCTTCAGTAAGCCCTACCACACTGTTTGACATGTACCAAAAAACAATTGTGAAGAGCCCTGAATACTAAATCAGAGACTTTCTTACACTACTAAGTGAAAAACACTACTGTAGTAAGCATGACCTCACCAGGCATTCCAGTAAGCGAGCAGGACGAGCAATAACTATCAGGATTTTTCGAACAAGTTGTTTAATAAATGCCATTTCTCCACTCTCTGATCGCTCCTGCGCCTAAAAGATAAAAATAAAGTTATATTGAACCAAGCATATTCAATGCACTGCTTAGGACAGTATGTATGATTTTTAAGACACCTTTAGGGTTTGAAGCGTGTACTTGATACAAACAGCACACCGATTTCAAGGTGGCAGCAGAGGTAACAAAGATCTGAGCAACACTGTAAATCTCGATTAAAGTAATCCCAGTTTTAAAGTTCTAACACTGTAACAAAAGTGCCTACAACAGACAAATACCTACTTCTTTTTTCTTTTTTTTTTCTTCCATTTTTGCTTATTTCTTAAGCTTACACAGTATTATTACCACCAGTTTTGCGAAAGGATACAACATACCAATACAGATCAACATAGATCTCTACATGCAGGTTGTGCCTCAATATGTTAACAATGCTAGGCTGAAATGGAAACTAATGTAACTAATAGTATTAGATGTAAGCAACATCCATGCCAAATTCCTACTGATGTCTTTTGGTAAGTCATAGTAAAATGACAATTTATATATATATACACACACAAAAAAACTATACTTGCAGAGAGGCTTCCTATAAAGGTACATGTAGAAAGGAACAATGAAAAATTGAGTTCTACAAAGATTACAAAAGAGAGGAGGAAATGCTATCGAAGAATACAAACAGAAAAAATATTTCTAGCAGGTTTGATAACATCTGCACAACAGTTTGAGCGTCATTTCAAATTTCGTTTCAATGTTCCCCTCTAAGAACAAATTATGTAATTTAAGGATGCTAGTGAATGCAAAGAAACCATATAATTCTTCTAATTAAAATATACTAATAGCCCTTCCCTCAAGTATCGAAACGTTTCCTTGCTCTGAACAGTAGAACTCACAGACTTTAGCTTTTCATCATCTCTTGCTTACTCAAAACAACAAAGAAAATTAGGAAACTAACACAAGATTATTGCTAAGGACAAATAAGTACTTTTCTTATAATATTGTATTTTTGAAAAACAAACCTCTGGAAATAGGAAGCTATGCCTACTGGTCTTAATATAAGCACCACAATTTTAAAAACTGCCAAATATATGAGAGGAAATTATTTGTGGAGTTTAAAAAAGGAAAAAAAGAAAAAAAGAAAAAGACACAAATACCATCTAGCAGTCTGCAAAAGGTTTCAGAAGAACCTTAACTGGACAGAAGCATAATTCCGAACATTATCAACTAAGCCCAAATAAAACTCTTTTGTAAACAGAACACCTGCCTAGTTTAACCACCAACAAAATTTAAAGCACCTTTGTGGAGTTTTGTGAACACTCAGGTGTCTAACTGAACAAAAGATTCAACACATATTACATTTAAGGGGGAATAAGCAGAAAAGCATTCAGGTCCATTTCACCTTAGAATTACAAAAATTTTGGCTGAACCCCACTGCTCCAACCTCAACAGAGTCTTTCCCTAGTTAAAGTAACTGCACAGTGACAAGTAGCAGCAGGAAACGCACCGTTCTACTGAAGACTGCAGCTAGGAATTGACAACAAATGAATCATATGAATCCAAAGCACAGCTAAGTGCCCAAAACCAAGCTACATAAAGAAAATCTTTCCATACTGTCATATCCTGCTATTAACAAGGAGTATGCAGAGGACTCAGAAGTTAAGTCTGAATTTTTTAAGATATAATGTCTTTGCAGAACAAAAATCTTTTTCATAAAAAAGAATTAGCATCACAGACTATGATAAAATGAGTGTTTTGTTGATTTTTTTTAAACAATGCATTGCTTTATATGCAGACTGAAGAATAATTTGTTGGGATGTTTTTTTAGTGAGTGTTGAGAGAGGTATTATTCAGTGAACACATGCTCTAAACTCTACTTAATGCTAGCCATTATAAGGTATATACTGTTAACAGTTTTAACAGAGGTTCACTGAATCCTGGTTAAGACACATTTTCTTGTATTTAGACATTATGAACTGGCCAATTCTGCCTGCACTTGGCATGGCAGAACTATGATAATTTCATAAGAAGGTTACTGGTTCAAAACTTCCTTTTGACTAGTAAGCAATCTCTATGTATTTTCAATGTTTAAAAAATAGGGTTTCAACAATCCAGAGAAAATTTACTGATGTCTTAAGTTTTGCATTGCTGTGTGAAGAGAAAAAGTTCAAAACACAGTAGTGTCAGAAATCCTATTTACTGAATAGAAAACAAAAAAGCAGCATAGGGAAAAAAAAATTCCAACCAAAACTGCTTGTGCATTCAAAAGAAAGCAGAAGATAAATTAAGACAGGCACAGCATCTTAATGGATCAGCTGAAAAAAATTTTAAATTAGTATCAAATCTGCTGCTCTATCAGATTAATTTTGGCTCGTAACGTACTATCAAATCCCACACAAATAAATGAGTACATTACATGCCACACTCATTCTTTTAAAAATGATACATTAATAAACTACAGCAACTTATGTAGCACCGCATTTGCAAAGTTTCAAATTCTTCTTAATTAATTTGGCTCATTATTCTATGAACGTTTCAACACATTTAAAAAATACATTATTTCTGTTAAACATTTCAGCTATGGGAGGAAGGTTATAAACAGTTAAATGATCTCTCACTAATGGAAAGCTAAGGGCTGCTGTCTGCTTTCTCAACACAGCAGGGTTGATAAAAGGAAAGTGTGTAGGTTTCCTCATTTATTTAAAGTAAATGGAATAGCCAGCCCTGTCTGGGGCTTATGCACACACTTCTGTAAGCAATCTTTAACTTGCATTGCAGGACATAATGCTGCTGTTTCTGAAATCTTTACAACCCATCTATTCCAGACCAATACGCTTGGGTGCCTTACAGTTTTTGCAGGGGTCATTATGTAGACTGAAACAGCTTATGAATACCACTTCGACAATTTCTTGAGTGAACAGTCATAATTCAAGACAACATTTAAGACAACTCTTAGGCAAACAGATTTAAACAATTTTTCAGGCAAACGCACATCAGTCCCATGGCTCATACCTCCTGTAGCAATTTGTCTAATTTCTGCTGTAATTCAAGAAAGTATCGTGATGTGATGAGGCCCTGGTGAGATTTATCCAAACAATCTCGAGCCAGTTCTGTGATCTGATGGTGGGTAAAACTGAGCACTCCATCTGCCAGGGGAAGGATGTTCTCTGGAGAATGATTTGTTATAATCTCCTGAAGCCTCTCTTCCATCTGAGCTGTGGCCTATGGAAAAGTAGTTATTCAATACATTAAATCAGCTCTACATGAAACTAACAGCCTCCAAGTTATTTGTGACTCTAAAACTCTGTACTGCCTAAGAATTTACCCAGCTGGAATGCATCAAATGACTGAAGCCAAAAAGCAAGTACACAAAGGCAAAGTGACAGGTGACATTTCCCCACTTCACCAGTCCAGAAAAGCAACAGCCTTATTCTACTGTGCAACTCCCCCACCTTGTCCGCCACTGGTGATTAACTGTGCACTAATTCTGTGATAATCACTAAACAGAACTAGAAAGCTTTTCAGTCAAAGCCAAAATATAAATAAATAAAAAGAAAGAGGAGAACTCATGGGGCTCTGCTTTGTTCTGCTAAAACTGCAGATACTACAAACCAGAATATAGTCATTACTTTCACAAAGGTTATTCCATAAAAATGTTTCACTGGGCAGTTTGAATGAGGCTCATTTGACTAATTACAAGCACCACAGGCTCACAGGTCCTGTCAAACATGTCTGCAGGTTTCCAGAAGTATTTGTTTTACAGAACCAACTGTCTGGTTCTCACAGAACTGCAGATGCTTTTAAAAGAACCTTGAAGATATTCTTCTCACTAAAAAGTAATCCCACACATCTTAGTTCGTATCTCAAACACTAAGATGAGTGAATTCTTCACACTTCATATTGCTGCTCGATTGCATATCCTGATAAATCTTTCTTCATATTTACATGAAGAAATGCAAAGAAATATCTCCCTTTTTTAACCCACATTTTAGGAACAGTATGTTGTTTTGTTTTCCAGGAGTAACCAAAATCCCAGGAACAACCAAGAACACAGTGCTTCAAGCTGTGCACACACACTTGCACATTGGAATGCATCTATGTCTCAAGGTCTCTGGACAGGAGAGCAAAATGTCCTCATATCCCATAGTCAAACCCCCACATCTGCGTACTGATCCTCACTATTAAATCAGTGCATATAATACATTTATGTAAAGTACATAACAAGATGTTGGGCAAATGAAGAAATGGCACTAAATGAAGGAATCTGCTGGTGTATCACAGCAGATGCTGCTCAAGACTAAGCACAGGAAAATGGTTTTGATTTACTAATTCAGTATGCACTTGCCCCAAGTACACACCACCTATTGAAATCCAGTGTATCATCAGATTCCAATCAGCAGAGTATATTACCAGCATGATTTATTTCAAAACCAGTTTGGCAGCTTTGCCAAATAAACGTCCAGTTCTCAGCCAGAATTTTCTTTATTGTGATATTATCGTTGCAGTAAGAGCTTGGTAATGCTTTATGGAAGCCGTTACAGCACTGGGTCATTATTTCCCATAACAAAAGCACCACTTACTTAGAACCTATGTTGCCTATCAATTTAGATATTGGGTATCTTAAATATAATTCAGTACCTTTGGGAACCTTTCTTTGTAGACATGGTTCATCATAATTATTTCATTGTCACAGCAGGCAGGAGAACGTCCAGGGCTGCAAGCAAAGCAAATCATCCCTTTATACTTGTCCCAGCATGAACTACAGTTAGTTATTATATTTTTGTATGATTTATTTGCAACAAGAAGATTTATTTCAGAGGCTTCACTGAAAAGGTACAGTCTGTCATCAGTGGTACACTTGGTTAATTTCTGCTATTTCTGTTCAAATCCTCATGATTATTTAATGTACTAGACATCTATCTGCTAACCATGTTATTCTCCTAGTTCATACCTACATTTCAACGCAGATGCAGCCTTGTGAACATTATCTTTTTCTGAGAAGGGCAACAGAGATGTATTTAACTGTTACTTATGGCTATCCCAGTACCTTTTAAGATTACATACAATCAAAATAGCAATATCTGAGCAAGACTCTGGCAGCTGCAAGTAGAAAATGAGTTTGAATTCTGTTTGTTTTTCTAAATGGGTAATTTGAAAAAAAGATACCAAAACAATCTGTTTGCAATCTGACCAGCAGATAAAGGCAGCAACTTCCTACAAATAATGTCATACATATGCATGAGTCAAACAAAGTTGGACCTCTGTGCCTGTAAAAAGAAAACACAAGACTTTGAGGAAAAGAATTCATAAAAGATACCCACTGACCTGGCTAATCAACAAAACTACTTCTTGCTATCATGAGTCTCACTTTCCATTACAAAGCCCTTTAAAAAAAATCTCAATGCAAATTTCCTATGTTGGTGACTCTGGCCTATTCAATCTGTCTAAAAGATCTAGAGTAGAAAAAAGACTCCACACGAGGGTAATCCTCTAGGAGTACCTTTATCATAACATGTACATAGGAAAGTTTTGGGTGAAGAGGAACCTCAATCCATTCCACTTTAATCAGTTTGATACTAGGAACAGCAAGAGATGCCCAGAGCCTAAGAGAAGTCGCAAGTAAGCAGGAGAGCACCTGAACAGCAGCACAAGGAACTCCAGCCACTTTAAGGAGTACATAATCTTCACCAAGGCTCAACTTCAACACCTCTGTGCAAATGCACACAGCACGGGAAATAAACCACAGGTATTAGAGACGTGCACGCCTGCAGGGCTACGGTGTTACTGACATCATGGAGATGTGGTGAAATGCCTCCTGTAACTGGAGCGTTGGAATGGAAGGATATAGGTTCTTTCAAAAGGACAAGCAGGGGAGATGAGGAGGGGATGTTGCCTACGAAGTCAGTTGGATTCTAACCAGTTGCACTCCATGCACTCGAACCATTTGGAGTGCATGGAGCTCTGCCTGTGGACAAATGAAGAGCTGGCCAAGAGCTCATGAGCACACAGCATGGGGGAAACAATCCAGGAGGTTTCTGGAATGTGTTGATGATAACTTCCTTCTCCAAGTAATAGAAGGGTCAGTGAGAGGAGGTGCTACGCTGGACCTCATTCCCACCCACAAAGAGGGACTGGTGACGAATGTGAAGCTCAAGGACAGCCTGGGCTGCTGTGACCATGGATGAGTGAGGTTTGCAATTCTTAGGCAGCAAGGAGCACACAAAGCCAGCTCACAGGTCAGGACTTCAGGAGCAGGCTTTTGTCTCTTCAGGGATCTGCTTCGTAGAGTACTTTGGGATGAAGAACTGGACAAAAGAGGGGCCCAAGAGAGCTGGATGATATTCAAGGGTCAAAATCTCCAATCTTAGGAGTGATGTATCCCAGCAAAGAGGAAGTCAGGAAGAAATGCCACAAGGCCTGAGTGGATGAACAAGGAACTCCTGGACAAATTCAAACACAAAAAAGGATAAATGATGGAAGCAAGGACTGGTAGCCTGGAAGAAATATAGAAAGAATGTGTGAGCAGCCAGGGATCAGCTTAGGAAGGCTAAAGCCCTGATAGAGTTAAATCTGTCCAGGAAAGTCAACAGCAATGAGAAGAGCTTTATAGGTACATCAGTGACAAAAGACTAAGGAAAATGTGGGCCCTCTTTGGCAGGAAACAGAAGACCTCATTACCAGAACATGAAGACGTTTGAGGTACTCTACCACTTTCTTGCCTTGTTCTTCACTGTCAAGTGCTCCAGGCACATTGCTCAAATTATAAAAGGCAAAGGCAGGGACTGGGAGAATGTAAAATCACTGGCTTTAAAAGATCAGGTTCAAGACCATTTAAGGAACTTGAAGGTGCACAAGTCTATGCAACCTGCTATAATGTATCCACAGGTTGTGAGAAAACTGGTGGATGAAATGGCTATGTCATTATCCATCATATTTGAGAAGCCATGGTAGTTGAGTGAAGTTCCCAGTGACTGGAGAAAAGGAAACATAACCCTCATTTTTAGAAAGAGAAATAAGGAATACCTAGGAAACTACAAGCTGTTCATTCTCACCTCTGCCCGGCAAGATCACGGAGCAAATGCTCCTGAAAACTATGCTGAGGCACATGGAAAATAAGGAGGTCACTGGTGAAAGACAACAGCCTTCACTAAGGGCAAATTGTGCTGGACCAATCTACCAGCAATCTTCCAGAAGACCAATGTGGTCTTCTACCATGGGGTTACAATGTGAGTAAATGAAAGGAAGGGAGACTGAGGTCACCTGCCTAGACTAGTGTAAAGCATTTGGCACTGTTCCATGACACCCTTGTCTATAAACAGGAGAGACATGGAATTGATGGACAGACCACTGGGTGGATAAGCAGTTGGCTGGATGGTCACACTCAAACAGTTCTGAACAGTTCAATGTCCAAGTGGAGGCCAGTGACAAGTGGCATTCCTCAGGGGTCAGTACTGGGACTCACACTCTGTAACATGTTTGTCAGAAACATGGACAGCGGGATAGAGCACATCTCAGCAGGCTCCCTGACAACACCAGACTGACTGGGGCAGTCATCACACTGGAGGGAAGGGATGGCATCTAGAGAGACCTGCAGATGGGGAGGAGATTGAGACGTGGGCCTGTGCAAAGCTCATGAAGTTCAACAAGGCTATGTGCAAGGTCCTGCACTCAGACTGGGACAATCCAAACATAGATACATGCTGGGCAAAGAACAGATTTGGAGCAGCCCTGAAGAAAAGGACTTGGGGGTGTTGGTGGGTGAAGTTTCACAAGACCTGGCAATGTGCACTCACAGCCCATGAAGCTAACTAAATCCCAGATGCATGAGAAAATGAACGGTCAGGAGGTGATTCTCCTCCATTCTGTTCTCATGAGACACCACGTAAAGTTTTGTGTCCAGCCTCTGGAGTCCTCAACACAGGAAAAACATGGACATGCTGGAGCAAGTCCAGAACACAACCACAAAGATGACCAGAGGGATTTAAGGCCTCTCCTATGATGACAGGCCGAAAGAGTTGGGGTTGTTTATCCGGGAGAAGAGAACACTTTAGGGAAACCTCACAGCAGCCTTCCAGTACCTACAAGGTATTGTAGGGGGTATAAGACACAAGAGGAGCTACAAAGAAAGTAGCAGAGGGACTTTTACAAGGATGTGTAGTGAGAGGAAAAGACTTGGAACTGAAAGAGAGCATGTTTAGATTAGATATGAGGAAGACATTCTTTACTGTAGGGGTGGTGAGATATTGGAATAGGTTACCCAGAGAAGTTGTGGATGCCCCATCCCTGGAAGTATTTAGGGCCAGGCTGGATGGGGCTCTGAGCAACCTGGTCTATTGGAAGGGTCCCTGCCCACGGCAGAGAGATTGACATGAGATGATCTTTAAGGTTCCTTCCAATTTAAATCATTCTATGATTCTATATCTGGCTTCTGGCTTTCTTCAAGGTCAAAACTGAACACTAAACTTTGTCTCAAGGTATCACAGCGGTGAGTCCTTGAATTGATACAGACACTCTGTTACAGAGATTCACAGGTTAATCTACTGAGGACAGAGCAGGTACATAGATTTAGAAAGGGTACACCACAATTAGATTATTAATGACTAGGCCATCAAAACTAGGTCTCTGCAGGTTAGTTGCCTTCACATTACGACCTATCTTAGCAGTATTTACCACTGAAGTAAGCCACAATCAAAACCAGAGCAAGTATTTAAAATGACTATTCTTAATTCAATCTCAGTTACATACTCATTGTACTATGCTTCAGCCATTTCAAAACCAGTAAACATGCCAAAGAATGCCATGATGCTCCCCACAATGCATGAATTTAGTTCAAACCCATTTTTAGATACACAAACTCACCTGAGACTTCGGGACCGAGGGCGCATTGCAGTGGTCCTGCATCTGTTATCACTGGCAATGCTCTCAGTGGTACAGAAATGTTTAGACAAAAAATGTAGCTCATCAGGCGTCGGTTGGTATGGTAACTGGTGCAGCTTCTCTTGGGATGAGCAGGATGACTACAACAGCAGAATACAAGCTTCCATCAGAGTGACAAAAACATTTTCAAGACCATATTCAGTGCTCCTGAATAAAGTAATTTAATTTAAAAATTATAGTTACTGTTTCTCATGCCTGACTACCTATTTAAGGAAGAAAATAAGTAATTAGTCTCAAACTCATGAGCTCAGTGTAGAGTAAATATTAAAAAAGAAGGATCATTTCAGTTCCAGAGGAAAGACACATTGGATATCAAAAATTTAAATTTCCTAAGGCAAAGGTGACATCTGATGTCAACAATACATAAGAATAGCTAAAATGGACTCTGCTCCATTTTAATTAATTATTAATGAAAATTAATTACTGGAGTAGGACAGCCTCAGTATGGTAACTGCAAAGTACAACTTACTGTCAAAATGCCAATTGTAAATCTTCATAACAAAGATACTTCATTATTCATATTTAAGACATTACTAATCCTCTTTAAAATAAAATTATACAATATATAAAATCTTGCTGGAAAAAAATCAATATGCTAATCTCTTACAAAAAACTGTACATTGAAAATAAAGTGAGAGGACTCAATACATTTATCAAGACAGGCTTCTGTCAGGTTATATGTCTGACAAGAAGTGAATGGAATTACACTCAAACAATCCCCTTAGTATAAAACTGGTATGAAATCGGAAGTGCTACCAGCATAGACTACCCTTGCAAGATTTCATTACATGAAGAAGTGCAAAAGACTGTAATATCCTATTTTACGTTTTTTTATGCAGGTCTACCTGAAGCATGCTGGATGGCTGGAGGTAAACTTTGAAACTACTTCCGTGAGCCTGGATCTGATACCCTTTTTAAAGAACACGTACATAGCTCAAAGCACTAACAACCAGCCTTGCTAATGTGCACTGACAAACATAGACAGGGAAATGCTCTACTGTTTCTGGTAGCAGAACTAGTTTCCAAGTCAGTTGGATTAATAAAAATTTTTGTCTAACTGTACAAAGCTGCTTGGTACCATGCAGACATTTCCTGTCTTTTACACACACAAAGGAAGAAGTTGAAATACTTGGGTATTTTTCTAGAGCTCTTCAGTCTCCAGCTAGATTGCTCAATAAAATGAATTTCTTCTGTGTATCAATTTATATGTGCATATATCAATTTATATGTGCACAATTTATATGTGCACATATACTGCTTATCTGACTTCTCATATTGAACACAAAGGCCCCTTCCTGAGTGTTCTTTTAATGGAAGCAAACGCAGTAAGAGTTTCTTTGCTACATCATTTCTAGTGAGGGAAATCAATAAACTTTTGTACTGTACAAATATTGCCCCTGCATTGCTAAGGTCAGCAGATAATATCCAGGCTGGTAAGCACAGAAACTAGGAAGTCTTTTTAATCTCCGGGCAACTTGCGTGGTAAAGGCTAATATCCTAACTTTCAGAAGCTCAAGAAAAGCTTTCTTATCACACTAGATCTCATGAAGTCATCTCCTCAAAGCGAAAAAGAAGAAAATCCACTGGCAGAAAAGCTAAGAAGGACTGGTGTACATGGGAATGCTGCACCACATCAGAACAAGCTGAAGTTAGCAAGCCTGTTACGTTGCTTTGCTGCGGGCTAAGAGGCATGCACACCAAGAATTTACCACAGTTCACATGATAGGTAGTAACTTGTAACTCATGCATGGAATTCTGCCCCAGCACATTACCATGCATAATTCAGCATACAGCACAGCTAAGTTCTTTCTTATCTCACACCATAGCAGCTAGCTGCAGTCAACCTCACAGCATATTTCCTACAGCCATGTTTTGTAAATTGAAAGATACTCTAGGACAGCAGAATTTCGCAATAGAGAGTACCACAGTTGGCTATTCCTATAAAATCATTCTCTACCACTTCAGTTTCAGGGGATTATGGAAAGATGAGTGGGAAAATAACTCATATCCTACTCTTGCTCATATAAGGTGTCACGGAGTTTAGATCAAACAGGATTAAAGCAAAGATCTTCCTAATGCTAACAATGCTCAGTTATACCAGGACCATCACAGGCACAAAGTACATTTTTTTTTGTGATCTAAATTCTGATTTCAGCACAAATCCAAATTCTCACAGAAAAATTCTTTAAAAAAGTAGTTCTCCTGGTATCCTAGAATTAATGCTCCAAAAATCACACATGAGTTAGTATCTTTTTAATATGTTCAACCATAGTGCATTGTGGAAATGATCATTTTCAGAACAGAAATTGTTCTTCTGACACAGAAATGCAGATTTGAATAGGTTTGGTCTCCTATAAGACACAATCATCTCAACTGCATCTTTTAACTGGAAAGATTTGATCCGACTGTGCTAGAATAAGACACAACAAGAGATACTTTTCAGCTGAATAATCTAGCAGAAAGCATTTTAATTTAATTTTTATGTTGATCTGAGAGCTGGTATATGTGGTACTTGCACCACTTCTAAACCCACGAGTTTCCATGAAATAGGTAATTCCATCCATCTCACCACTTTCAATATTAAAAAACAAACAAACAAAAAAACCAGGCTAACAAGAAATAGTGAGCTATACTCACCTCAGCCTAACTGTGGTAACTACAGACACTTCAGCCCCTGCTTTGACTTTCAGTTGCTTGTAAAGACCAAGGTTATGCTCTATTGTAATGTGTGAAAACTCTTTCTGCTCCCTGGTTGATGCGCGTCTGGATTAAAGCAAATTTTATTTACCCATCACTGAAAAGGGAGTGTTCCATATGTACATTTAGGGTGTTGCATGAACTGGTCTCTCACTGCCTCTAAGAATTAGTAATAATGTGGAGGAGGAGGCTGAACTGTGCTAGCTCTTTGAGATTCTGAAAAAGTACATGAAACCAATTAGATGGGTACACTCCTAGTTTTGGTTTTCGTGATTCACATATATCATCCAGTGGGTAAAAGAAAAAAGTGAAAAACATCTCTACTAAGAAGTGAAGAAATAGTAGCTAGATTTAGAATTCAAAAGCTGTCCAAGTGCTTTTGCACAGCTGATCAGTAGTAGCAAATTCTTGGGCAAAACAGAACACAAAACCAACCATGAGATACTGTAGAAGCTGAGAAGATAAGGGGCTAATGTGTTTGTCTCAAACACCAGCAGCAGGGTGGCTGTGGTGCCAGCCAAAGACTTGTAGGCAACAACAGCCAAGGACTGTTGGCAATAACATGCTGTGAGAAAGAACAAGGTGTGATGGACAAAGGGCCAGAGGTAGGACAGCACTTTTCTGGGACAAATGTCCTTATTCTAGCTCCTGGATATAAACACAACTCAGTACAGCACAAACACAGGAATGAGGTGGAGAAGCAGGCATGGACTGTGGGATGGTAATAAGACCACCGAAGACCCCCAAAGCCCTCTGAGCCGTTTCCAGAAAGACATGAAGAATGAACTGTGAGAGATAACTAATTTACATATTAAGTGAGAAACCCACCTTCGGGGGGGGTCAGCTTATCTACAAAATGGTACCCCCCTTGCAAGCTCAGGGCACTCCCAGGACCCTGGATATCCCACCAGTTGGACTGACACTGGAACCAGGACTGGTGACCTCTTCTTCCCACCTTTTTTTTTTCTTTTTCTTTCCTTCTCCCTTGCTTTTCACCCTACCCCTTTATCCAAAACCCACCAACATGTGCTTATACAGCAGGTCAGGGACTAACATACCGATTTCTATGCCAAGTGTGTAATTTACTAGTAAAACAGTGAGATTTTGTGGATCATCTGACTTTTGTCATTTCTTTCGACCACAAGTGTTTACAATCCTGGGTGCTCCCTTACTCTTAAGGGTGGGACACCACAGATTTTGATGGCATGAATTCTCTACTGCTGCTTTCTTCAACAAAGTTCAAATGTATTTATTGGAAAAATGGGTTTATTTCCACAAGTAAGAAACTTTTTATTCAGTGCTAGGGAAGACACCTATTTTAATATTTATACATTCTAGTCAGGAAAAATCACAGGATAAGTCAACAATGGTCTATTATAGAAGACATCTAAGTCCATAAATGTATGGACAGAGTATGCAAATACTGTACAAAACTGGTCCACATTCCAGATGTCTACAGTAGCTAGTGGACTTAAGTGGGGAAAAAAAGTATATGAATTAGAATTACCATTTTAAAACTGAAGATATCAAGGAAATTATTATGGACAGAAAATTAAAACTGTGTTTTGATCTGTTTGTGACACAGCTTTTAATCTCCTTTCTAGTACAAGCCTGTTTCTTATAACAATGACAGTGTTTCTATGGCAATTACTTTTATCTGATATAAACTCCTTTATGTCAATATATTTTAGGTGAAGAGCACAGCTATTTGATCTAGTTCCAGTAAGAGGTATACAAACATGTCCTATGGAAAAATAGTCAGGGAATTAATATGAAGCCAAGGAATTTACTTGGCAAAACTAACATCTACAGAAAAAAGAAAGCAGATGTCAGAATTAGGGCTTTAGAGGAAAAGTTCTTAAGATAAATGAAATTGCTCAACACGGTTTAGGATAGACAGAATTGTCCTTCCAGAAGTCTTTGTGGACAAAAATAAAATAAGAGTTGATCATAATACAAAATGATCCCATTTCATCATTGCACAGAATGTGGAACTCGATTGTTTCATTAGATAAACCGAACAAACCCACGGGAAGAGAATGTCTACTTTAATTGTAAAAGAAACAGCTTAAAATAATCAGGTATCACCCATACAGTGATATCCAATGACACCTTTAACGTGTCATTCATGAAAGGTAAAAAAACAAGGTAAATACCTTCAGAACCATATTTGGATCTACACAGACCAAGCCTTTTACTGCAGTAGATATCTCTAACAGTCAAAATGTCAACTACTTGCTGTTTCGAAACAGGCTTCCTCCACAGCTCTATCTCCACAGCCTCTCAGGTGTGACTATCATAACCAAGAGCTTTTACCAGGCCGTAACATGAGACAATCCTTCCTCTCCAGTATAGAGATGTGCATGATGCACACAGTAGGGGCTGGTATTTCTCCCACTGCCCAGCTCCGAAGCCCTGGAGCAGGATCTCAGGCACTGCTGTGGCACAGGAGTCAGATGCACATGTATTGCAGGAGGGCTGACACAAGGTCACTGTCCTGGCTGCAGAGAGGGAGCCCAGCTTAGAGCCATGTGTTGCTATTCTATACCACTCACATCATCACTGGGGCCGTAATTTCAGAGGGAAGAAAAGGGCAAGTCCACACCAGAAGTGTATAATTTTGTTCTGTTTCTCTCTAGGGGAAGACAGGACCAGCACTGCAGTCTTTGTCCTTCTCCCACTGCTGCCCATCCCTTCCCATCCCTCGGGAAGAACACAATTCCAAGCACAGGCACACACAGCACTGGTGCAGGAAGCGACTGCAGGGAACAAAGCAGCAGAGGTGAACTTGAGTGGAGCTGAGCTGAGCCCAGCTGAATACTCACAACCACAGCTGAGCCCAGTGGTCTGGCAGTGGACAGTGCAACATGGACAATCCAGCTTTCCTGGGAGTTTGTCCCTCGCTGTTTTTTGTCTCGGCCTCAGTAATGGGGAACGGGAGCCATAGTGAGCAACTGCCATCTTGTCTTTTTCTCAGCAGCCACACAGAACTGAGTTGAGGTGCTGAACACCTTTTCTGTGTAAAGCATCTTCTCTTTTGTAACTTTTGTTATTAATATTGCTGCCATTATTTCTTATTCCTTAGCATTTCTTATTCCTTAGCTCCTGGTTTTCAGTACACTGTTATCTCACCCGACAGTCTCTGCCTTTATCCCTCTCTCACCAGAGTGGGATTGGGGTAATGGGGAAAGCTTCTTTGGAGTTTAATTCTCAGCTGTTTTTTTAAACCACCACAATCACATCAAAACAGTTGGTCCAGAGGTAAAAGTTAGTAAATTAGACTTATGCTATTACGTGTTCCAAAGGATTCTTCTATTCTGATTACAGCCATCTAAAATGCTAGGTAGGTGTCTAACCTACTATCACGCACTAATGTCTCACAATTGCCAAAGGAAAAGGCAAACGTGTGATTAATCCCACCCTAAGACAGCAGTCTAACCCAGGACAGATGAATCATGTCACAGACAGTTTCTCTTTCTTCTTGTTATCAAAGCAGCCTCACTTAAGACTTGATACCTAACACCATATGGCTAAAATAAAGCAGATCAAAAGCGGGCAGTTAAACATTATTCACTGCCAGAAAGTATCTCTAAACAAAGTACATATTGCATAAAGTTTTCTTTTACTTCAGTGAAGTAAAGCAGTTTCCTATCACATTAGTTCCAAGTCTATCAATGATAACACCACCTGCATTGTCCTCTCGTAAGAGAAGCATGCTACATTTGAGAAGCTAAAGCATGCAAAAGATATCTATGAGCGCAGCAAAATGGATACTCACAGAAACAGTTGAGCTGGGTGTATTTGTACCATAGCCAGAAGAAGGGAGAGAAGCCAAAGACCAGCGGCGACCATCAGTCCTGAAAGTTATGGAATGGAGGTTAGTCAAAGGAACTCTGCAGAATCCTAATGCAGAAACATCTGCGCAAGTATTACTGTGTAAAACTGCATTCCAAAGGCATGATACAAACAGGGGGTTTAATAAACAGTATACTTTCACGGGGACCACAATAAACAAGCATTCACCAGGAAAGAGTTAGGCTTACAGATTACTTTTATTGTGTTTTTCTAGTTAAGAATCTGTGAGATGAAACAACCACAAAGTGAATGAACAGCTTCACAGAATTGATGTCTAACTAATACACACAGAAAGGGACCACAGGAAGTTCACAATTTTTAGGTGCGTCAGATGAAAATTAATGAGAAGCAAATTAAAAAATTTGTGAACAAATGCAAAACACAACGCTCTGAGCCACAGAATAACCATTACAGTTTGCTTGATATACAAGGGTAGTGCATTCTTCAGTGGCATCGGTACAGGACAGCAGCAAACTAGCAGGCTAATGATCAGGTAAAACCAAACCCGTTCAATGTTATATATGCAAATCAGGAAAAACAAAAGAAAAAAATCATGCTCACTCAGAATAAAAAAAATAAATATACAAATTATAACCAAAACACAATTTATGTTCTTTACTCTCGGAGGTGATCTACACAAAGACAACACGAACTTGAATGTTCGAAGTGTTAAACTAAAAACCAACTATGAGAGAAGTGTTTGGATTTTTGAAAAGGTAGAATTTACCTGTCATTTCGATGCCCATGACTGCAGTTGAATTGAATCAAACATGTTTAAAAAAGTGCAAAATAATATATAAATAACAAAACAGGACAAGTTTTTATTATCAAACAGTATGAGAGTGGTGAAAGGAGAATTAAAGATGTGTTTTACTGCTAGTACAAAGATCATCTCTCAAGTCTGACTAACACAAAAAGTGTAATTCTGAAGAAATGAAGACTAATTGAAGTGTAATTTTGAAGGACTTAAGTCATGTCAAATCAGGAATCCTAAACCTGTTGATGCAGAGGTTTAAGAGGTTCCTTCCTTCAAGCTAAATGTCTAAATAGCCCATACTTCTATCCAATATATCCATTTATTCATCCACAAAGTACAATCAAAGCCCTGGGACTTTGTATACATAAAGTCTGAGAAAAGAAACTCAGTACATTGTTAGTATTAAAACATGAAAAGCACATGTGCTAGAGACTGCTGATGGTATCAAATACTGAACTCTGGAAAAAACTTCTAACACTGCCATAATCTCGTTCTTAATTCATTCCTTTCCCTTCTCCTCTTCACTCAGGTATGTAACAGATACCTCCAGACGAATGCACCATTCCAAAAGTAGTTTTGTCCTCATTTTGCTTAGCTGTGCAAGCTAAAGATGTTCACAGTTGAAACAAGAACGTAGGACAGTATTTAAACATGGGTGTGACCCATGTATCCTGAATCTGTGAGAGATAAAGTACTTCCTTATTGAGTAAGTCCTAGTGAACAGGGTTCCTGCATCACACAGGGAGGATGGGGACAGGCTATCACACGAAGTTACGTAGGAGGCAAGGGTGGGAGAACAGGATGCATCCATAAGGGATTATGGGAAAAACAGGGGTGCAAGCCCCTACAGCATTTTCCTCTGGACTCGGATACACCACTTGTCTCTGTCCTAGAGTATGGTTTTACTCACTTCCCAGCAGCTCTGGAAAGCAGAGTCCGTCACCTACACAAGGGATTGTAGATGCTGGACTTGTATGTACCGCAGAAGTGGTGACTTCCAGAGGCACAGGCTATTCCTGGGCACTCACACCCCACCAGGTATGGACAGAGGAAGGTGACCCTCCAGCTTGGTTCCAAGGAGCTGGGGAAGGCTGCCTCCAGCCCTGTTCATTGGCTGGTCCACAGAAGAGGGCCACCTCCCCAACACAGCTCCCTTTGCTGTGGCCACTGCACAGCACGGCTAGCACCTGATGAGAAGTGGCTACACTGGAAAGCAGCTTCCCAGGAGGCTTCAAACTATTTCCTTTGCCTCTCTCTCCCTTCCTCACATTTTCCCAGCTTTCTGGTATCCCCACTGACAGGGTGGCAGTGGATGAAAAAGGAGTATCTTATACACCTCTACCACCTTGCCCCGATCCTTCAACCTGCTCTATCATACACACACAGAGACTTGTCCTTCCCTTCCTTTGTCTATCCATTAAATTTAGAAAATGTAACAGAAAATGCATAAAGTCAGAAGTCTGCTCTCATTTTCCACACATTTTACTATGAAAATTCATCCTATCACTGGGTATGTGAAAACAACCACAACAGACATACCAAATTAGTAAGAAAAATTTACATTAATGCAGTTTTAAACTTCATTGTCATCAATAATTTTCAATATAAACACAGAACAAAACCAGTCCTCTCATGAAATTGCACTAAATGTTCTCTGAATCTCACTGAAATGGCAAGGTATTTTTAAATCAGAGAAATTTCTTTCAGTTAGAGAATCTATTTAGAGCTCATTACAGGGCTCTAGAGAGGTCAAAATCCAAATGAAACATTGGTAAACAAATCCTTTTTTTCATTAAGTCTGAATTTTAAAGTTTGAAAAAGTATAATGTTTTAAACTTTCTGTTGATTATGGGTGGGGAAGGAAAACTATTTCCTGACTGCTGTATTTCTAAGCAATGCTTGCTCGATCCTTCACATCTGCTTTTTCCATTATAACTTATTTCTGGATTTAATGCATCTTTCTAAAAATATGCTCACAAACAAATGTAAGCTCCGAAGAGGTAGCATCCCTGACAAAAGGGAAACTATCAAGAGGAAGTAGATTTGAAAGAAATACTCAGCTTTTTTAAGGTGTTGATTAAAAAAGTATTATCACAAGCTATTAAAAAGATTGACAAGATCTTCTATCACAGATGAATTTGATTCAGATTAAAAAAATACACAAGTACTCATCCCTTCACATCTTTAAAAAAAAATTAAGCCATTTCCTTGCACTTATTTTTGAGAACTTGTGTGTGCTACTTTACTGGTCTCCCAAAATAAAGTAACTGAGAGGCAATTTATATCTCACTGCAAACCTAACAGCTACATGCCTGACACTATACAAGCATTCCGATTTCATTTTTTGTATATAAACTGCCTACCTTCACAGACTCAAGAGTTAATGAACATACTATCTGAAGGAGGCTGACAAGGTGTTATGTGATAGGGAACCATACTGGCAAGAACAGGCAGTCTCCCATGACATGCTATCAACTTTGGTTATGGTTCATTTAATAATAATTTATTGCATAGATTCACTTTAGATCTTCAACAATTCTATTAACATTAATTAATGCTCACAACACTCCTGTGACAATGTTGATTGTCTCAGTGGTACAGATAGTGAAACAGGTCAAGGACATGTATTTGAGGTATGGTAATGGTACTGCTGCTGTCAGTAAAATCACACCCTGAACTCAGGACCTCTGGTAGTGTGGTCTTACAAAGAATGCGCTTCTTACATTGTTTAAAAAAAAATGTAAGAAGAACACTTCAAGTAGTTAAAAATTTCCCCACATCTCAGCAGATAATAAGTTAATGTCTGAAAGGATTTATTACAATTAAGTAATTAATCTATTTTTTTTAAATTCAAAAAGATTCACTCACATTGCATCACACATTTGGTAATTTGCTGCTGCTGACGTTTACACAAGTGAGCTAATACATATTATTCTAAGTGATAGACCTGACAGATGTATTTGTAATCATCTTTTGTATCTGGGTCCAACAACATTTCCTCTATGCAAAATGTGTGTTGAGCACTACAAACAACATCTTACCTTCGTGCAAAAGAAAAGTGGGCTGAGGCACTGGGAGAGAAATTCCTAGGGCTATCTTGAGGACTGTTTCCTGTTGGAGATAATACACAAAAAATTTATTATTAGAGTGCGGGCTGAGAAGAACCTACTAAAACACATTCAGACATATTAATCCATGCATTTCCAGCAGGTTAGAAACAAATTTCAGAATCTCCTCCCTCATAGTCTCTCTGAAAATAAACTCTGAAACAGAATCTCATTCCAACTCATGTTTCATTTGTACTGCATTTTAGTGACTGGATTTTATAACTCATAGAGACCTGTTCATTAAGCCTTTTAATTTGAAACTTCTCAAAATAATTTGATAATTATCTTTAGAGAAACAAACCAGTACACTATCTTGAAAGATCATGTTTTTAGCGTCAGAAAAAAGGCTATTTTTAAAAAATTATACAGAACATGGAAAGATAGATCAAACAGATTTAGTCCTTACACAAAGTCTCTACAGCATTTCCACAGGAGCTTTATCACAATTTTTTTTCATTGCTCATTTTTTTTCTATCTCCAAAACAAGCAAACAAAACACACTGAACTGAATTTTTTACCCTTAACTGCACTTTGTGAACTTTAGGGTCTGTTACTGCTTCCTACAAGAACACCCAACCTCCCGTGGACCATCATGGGCGCAGAAAGATAGCAGCTGCTGGGAGCTGCTCCTGCCACCTCTGCCCCATAGCCCCTACTGCCGGAGGAGAAACAGTATTTGAAGAAAGAATAAAGATGACCCCTAAAAAAACCCCCCAAAACCTACAAAATACAAGAACCCACCAAACAACCAGGCACACACAAAAACTCCTAAACCCTAAATCACCAAAATAAACAAAAATTCCCCCAAAAAAACTCAACAAACCCCCACAAAAAGCCAAAAGGATCCAATTTAAAGTAGCACTGGCATACATCTACCAATCAATCTTTCCTTAAACTTTTCTTTAAAATTACTGTAGCAGCAGTACATTAAAAAAAAAAAAAGTAATATATTTGTTGTAGAATTTTATTTTTGGACATAAATCATACTGCAACAAAAGCAATTTACAGAAAAACAGCTCCTATGTACCCAGCTAGAAACAACATGGAATTTTTGAGGAGAAAATTACTACCTATGTGTGAAAAGGCCAGAACAATAGATTGAGTCCTTAAAGGGCTTCAAGTGGCCTTGACTTCTATTCAAATGTTTGAATTAACTTTGAATTTATGACAGAGATGCCCATAACCGATCCCATTCATTCTATATGAGAAAGCCTAATTGTCCAGTGATTAGGTAGCAAACACAGAGATTAACACACACCCTCACACCACCCCCCATTTTCCAGTCTAGAAGCAGATGCAAGATGCTTTTTGAGCTGTACTTAAATCACATCTTTGCAGCTGCTCTTCCCACTGCCCCAAGAGACATGGATTCCACTCTCACTGGCCAATACCCCCAAGCTTTTCTTGCCCATTTATCTATCATGGCAGCATTACATCCTTTCTACATTCTCTCCGTCCCCTCAAGACCCCAGCTTCTTCAGTATGCTTCAGACACTTCTGAGGTCTTCAATTATTTCAAGGTGGCAAGGGTTTTCTTTCCCTGAAGGGGGTTGGAGCAGAGGGATTCTGAAGCCACAGATTTTAATCTTTACTTGGGGACCAACAAAAATTTTGTTCTTATCCTGCATGAACTGTAAACACGAAGTGACTGAGAGCAACAGTTCATTTAATTTAACTGCTAACCGGATTAATTTTGCTGCTACCAGAGCTTATTTTAATAAAGATAAGCTAAAAAAATAATATGTGACATTGCGCAGATAAAACATGGTCACAAACTTTACCTGCTGCACTAGAAGAATATCAACTGTAATCTGGAGCATGTTGTGGACTTAGATAAGTAGAAAAGATTAAGAACCTACCTTGAACTCTGGCAGAAGAGCACAGAATTAGGCTTAACATAGTGAGATAGAAACTGCTTTTGACAGGAAACAGTTTTACAAATCAGAACATGGGACTTTGTAAACCAATTCCTTTCTTTTGATAGCTAAAGTTATATGGATATAAACATGTTTTTAACACACATCAACAACATGTCCTTACTGTCCACAAGTTAAAATATATGCAAAAACTTCACATGGAAGAAAAAAGTATGGTTAAATAACACAGCAATTTTACAGTTATTGCAGTGGATTTGGATTTGTGGAGACACAATGCTACAAACTGTGTTGCTAGAATCAACAAAGATCACTTCCTTACAGACAAAACCTGAAGAAGTCAAAGTCTTACTCAGGAAGAGCATCAGATCCTGTTATTAGGAAAATCAACTTGCAAGCATTACTTTCAATAGCAAACTAGCTTTTAAAATAACAAGACTGGTGACGCCATACACATAATACCTGGATACTAAATCCTGAAGGTTTATCTAGAAGTCATAAGAACTCAGACAAGCCTAGAAACAAAAAATGAAAATACAAACCCCTAATGACGGGAGAAACAGCTACTGCTATTACAGGTTTAAGGTGTGGTGTGCCAGAAGAGCAAGACAGGTTGGAAGCAGAGTCCTATATGTGACCTTCATCCATTACAGCATTCATCCACCCATCCATCTGCAAGTCAATACCTAGGAGACTTTCAAATAAAACCCAGTGCCAGTTAATTCTCTGTCCATATGCGCAGTGCTTGCTTGTGAGTCAAATCCCACTGTTCTTTGGGATCTGCTTGTGTTGTATGTTTTAGTCCTACAGTATCTCTATGTGACTGAGATTAATATCCATGTTTCTGATCTGGTAAAGAAACTGGACTGGTGGTCAGGCATTAGGTAATTAACTCAAGCATCCTCTGGGAGACACAATGAATAGGCAATCAACATACCAAACAATACTCTGCCTCATGACAACACAGAGGGTAGCTCTTCTTGCAAGCACCTATTGTTAAGAAGACTGTATCAAGACTAATTTCACTGTAATTCTTTTGCAAGTAGTTTCAAGAAATCCTATGGTTTTGCCATAAAAGGAAGATGTTTCAAATCTTTTAAAAAAGCATTTTACAGACACTGTGTATTATTAATGTATTTTTAATAGCTGTCTACTTGCAAAATAAAGAGTTTCAGATGCAATGACTTTCTGTTAGTACTGAGGGAATACTAGATTAATGATAATTGTTACCCCAAATTCCTGATGGATCAAAGACAAATCCAGTTTCAAGTTTTCTAAGATGTACCACAGTAAATCAGCACCACACTAATAAAATATAACAATGCATCATACGTTCCTCTTTGTCAGTTTACATGGTGATGAACCCAGACTGTGAACTGAACAATACACAAGAAGACATTAACCACCTGCAGTTACAGGTCTGCCTTTCTTACCATAACAAACAGCATCAGTCAGCAGAACATACAGCTGGGCAGTAGAATAATTTTGAATACTTTTGCAGGTGCTTTCCACAGAGGCTTACTCATGTGAGGAGCTCAGGCTATTTAAAAATCTGGATTAACTATCTCTTAAACTAGCAAACGGCTTTCTCCAGCTATGGCAAGGAAGATTCGTATGCTCTTTAAATCCATTTGCAAGAAAACTCTGCATGTTCTGACCGTTATTTAAATACTGGCAGGGCTATGTTTTAATGAGATTTAATTCCTATCTGCATGTAATTTATCACTTAGATTTTCTTCTCCTATCCCTAAACTAGTATAAGATCACTTGAAATTTCCATAACCATTTTACATCAACCAAAAGCAAGACTAAATAAGAAGTTTTATTTTAGCAAAACTGTTCTTATAATTCTACATGTGACAGCAGTCAAAGTAATTGATATACTGTAATATTTTTCTTTCTGTAACGACCAGTTTTCTTTTAAAATCTGGTATTCAGAACCCTGCTTTATACCCCAGCTTTTAGCACTTGTATACTTCCCCACATAAACACACTAAGAGGCCTCAATTATTTACAAATATAGTCTTTCTTTTCCTTAAAATATATGGTGCAAACAGCTTTGTTCATTACTATGCTTCAATGTTGCTAGCTGAAGTACACCTCTCAGATAGAATTATCTGATGCGAGCAGTTAAGTCCTGACATAGTGAGAGCACAGTATGAGCAGCCAGCATTCTACCACTGTCCACCTAAAAATCTCACCACAAGCCTGAAAGACTCTAGAAAAAGGATTACAAGTGGAAGCAAAACCTTCTTGACCTTTAATTTTGCTTCAGGCAAAGGCATCCTGTAATCCCATTGCGAGGACTAAAAAGACTGATGCCCCGAGACACTTTAGGGTGCCTGTGTGTTGAGGGAAGGGGCAGGTTGTGCCTTGCCCTGCTCTGCACACCCCAGCCCCCTAGAGCCTGCATCCCAACAGAGCTGCCAATCACCAGCACAGCGGAGGCAATTAGCCCAACTCCTCAGTGGCCAAATGACCACAAGTTCCACCCGGAGGGGGGGCAAGAGCTGGGGTATTTAAGGCCGAGCACAAGGTACTACACCCTACCTCCTCAGGGAAGTTCTACCTGAACTCCACCAGAACCCAGGAGTTAGCAGCTATATGCGGGCTCTTCTATATCTCTTCTGTCTTTCCCTCTTTCTCCTTCTTATAATTATCTCTTCTCAGAATTTCTGAATAAATTAAAATCAAACAGGCTTAGTGTTTACTAAGTTGAATGGGCCAAGTCAACGCTTGGAGAAGTGTTTTATGCTGACTGAATGTTACTACAGTAAAACTTTTGCCCAAGTTCTTTGATTTTCTAAAGTTGCCAGTGAAGTTCTTTCTGTTGTTTTGACCTCTTGAATATCAGTATTTCTCCCATGCATCCAATTCGGAGTACATGAACAACTGTAAACCCTTTTCAAAACCTCATTGAGCAAGTTGTTTGGGGCCTTACATTTTAAATGGAGTGGTTGGCACAATATTCCTGGGTTGACAAAGAGGTACATTTTGGAGGTAACTGTTCATCACAGAATAAAAGAAAAGTTAATTTTTGGTCCTAAGTGACATTCTCAGGCAGAAACATAATGGGATTCTACGTAAAGCCTGATCTGTCCGGCCCTCCAGTTGTAGAGTTTGGAAATTTTTGAAGCTTGTCCTGACCCAGGCAGAGAGATGTGGCCTCAGAAAAACTGGCAAAATCTGCACCTGGTTGTAGAGAAAATTTAAACTTTGGCAAAAGAAGGGGAAAAAAAAAATCATCCTAAGGGACAAGGCCTGGTATCCACATGGGTGGAGGCTGAACTCAGAAAGAAATACGTAGGGGACCAGCAACAGAAAGAGCTGACTGAGTTGCACATTGCCTTGTAGGCTGAAACAATGGCTGGCCTCAAGATGGAGCAACAATTGATAGCCCAAAAAAAGATAGTGAAAAACCGGAGAAACGAGTTAAACAACTGTGCAAAGCCAAGGAGCTTTGGAGTTGCAAATTAAAACTGCTAAGGTAGGTGTGGAGAATAAAACAGGGTCTTCAAGCCTGGGGGTAGAGTTGGCCTTCCATGTGACAAAACATGATGCCACTCCCCTCAGCCCTTGGGAGGAATTTGATGCAGCAGAGCCAAACCTCTCCTCTCCAAATCCTAAACTCTGCCCACCTGTAAAAAACAAGAGGTGGAGAGAAAGGCGGGGCTCCCTGAGCACGATGTCACTGATGTCTCCTCTCTCCACGTCCTGGAGGAGGGGTTTGATTCAGCAAAGCCAACTCACTCTGCCCCTCACCCAAGCTCTGCCCACTGGCAAAGATGGAATTTCCTCAACAGGCAGCAAAGCCAAGCTAAAGATACCTGTTTCTAGAACAGAACTGGTTAAGCTGCAAGGGAAAATGAGCAATTGTTCCAAAGGAAATGAAAGAGAGAATGTTTTGAAAATTGCACTAATTGGGGAGGGGGGGGGGAAGTGAAATAAAGCTTTCCAAGCAACCTGTTGTATGAAAAGTTTGGACCTGCTGGACAGGGGAGACCTTCTCCCTCTGCTCAGTCCAATGTGTGCTAAGATTATTGGGAGTGTGGGACACAGCAGTCTTGCAAACAATGCATGACAAACAGCAGGTCTTCTCCCATGTTATTGTTATTTATTGCAAAATTTAGGGATCAAGATCAAGAAAACAAACTCTTGGTGCCAGCTCCAAAGAGTGAGCTGGGAGTGTGGCAAATTCAAATATCCTAAAAAGCTCACTGTAAGTAAATGGAAATTCAGTTTCCGTTCATTTGCAATGATGTTTTGCAAACCGCTGCTACGCTGCTTCCTTCCAGCTCTATATCCACCCCGGCAGTGGACACTGAGCCTTGCCTACCACTAAAGTCTGGAGGTGGAACTGCTGCTGCTGGAGAAACCATAACCTTTTGACAAAGAATACTTCTATCATTGTGCAAGTTTGTTGTTTTACTTTCACTAATAACTCAATGTTCAAGAATGTCCTCACTAGCCAGAAGACTGGGTGTATGTCCAGAAGTGGAATAAAGAGCTGCTTAAGCAGAAGTGGAAAGGACTTTTGACTACCGACACGGCTCTGAGACCTAGAGCCAGAGACTCCAACATTACATGGCAAAAGTCAGCTCTGGACCAAGAGGAACTGTATTGGACAACAGAGTAAATAGTAAATCTGCTGCAGATGAACCTGCAACAAAATCCTAAACTCTATAATGAAATACATTAAATGGTTTATAATTTTTCATTCTTTATCTTTCATTTTCTAAATGCTTTTATCTTGACAGGTTTTAAGATACTTACGTTCATATATGTTTATGTAAGTTTGTTGCCAGCAGTATTTTAAAATGTTTGTATTTTCTTCCTGGTTGCCACAATGGGTGGAAAAGATTACTGCCTCAATTTAGTTTTGGGAGCTCACATAGGATTTCATATGGTTACGGAATCAAATGTGTACCTCTTCCTATCTTCTCAGGGCAAAACATGAAATTACTATACCAAGAGAAGTGTGCATAGTAACTGTAAGCAATGTGTAAAGCATCACTGTGCAGAAGAAGGGGTTGTTTAACTGTTGGTGGTCCCTGGAAGGAGGGAGAAATGGGCTGACAGAGGAACTCAAGTAGTACCTGGAAAGTCTTCTCCAGCTGCAGGTGAAAACAGCATAAGTGGTTAAGAAAAGAAGAATGATTCTGGGTTTGAGGACCGCTGTAGGATTTGTAAAGTTGAAAAGGTCCCTGGGTAATATGATATGCTGAGGAGGTTGGAATATCCCTGGTTTTGTTGTATCTTTGACTCCCACCTGAGAGGCAATCCAGACTATTAGGCAGTAGAATTTTTATGGAATGTAATTTTCTCATGGTGCCCACTGACCCTACCCTCGTTCCCTGGGTAGAGGTTCTGGGGATCCCTCTGAAATCTGGTTAGCGGGAGGGATAAGAGTGGTAATCTGAGACATGTATGTTTGTCTGGGTTGTGCTGATACCTGGACTGTAAGACCACAGACTCCAAAAGGCAAGACGGCCTAACTGTTGATCCTTAGAGTTTGTACAAGGAGCGCAGTGCATTGCACTATCAATAAGCAATAAACAAATAGAAAAATTCCAAAACTGAACTCAGCATGCTACAAGTGAACTCACTCAGCTTAGAAGTCCAGTAAATATCAAAAATAGTTTTATAGTTTTATAAAACTGTCTAACATTCAAGAACGTTAAACCTCATCAAAAACAGTGATGTCTCAAGAAAGACACAAAGGAAATCACTGACCATTCTACTGGACTCTTTGGTCACTGCAACTGAAAGACTAGTTCATGCACTCTCTCCTGATGGGCGGATCCTGGTTTGCATCTCACCTTGCCTAAATTTTAGAGCCTCATGGGGTGGGGGGTTATAGCCTGACTACAAGTATTTTAACTATACTTACGCTTTTGACTACTGTGATAGCAATTGCCTGTTATATGAATGCCTGTATACTCTCCTCTTCCTTCCTTTCTGCTCTGTCTGGGAGTTTAGGTTCCCATTGCTGGCATGAGAGGAAAGGTACCACTACTATGGTCCCAGTCAATGTCTCGAGCCACAGGGCGGTTGTGAGAGACTGGAAAGACTGATGTCTCGAGACATTTTGGGGTGCCTGTGTGTTGAGGAAATGGGCAGGGTGGGCCTTGTCCTGCCCTGCACACCCCAGCACCCTAGAGCCTGTATCCCAGCCCAAAAGAGCTGCCAATCACTGGCACAGTGGAGGCAATGCCCCACACTCCACCTCTGGAGTCCCTAGCCCATTTGTAAATTTATTCAATCCCATAGAAAAAGTCAGGTTCATCCCTGCCATACTTAGCAGATGATTCTTTACTCCTCATGTTCCAGTATATATGCCCAGCATGTGTTTATGTGTTTCTCTTCCCATTCTATGAAGGAAAAAAAAAAGAAAACGCAACTCTGACTGGCTTAGATGACAGTACCATCTTCCAGTCTTCCTGTTGCTAAGGAAAGCAAGTAACACTTTCTGTCTTATGCAGAAATCTCCCACAGTCTATCTCACCAGCCCTTCTTCCCACATGATCCCACCTGAACATATATGACCATAAATGTATGCAGTATTCCAGAGGAAATCTAACCAGGACATTGTACAGTGGCATGAAATCTTCCCAAATTAAATTGAAAATTACTTCCTTTGTACATCTTCGGAGATTTCATTTTCAAAGCTGCACTAGACTGGTCCTTGCAAACATCATCTTATCCAGAAAATGCAGTCAGAGTCTTACCTAAACTCCTTATATTAGTTGAGTTCACAGTTTATCACAGACATTTCTGTTATAGATTCTCCAGCACAAAATGCTGTATATTGCAATATAATTTCATACTTTTTTATTCCAGTCCTTTAGATCATTCACTCACTTCATCACAATGCTATTTCATACTGGATGTCTTCCAAATTTGTATCAGCTACAGTAATTTTATGCCAATGTCACTTATGAGAAGAATAAAAAGGTTTGGCCTCAAAAACAAAACGTGAGGACTCTGCTGATAACCTCGACTCCTACTTTGTAGTATTCCTCATTTTAGCAGAAGCCCTGTCTTTATTCCTTTTATCCCCTTTAACAACTTCCTACTTATCTTAGAATTCTTGTCCTAGTCATCTCAGTGGCACCACAAAGGATATTATTAAAATACAGACAAAAAGAATTGACAGCATTGCTCCTAACAGCTAAATCTTGCTCCTTCAGCAGACACAATTAAAAAGCACCACGTGTGACTATTAATCATGAGGGGTTAGTATCACCCACATGAACAAGCTCCTGTGACTACTGAGGTGGGGACACCTGAATGCCCTGACTTGCTGAGATTATAATCATTCACTTTGCAGGCTGGGTGGTGCAGATGACCTGCCTACATGGCATCAGGCAGTCAGTTAGAAAAGTCCATTAATGCCTGAGCACCAGGTACCATCCAAGCTAATGCTGCAACTCTTAAGTTTCCCACAATTCTCAATGCATTCAACAGCTCATAGGAAAATTAAAAGTACTTTTCAGCAGGTTTAAAAGCTTCCAGCCCAAATATTAAAGGCAAAGGATGTCTGGACAACTAACCTAAGACAGTTGCTAATAATTATGAAATTACCACAGAAATTACCTGGCATGTTTTCTATTTTTGCAAGAAACAGAAAAGCTTTATGTAGTGAAAGCTGATACTGTGTGATCTTTACACATGTGCATGAGGCACAGTGAGAGACTGGCTGCAAACTGAAGTCTGACTTTCCAGACACAAACTGCCTCTGCAAGTAGCTACAGATCCTGCATAGAGAAAAATGGGATCACATATATTGTATTAGTAATTAACATACATAACAGAGATATTTAGTATCTGCTGTACATATTGTCTTTTTCCTGTCACTTTTATGATCCTCAGTCTCAGATCTTCTCTGTGTGCTCCCAAGCCTTGGACTACTTACTGCTCCAGTAACTCCTTACTGTAGCCCAGGAGCTTTTAAGGTCGCTGTTGCTTACAAACAAATCTGCCCCTTCTCCAACAGGTGCTAATTATGCACTACTTGCACTCTGCACAGTTTATTTACTTCATCAGTGTGGTGCTGTCTCACTGCCTCTCCTTCCCATCCTACATGAATCTGACTGGGATGGTAAGGCTAACAGTTAAAAAATTACATGTAAGTATTCAGTATTTGTCCAGATCAGCTTGCATCTATAAAGATTAACAACAAACTCCTATGTAGGAACAATGCAGAGCAAACAATGAAAACTGAGGGGTAGCAGGCAATTTCCCTGAGATATTTCCCTGAGAGATCTCTGTATGGCTTTCTCATATGGGTCTATTATTATTATTACTGTAAACCTGGGCCACTGGTACTCCTCAAATAACATCTATCTAAACTAGAGAACAGCTGGTGCCTCCAGCTATGACTGCATCTGGGAGCAAAACAGAACTACAACAAAGAACATTGGTATAAAGTGCACCTTGAATAAGTATGATTACATTCAAGATGCTCTTCCTCTAAAATAGAGCAATCCTATTAACATCCAATCTGTTTTGGCTAACTCAAATACAGTTTATTATTAAATACCTGAGCTACCTGAGATCTTCAGGAGATCTGAAGTAATGGCACATCATTTCCAAAGGTACAAACCTCTAAATGATTGCTCTGCAGATATTACAGATGAAAACATTCTTGAGCAAAGCCACAGATACTTGCAAGAGTGCTGATGCAGTGCTCTCTAAGAGGTTTCCACCTTGAGATTCTGCAACACGCCTTCACTCACTTTGCCACATTTGACACAGAGGATTCATAGCACTTTTCTGCCCTCAGAGATGGAAGGTCTTGGGGGAAAAAAACACAAGTAGCTTAAACTAGTCATCCCATTAAAAGCCATCTCAAGTATGACATAGACACAGAGGTAACTATGTATGTATTTTGCTTGCTCTCAAGAAGCAATTAATTAATGCCAACAGGAAATGTTGGGGAATCCAAGGGTGTTCTCAAAAGGAATGAAAATACTTCAGATGCCTCTGGGGCAAAGAATTACCAATCAATGCCAACAATCACACTAGAAATATACACAAAGCCCAGGACAACAGTAAAGACTATCAAGATAGTAACTAAATAAATTGATCCTGGGTGGATTTTCACGAATGTGACAATATTGACTCCATTCAACTTGAATAGTCTGGAGTAAAGGGTATACCGATTTTGGCTGGGATGGAATTTTCTTCTTAGTTATGGGCACAGTGCTGTGTTTTGGATTCAGCATGAAATTAATGTGGGTAGCACACTGATGATTTAGTTGTTGCTGAGCAGTGCTTCCCCTAAGTCAAGGATTTTTCAGTGTCTCATTCCCTGGCAGGGAGCACAGGCACAAGACACTGAGAGGGAGCACAGCCAGGAGAGCTGACCTGAGCAGGCCAAAGGGATGTTCCAAACCAGAGAACATCATGCCTGGGATGTAAACTGTGGGGAGCTGGCCAGGAGGGGCTGGTTACTGCTGAGGGGCTGGCCAGGAGGGGCTGGACATTGGTGAGCAGCTGGTTAGTGATTGCACTGTGCATCACTTGTTTCTTTTGGGTATTATACCCCAATCTCTCCTTGTCATTAAAATTATCGTTGTTATTATTATCTTCAGTAGTAAAATTGTAATTACTTTGTTTTGTTTCAGTTATTAAACTGTTCTAATCTCAACTCACTAGTTTTACTTTTCAGTTTTTACTAATTTTTCTTCCTGTTTTAGGGGGATGGTGTGAGCGGGGAGCAGCTGCAAGGTACTTAGCTGTTACTGCAGGTCTTTATCCCTTTGTTGGGCTTTAACCCCAGCTGGCAAGTAAGATGGCACAAACATTAAACACCTAGTCTATTTAAATAAAAGCAATTAATGGAACTCTTTTTATTAAGTGCAACATCAGGCTCTCCCTAGAGATGGATGGAGCTCCTAAAAGGAGGGAGTTCAGTAGTGGGATCCATTACCCCAAAAAAAATGGACCTGTCAGAAAAACTATTGATGGGATGAAAGAAGCCAAAATGGTTTTAAAAAGGCATGAACAATAAGGGTCTCACATAATCTATCCATTTTTCCGTGTGAATGACTCAACCCATAACAGATGACGTCTTTCATTTTCCTGTTTCATGGATTAAGGAAAGTGCCGAACAAGGAACTTTCTACAACCAAAGGAAAGTGACTTCAGAATATGTCCAGACCTTGAAAGCAACCTAAGAGATCTCCCTGCCAATTTCTCACCTTGAAGCAAATGTGATTGTTTGTAAAACTATGTCAGAGGGTATATATGGCAGGGCAATCTGATGCCAGTCTGACATATCAAGCCCAAGGTCAGTTAAACTGCCAAGACATGAAAAGCCAGTGAAATGTAATCTTCCAGCATAAGAACAGAAATAATTGAATATCATAATTTCTGTCCTAAAATGCTATTGAGTACTATTTCCAAGCGTATTTCCAAGCAAAAACATGTTTCTAATAACATTTGAACGAGAACCACCAGACAGAATTCTACTTGACCCAGGACTCAGCTGGCTGACATGAACGTTCTGACTCTCTGTACTCAAAATAGCTCCTCTTCCTACTACAGAGGACCTGTAATACCCTACCTCTCCTTGCTCCAGAAGAGGAAAATTCTTTGTTTTAAACGGTGCCCTTGAGGACCCCAAGGAATGGGAAGGTAAGATGAAGGGCCTAGAGCCTTGTAAAGTGACCACACATCTTCACCAGTGCTTTTGACTTTACTCACAGAAGCACATTAGGCTTTTTCTAAAGCAGGAAGCAAAGTAACAAAACCAGACACAATAGAAGTAAGAGAAAAGGGGACAGAGAATAACACCCAGTGCACATATAAAGATGCTGAGAAGGTAAAGCAGGAATGAAGCAGTCAGGAAAGTTAACAGTCTGGGTTTGTCCTCTCTCCTACACCCAAAAGGACTGCTGCACAGAACTGAGTGAGAAAAGAATAATCCATCAAAAGGTGCAACATGAGGAAGCTAAATGTTTCTAGGATAGGTAAACTGAAAGAGTCCTCAATGGCTAAAGTTCCTAGCTTTTTCACCAGTTAGAGGGAGTCCTTTAAAAGGCAGATCCAAGAATAAGTATTTTCTTTTGACAGCCCAGTGACTAGAAATTGCGCAATGGTCTCACAAAGTTACATCAGCTGTTAGCAGTTGTGCAGCCTGATCCTGAGCCTGCACTCACCTGGGCAGATTGCTTGCATGAAACTGAACTCTGACAACATGCAAGAAAAACTCCTCTAGAGCAGGTGCTCTCCAATGTCCTCCATATTCTGCATAATCTCACTAGGACGTATTTGCCAAAAATGCATGTTATTACCACACTTCAGCCAATGAATAAACCTTTTTTCAGTAAATGCAAGCACTGATACTTTGCTGCACATACAGCTGGCTATGTGCTCCTCAGGGACTGGAAGCTCTTTTGTTTGCTTCTCCCTCTTCTATTGATTCCTCCTCCAAAAGCAAATGTTAGTAAGAAACATGTGAAAGTTTTAGAGGATCATCTACAGTCTCTCTGAGACTTAAAGCTTGAGGTACATGTTCCTGGTGGATGATCTGGCTGTAAAGTAGCAGGCTGTAAAGTAAAAACTTTCAATTTAAAGAACTTTTATCAGAGAAACTCAGAATCAAAAAAGACCCTAAAATCATTCTATAGTTGGACAGCAGATACCTAACAATGGTGCCAAGGAGGCCTCTCTGACTTGGAGTAATTCCTCTCAGCAAGGACTGCCAAGAAGAATAAGCCCAGCAAACTGTACAGCACACACAGTCTCCTGCCACATCCCTCTACTACACTTTGCAAGGAAACAGGCCTTCAATGCAGGCCACCACAAAAGCAGGGAGGCAACTTGAGTGTGCAGAAGCCAGTGCAGTTTAATACCTGGCAGCTCTGACAACACAGAAATACAGGATCACTATAAATCCAGCCTCTTAAGTCTGACATTACCATGGATTTATAGACATTAAAGACTTGAAACACTGAACTCCGACTGCATACATCGAGGAACGTTTGTAACTTAGGAAATTTGCATCTTTTTTTATTTGCTTCGATTAGGATGACATTCACAGGGATTTGATGTACTGACTCATCTAGGCACACTAGCCAGCTGAGCTAGGAGCCTATGGTTGTGTGAATATTTACTATAATTAGCCATTTGCAGAAGCAAGCTTGTAACAGAGCTGGCCATACACGTCAAATTTTCATCACATAGATGAGATATACTAGTGCTGCACAAGTGTCTAGCCTTCATAAGTATCCAAATAAGACAACCTACTGTATCCTGAGTAATGGGAGAAGTTGTCAAATTTCTGTAATACGTTTTTGAATACACAGTACATACTGCTGAGTTTATGGAAAAGAACCACTTGCACTTAATCTGTCTTTTTACTTATAGAATTGGTTTCCAACCTTCAGAGTCCCTTGACAACAGCTGTAACATCAGTAACATTATTTCACCTTTATTGTTTGAGAAATTAATTCAAAAAATGAAGTAACTTGCTGAAAACCCAACTCCACTGCCAGACAGGAACTTTCCAGCATTTATCAAATGCACAACATATATCTAGATCCCAGGTAACATGAGCTAGTCAGTCCATACTTACAGGTTTATTAGGCACCGTCGGCCTAAGCTTTCCATTTCCAAACAGGTAAAATAGTCACTTACAGCAGCAGAAGCACCAGAAAAAGCATTGTTATTACTTTCCTCTAGTCAGCACAGCTCAGCCAAAGACACTTTTTTAAGGTGACCACAAATCTGCTCTCCCAAATGGAAATTTCTGCATTTGGGAGACCCAAAATGGGATCCCAAACATTCCAACATTTAAATTTTCAGTTTTAAAACAGTGCACCACGTTTTACTTTGTCTCTTTTAAATGCTCTGCTGTCTTGAACTTTTCAGGAATTTTCATGTTGCCTGGATTCCTAGTTGTAACAGCTGCTTCTGAGAGTGAAAATCACCACCATATTTTCTCTAACAATGTTGCTTCCACAAGAAGACTAGAGATGCCTTAATATACTCAAAAAATTCATGTGAAACTCTGCGTCTTCTTGTTTCGCATCTGAGAGCAGTTCTCCAAACTATTCAGTGTCATTGACTACATAAGGACTAGTATGGGGCTTTCATTTTACCCTGTAGTTACAGCCAATGCACCCCCAAAAATAAAAGGGCAATAAACCTTCGTGAAAATGTGACTTGATATGCTAAAAATGTTCCTTTTCAAAAATTAGGATAATTATTATAAATAAAACATTTATTTATGGGCATTCATTCAAGCTTTAAGTGTTTCATGTGCTTTAGAAGAAAAACAAAATTATCATCAATTTATTGCCATGCAAAGTGAAGCACAGCAACCACCAGCAAATTACCCAACACTATAAACCCTGGGGAGAAAAAGTATGAGGAACAGAATGTAACACAGACTCTACTACCTTCACTATGTGGTGAGAGAAAATCTATCAGAATGCAGGGTGGGGAAATAAAAAATAACTACCCGATATTTTTGGACCACTCCTGATCATAACTCAGGATTCACGAATCTAAATGTAAAACAAAAATTTGGATGGAATGACATGCAACTTTTAGCTATTGCAAACAGTGAAAAGAACAGTAGAGTGTGTTTTCCTACAATTATATAGACAATTATAATACAATTTTCCTACAATTATATATATTATATATTAATAATAATTTTATAATAGCAGTAATAACATAGTTATAAAATCACCTGTATGAGCTGAGAGTGGTGAATGAGGCCGAGGCAGAGCTGGAGACTGGCTACTGCCCATCAAACTCTTCCTGTTACTTGTTCTACAGCTGTGGGCAAAAAGAGAGGAAAGAAGACATTAGCATCAGAAATACAGCATGTACCATGGGCGTTTTGAGATTCTGCTACTGAGTTCCTTGACTTCCCAGTTTCCTATTAAAAATCAGAGCTATTGTTGTTTTTGTAGGCACGTCCAGGAAGTCTACAATCATAATGGATAATGGCAAAAACAGAAGTTTCCGAAGAAAATGCACCATGGATACTTTTCAGGCTTGCACGTTTGCCGTTCTGTGCAACGACCAGCATTTCCCTGTAGAGTCATTTACAAAATACTCTTCTCTGACTACAGCTTATTTCTCTGCCATATGCTTTTTATAAAACATAAAAATAAATATAATGTGAAACACAGTCTCAAGTTTACAATCACCATTCAATGACTAAACCTATTTCTGTTGCAAGAACTGCAGCTTGAAATCACATGCCAGAGAGAGCAAGATTTATCAATCTGAGAATGATATAATAATTATAAATCTAACGATTGAGATAAATTTCACATCTGTGCCTTTTGTCAATGGAACAGATGATAACTAAAAAGATGAATGCATTTTTACTCATACAGTTTTCATCCGCAAAGCCACTAATTTTCCATATCACAAGATAATTACACAAGATAAAGAGTAAATTAACGCATCTATTAAACTTAGGAAAGGAGGTATTTTTCTTCAACACATCATCTAGTTCTTATGTATTTGTTGGTAGAAGCAGTTTCCTTTTTCCCTCATTCTACTATAAAGAATATTCTCACAAACATAAATCTCCTACACTCCAAACATTCACGCAGAAGGAAAATATTATCCTGAACTCAGAGACCTTAGCTGTGTATAAACTGAAGTGCATATGCTAATGTTTAAAGCACTGCAATCAGAATTTTTCTGTAAAGGTTTAGAAAAAATCCAAACTTTCCAAAATGGGGAAAATTTATACACAAAAACATTTAATTATCAAAGCAGATTCCAAGAGCAGAAGATTCAGATCTTATTTGTAGATGTCTCTAAAGAGGAGTTTTATAACATTACAATATCTCATTATGTAACACCCAGAAAGCAAGACTAATTAGTCTTTATATAGTTGAATAAAGTGCAAAAGAATGGACAGAATTTAACAGCATAAATGTTTAAGAAAAACAGATGCAGAAGTAATAATGAAGGCAAGGAAAATAAAGAAAAAAAAGGTAGAGGAGAAGTTGAATATGAAATCAGTATAGAAGATATCTTCAATAGGCAAAAAAAGCCAAACACTAAGACCAACCTTTTCTTGAAAAATGCTTTGTGAAGCAGCAAGAGTGCCACTCCCAACTCTTTAACAGGCTAATGCAAAGTCCGTTTGCACATTACACAAGGTTTTGCCATACTACTTAATTATTACATTCAATGATCTGACCCATTAATGTATCATTATTGTAGACCTATCTAAAAAAAAAAAGAATGTACAAAATTATTGCAAGTTTTACATTTGGAGTACTGGAAAAGTCAAATCTTATTGAAGACATACACTGCAATTTTTAAACCTCACAAAAAGGAAGAACTTTTTGAAAATGTGAAATTATACACATATGTTTTTAGGAATCTGTCTAGATTAATTTCTACTTTTCCAATCATAGAACTTGAGCAAATATTCCATATTCCTTGAGAAAACAAAGTTGTATTGTTTTCCCCTTCTCTAAATTTTGTCCAGCTGAAGAGTCATTGAATTCCTCTCTTAATCTAAGAATGGTCCAAAATCTTCCTTCTGGCTTCATGCAATGTCACCACATTTATGCTAACTTTTCTCCCTTTATCTGCTACTCATGTCTTGAATAACTGTTTCTTCGCAATTCCCAAATCTAAATTGAATCCAGGAGAAACTTCTGGTATTCATTAGATGTTCATTAAAAGACAGACAGATTGCATCTATTCATGATGATGTGATGGTATCACTACCAACATCTGTGGTGCAGGCTGGGGTCCAGAGAAACCATTATGTGACTTTAAAGCAGTTTTGCAAGGCTAAAATTTGGGATTTAAATGACCACCACAACTCCTGTCACAAGGAGGAAATACATTTGAAGCACAAAAACTTTAGATACACTTCACAGATTTTGCCACAAGGGTGATTCCTTGCCCTTACTTATCACTTGCCCATACTTGTAGAAACTGAGACTTTTATCACTTTTGCCAGAATATCCTATGTAAATAAACAAATGCCTTGTATTCACTTCCACAATAATATTCAAACCCTACATTACTCAGGTGAATGTGCAACATCTTTCACAAATCATTATCGAAGACATCTAATTAAACTTATCTTTGTACTTTTTTTGGAGGCAGTGTATTTTTAATACTCAGGAGTATAATGGCATTACCCTCAATATCAAGATCTTACACAACAAGAAAGCCTTTCCCTCCGCTGCAACTTAAAAATAAAAATTCTTTGCTATTTGCTCAGACGTGGCTGTGGAGAGAATTCACCTTCTATCATATTCAAATGAAATGTTCTATTGAGAAATACAAAACAAAACATACGGAGAGTTCCCTCTATTTGCCTTACCAGTAAGGGAAGATGCAACTCACTTCATTAAAGGACAAACCTATCTTAGAAATCTCACTGTAAACTTTGTTCTGCAGTTGTGCTTAGAAAAGATTCTGAAACAATGTAATCCATCCTGTATAATGTGTGAAACACAATTCCTTCCCCAAAATAATGCTATTATAAAAGAGTCATTTTGTGCATGAAAAAAATAAACTTCAGGGAACCTTGAAAGATGATCTAAACTGCCAGAACACTGCAAATGGGAAGCAGGGTGGCACAAAGGAAGTATCAAAGCACTACTTACTCAACTGAATTTAGCCTTGAAACAGCAATCGTCCATATACAAAAGAATCTCAGAAGTTAAAACCATTCTGCAGACAAAATAGTTTTTTCTAGACCTCTGAACACATCAAGTAACTTTCCCCTTCTATTGTCTTCACAAAACTATTCTTCTCCCATTCAAATCTGACAAGATAAACCAACTGATAAGAGACAGCCCTGAAATAAAGCCTCTTTGTCTGCAGGGAAGTTATAGCCATGCAGGAACACTCTACAGGGATTGTAACTTAGGGAAACATAAACCTTGGTAAACCACAGAGCACTAACCCTCAAAATGCAATTCTCTAAGGTTTGAATTTCATGTTGTGATCAGGTTGCATGCCAGGAAGAGACTAGCAAGCCAGGCAGCAGGTAAGATGCAATGCTTAGAACACACCAAAAAAAAAAAAAAGAAAACCTTTTTACAAGAAAAAGAGCAGGGGAGAACAAAGGGAAAACAAATCAGTCACATTAAACAATAACTAAACTTTGGGGTGCACACAAAACTTGAACAGAACAAAGTTTCCCTTTGCCTTCACTGCCCCACAAAGATCCTTCCTACTTTATTCCTCCTGGTGACTACCCGTGTGGAAGTCGTTGACCTTATACTGTACAGCAGTGCCGTGGACAAATCGCACAGCTCCTTATGTTGGAATCCAATTCATTATTTCCTACTTGTTTCCCAAATCCACACCCCCAGACAGGTTCTGTCTTATCTCCTGCTCTCTGTCACTGACACTCCTGCCCACTCACTCTTCTCCTCCCTATCCAGAGTTCTCACGATGTCTCACTGTGGGGGAATTCCTCCTTCACCCCAGCTCCAGTATCATTCTGAGTGCACTGACTCCAAGTCACTTCTCCAGCTGCTACAGACAATCAATGTTTCTGATGAGAAGCACTCATGATAAAATGAACAGAAGACACTACATAGAAAGTGCTTTTGCTGAACTTCTTTTGTAACAAAGCCAGGGTGAAGAGCAGCTGCTGAAAGATGCAATCCAGTTGCATAAAGCTTGATTACTTAGCTCCTTAAATAGCCACAATTCTTCCCATATCAGGCAAAAGCCATTTGGGTAAAAATAAGGGGAACTGTGAGACTGAAATCAGCAAAGCACAAGACTTGAGTACTAGTGCAGCCATTAAAATAGAGCACAGTCTCTTGGAAAACACTAAATAGAATAAAAAGCTGAAGCAGAAATGCAGTGCTTCTAGGACAGACAATACTTCATCCAGAGCTGAGATGCTGGTTTCCTGGTACAGTAATCAAGAAATGGCAACAGTTGCAGAAGATATGCACTGAAATGGAAATTTCTTCCTTTGAATGAAGGCTAATAGATGAGCAAATCACTGGCAGTGAAGGTTAATCACTTTTATTTATTCCAAAAAGTAGGGAAAGCAGTCTATTTTGTCAGAGATTACCACTTGCCATGCTTTTCATTGGAAATATGGCATCAGCCTTAGTAATTTATAATTGTTCCATTTCACCATCCTCAATTATTAGTATTTACACTTGTAATGAAGATGGATTTGGACTGCAAGCTATTATGACAGTTCACCACCTCTCACAGGCTATGCTGAACACAGCACTACTCCACAACACACCATCTTAATTCTGGTATCAGTGTAATATACAGCAGTTTAGCTGAAGGCAAAGATTAAAAAGGGATTTCTCCCATTCTAAAAAGAGGCTGCAAACAAATGGTTTTACTTGCTAATACAAGTGCAAAGAAATTAAGTTATTGCCATATCCAGAATGCAAAGCCTAACCATGTACACACAAGAGACATGAATAATGCAAGACCAGCCCTCCCATTAAGGCTCTAGGGATAGAAAAGGTGGTTATAATTTCTCTGGTAATAAAATTGCATAGTTGAAAACTACCCCAGCAGGAACATGCTGTCCCTAGCAAGACTTGAGATCATTGTGACTTTGTTTATACAGGAAACTTAAATTTAAGTTCTATTTCAGTTATGTTTAACTTGTTATGAAGGTAGCTAAGCTATGACTTCATAGTTATTATCTTCAGCAACACCAACACTGAAGAGTCACTGAACAGTGCACACAGCAATTAAAAAACCCCAGAACATTTAAAGTGAGGAATTTAGCTTGATTTGTTTGGGCTTTTTTGTCTGGTTGGTTGGGTTTATTTTGTTTTTACAGAAGAAGCATTCTGCATTAAAAAGCAGTTCAATGAGTATTTCCAAGTGCTCCAGAATCCAGACAAGTTCTGTAGGATATTAACTGGAACAAATGCAAAAACCAGCTGCCTGAAAAGATGACGCACACTGATACTGCAGCAGCTTCCTTGTCAAAAGAAGCCTTTAAGCTTGCATTTGCTGAAGCATCTCCAGACCCATAAAGTCAAAGTAACACACAGCCTGCACTCAAAGCCAGTTCACACCTACATTGCTTTATACAAGGAAACAAATTGACAGAGAATGTTCCTCACTGAATACTGCGGAATTACAGGTACACCGGGAGAATCAACTGACTCCATCCAGCACTAATCATTGCTACTCTGTTCTAACTCACAGCTACGAAAGACCAAAGAGTAAGGAAGCTAAGGTTTACAATTTTGAGTGTTATTTCCTAGTTTTTTAAAAGCAGTTATATTTTCAGGGTGCAACAATAATTGGGAGAAGTGTGCAAACCATCTGAAGTAAAGTAGAGCATCAGTAACACCCAGAATTTTCATTCTATTTTTTTAAAGGCTGTCAGTATTTCACATTTATTTTATTTTATTAATTTATTGTCATCTAGCAGTACTTTCTGATTTATTTTATCTAGACTATATGTCTGCATATACACTCTCCAAATCTGGTATGTGTACAGAGATGTGTATATAAGCATATATACACATATATACATATTCATATTTACTTGTATAAAATATATGCATATATTTATATAAATATATATATATCTAAAATACTACATTTACAATATTGCACATACAGCCAAGTATTCTACTTACTATATATCCCCTCTCTGTGAGGAATTATTCTACATCAGTCTGTAATGAGGTGGGAAAAACAGGCTATTGGATTTAAATTTTAAGTATTATAATGTAGGGATTCAGATTTTCCTCTCTTGTATGTAAGGTTTGGTCAACTTAAGCAAGACAACCTTTAGTCTGAAGAAACAAGAGTGCTGCCAAAACACAATGAACAACGACAGACCAAGATGAGGTAGGCAGCAGCTGGCAGCCCTAGTGTGGTGGTTTGTCTGGAATCTTTGCAACACTACATTGAGTGCTTCATTTTGGGCTGCTGGCCAGGTAAACATGGGCAGTAAGCTACAGCACCCACCTCTCTAGGTACTCGAAAATGTGTGCCCAACACCCTTCTCCCTACCATTAATACCAATTACTAGAACGCCATCATGCCATCAGAACTTCACCTTTCCTCAACCACACAAAAGAGGAGACCTTGTCTTTTTCTTCATATTTCCAAAAAAAACAAAAAAAAACCAAACAAAAAAATGGAACAGAAAAAAATCTACAGGGAAAATAAAACATAAAATGCAATCAATTGGATGTATGGTCACCCTTTCCACGGACTGTCTAAAGGATTCAAATGCACTCAAGACAGCATCACTGCAAAAACAGACAATAGGAATCTGCCAAATTTTTAACGGTCAGACCTGAGCAAGACTGTCACAAAGACCTTACACTGTAGAGGGCTTCTCAATCTCCTTTAGCCCAGAGTATTACAATACAGCTAAACAGATCCTTCATTATGCCTTCTCAAAAGAACTTGCTAGTTAGACGTGTTCAGTGTATTCAGCTTCACTGACTGCTCTCACTGACTTTTTACTCTAACCAATTTTGATCCATAATTTTTCTTCTTGTCACACAGGAGAATAATCAGTGGTTAAAAGAAATCAGAATTTCTTCAACAGAACTAAAATGGTATAATTGTATCTGTCCTGACCCTTCTGAAACCCACTGACTCACTTTTAAGTTACATAATTAAATATTTATCTCTAAAATAACAAAATGGAGTACTAAGCTAACTACTAACTTCACAGTCGTACAATATTCATAAAATAGCCGCACACACGTTAGTCTGTAATACAACCAAAGTGAGTAGGAAGAGGAGGGCAGACAAAGAGAATGCTCAGGATCACAAACCACCCAGCCACTGAGCAATTCTGCTTTATTGTACACAAAATGCCATTTTTGCATCTTTACATCATAAAGTCCATTGAGAATATGATGATGGAATCATTTAAATCCCACTGCTTCTTGAATTTTTATTTTGTACTCTGAAAAGGGAAATAAACCAAGTTATTAGATGAACAGCATGTTTGCTATCATACTGAGAAATTTAACTAAATTCCTTGATACATACATGTTATTCATTCAAAATAGTAAGATAATTAGGAAGCTAGCAGCAGATGTAGAGGAAAAACATGCAGGGCTGGCCTAAAAAAATCCTAACTGGAAAAGACCAAAGTTAGTAGTCATTGTGATGGGTTTATAATATTTAACAAGTGCTGTCTCAAAAGCAGAAGTGTTATACATCACACCTATCAAAAATCACAGCATCACTAGTCTGAAAGTGTTAACCAAATGAAGTAGTGCCTTGACTTGGATAGCAGATAACCCTGAAGAAACTATTTGCATTAGACAGGAAATACCCTATTTACCCGTGGACATGCCTATCCAGGCTGCAGACACGAGGTTCAAAAAAGAGGCCTTCTTGTGTTTTTTGGCCATCCCCCGCAGTTTACATTAACCCCTATCACTGCAGATTCTGACTGCAGACTACAACCTCCTGGTGCATCTCCTGTGCTAGGAGAATGCAGCCAGACATTTCCTACCAAGTTGCAGAGGCCAGGCTGGGGGCAGGATGTTTCTCACTCTGACCCGTTGCTGGTTGTTAACAGCTTGGGAGAAACTGGGGGAGCAGATGGAGGTGAGTCAGGATGCTAGATGCCATTTCCTCTGGAGCCTCCACCTCAGACTGGCGTGCTGTTTGCCAGGCTGTAGCACAGACATTGTCACAGGCAACGCTTGCCACTGCCTCTGTCCCTGATTTGGGAGCTAGGCTGGAGCTCTGTCACTGCTGCTCACAACATAAGCAGTAAGACTCAAGACACAAGAAGGTCGCTGGGGGACCTCCTCCTCACCTTCCCATTCCCCCTGATGGGGAACAATAGCCTTTTCCACATTTACACTGAACAGAGCAATCAATAAACAGACAACTTTTACCCAGTCAGCCTCTTCAAAAAAAACCAAAACAAAAAAACAAACAAACAAACAAAACACCAAAAAACCAAAAAAACCCCAAACCAAACAAAAAAAAACAAACCCACACAAAACCAATAAACATATGGGTTCTGTTCCAGCCATATTTCCTTTGAACAACATCCATTTAGACTCAAGGATTAACCACAGCCAATTCCTGAGGACATTTCTGTACTGCAAGGGAGCCAAGCATATATCCTGAGTTTTCTGCAACTCCAGTTGAAACTGAGGCCAGCAGAGTTCGGAATTTAGATAAAACATGGGAGTGGCTCCAAACTACAGACGAAGACCTGTTTGTCCAGTTACCTACCACAGTGAAACCCTGTTCACCTTCTCTCCAGCTTTCTCATTCTGTTTTCCCCTTAGACCTACCTCCTCTTGGGCTTTGGTTCTTCCTTGCTCAGAGCACCACTGTTCCTAACTTACCATGTATCTAGGAATCAGCAGGCCAGGATGATAAGCCCTACAGGCCTCTTCACAGCAGTGAGCACATACCCCAAATAGAATGGAAGGGAGCTTTACGGAGTGCTTCTCTTGGCTAAAAGAGTCTGCATGGTGCCAATACCCGCAAAGTCTCAGTGGGTTAAAGTATGCCATGTTTTGAAATTATGTAGTTACATGCAGCAGCCTAAAAAGCCAACTTCCTTGGTAGATACCTAAGAGACACCTCAAAAACGACCAATACATGGAAGAAAATAAGAAACTATTTCGTTGGCCCTGCTTCTTGCTTTGGAAGTTGTGCTTCATCTTCTTTTCAGCCTCTTTTACTTGCCTCTACCCATTAATAAAATTATGGTGCCAAGGCTACTTTCACATAAAAGGAATCAGAAATGTATTAAAACAGAATTCTACACAGCACCCTCTATCACATGAAACACTGTCTGCTTTGCACTATACTCTAGAGACTCGCCCCAGGAGAAAAGCCATTAAGAGACAAGGTCCAATAAATATTTTTCCTCCATTATTTTAAAATATTTTTAGGACAGTTTTAAGCTTTTTTTTTTCTTTTGTTTTTCACACCCCTCCCCCACTTCTTTTTTCCCCTAATAATCTTGAAGTAGAAGAATTCAATTAATCACATCCTAAAATTCAAGGGCAGGAGACAGGGAGCTGCTTGAAGGAGATCCATTTTACATGGTTTTACATTCCAATTCAGTAGTGCTCTTCTGGTTTAATCCCTAAAATAATGTATATTTACACCTGACTCTTTTCTCCTATAATTAAGTAGAAACAAGTAATTTTTACTCAAAAAAGTAGTAAGTCCAGACAGGACGGGACTGCTTCTTTCCATCTTTGATAAATCTGGTAGCTCTCATTCTCTCAAAACTAGGAAGCTGCACACCATGGATTAAATGTGTTGTCTTCAAACCTTTAGCACATACTACCAAAGGAATGAACAGGTAAGACAGTGTCAGAGCAAAACATCTGTTCGTAGGAAAACAATACAGCAGATCAAACACAGTAGGAAAAGAGTCTGAATTCTTCTATTCCTGCTTGCACAGGATTCCCACTTGGGCAGGGAGAAAAACAAAGGAGGCAAAAACATTTAAGGAGGATAGTCTTCAGAAGACATATGCTCCTACTAAGAACATAAAGTTAGTATTTAACTTCTTGAGAACAGAAGTGAGGATACACATCTACAGATTTGAAAGCACTGCAGTAATGAAGCACAGTTGCTTACTGAGCATTTCACATGTGAAAGAAAAAAGCTTCATCCCTTCTGCAGCACTTTGGCACTAACTGCTGTGGCTTATCTTGTTTCTTCATATAAATACGACAGCTCCCAAAAATTTGCAATGAATGCCTAATTTTAAACAATGAGATGTAAATTTGCATCTTTTCTTTATGGGAATCAATGCAAACAGGTCCTATTCCTTTTCCTTCTGAAGTTTTAAATAATGCAAGAGGCAATATTATATAACTAAAGTGTCACACTTTCCATACAAGAAACAAACACTTTGCAATTAATATTCTGTCCTGCCTTTTGTTTGGACATAAGGAGTTGGTAATGCTTAAGCAGTTAATACACTGGACTTGAGGGGGAAAAAAAAAAAAAAAACTTAAAAAAAATTAAAATCATTACTTAGAACAAAATGTGGGTGTTTGAAAACTATGCCCTTTACTGGTTAGGAGACTGAAGAGGAACAATTAAGTGGAAAGCATTCAACCTCAAAACTACGTCTGTTCCCACAAGACCTCTGGCAGCACCATCAGTGTCCCACATTTGAGCGTGCACACATTGACTGCGGCTCAGAAATTCAGTTTGCAAACAAAAGACCCTCCTCTCCTTACTGAGACCCACATTCTCCTTCCCTCCCACTGACAGCTGACCAAAAGTTTTTTAATTAAATCATAATTAAGCACTAGAAGCATTATTTTCCCAGGGGAAGGTGAAAAAAAATCCATTCACTGTGCCCATTCAGCTGTTGGTGTCTGTTGAGACTGCAGCAGAGGGCATCAGTTAACGCCAGCTATGGCGGCTTTCATGAAGGGGGTGTTTGTTCTGTAGGAACCAGACGTCTGCAAAGTTATGCTCAAATGTAAGCGACCAAACACTCCACAGCAATAATGTTTGGAGACACCGCTACACATATACCTGCAGCCAGCAAGGTGGCACTTCCCCACTAGCCATATGGAGCTGCAACAAATTAGGATCTGTTTGCACTGGAGTTCCCAAATGCAGTTACATCACTTCAGTGGCAAAACAACAAAAAACGGTTATAAAAAACAGGTACATCTGATCTAGCTTTTTTCCAAATTAAAATGGGTCTTATGTAATAGACATCACTACCAAGCATTATTTTTTTTATTTTAAAAGCTTCATGAGAAATTTAAAAGAAACAAAAAGAAGTATGTGCTGGCACATAGCTGACACTATTTACAAACACACATCAATTATTTCTTCTCTCTGCAAATTTTTATTAGATATAGAGTATCCACACTTAAATAAGTTAGCTGTGTATCTAAACTGGTATAGTCACATGAGCATATCTCCCCTCTAAAGATGAAGTTACATCACAGGACAAAAGTCTTCTTCTGGTTCAGAATTTCCCCAGAAGGAAATGAAAATGAACCATGAGAGTAAAACTGCCTTCTCCAACTGTAATTGTGTACTAAGAAAGCTGTGTCAGCAAAATTAGTTTAATACTAGCTCTGGCTCAAATTATCATCATTGTATAAAACCCAGCATGCAGACTAGGAGGGAGCAAACTTCAGCTCCACATGTCAATACACCTACTGAGGAGGGCAATCTAGTACACATGCAGATCATCACTGCAAAGTCACAGTGAGGTAATTGCAAATGTCTGAATAATCTCTAGTGAAGCAATTCAAACATCTTCAGGCATAGTCATGAGTGGGGATGACAACACAAGGCCTCTGACATACACTTACTTTTTTTTTTTTTTTTATGGTAACACTTAATCATCAACCACCACACATACCAGGAAAGATCAGATGATTTATGTGTTTCAGCTTGCTGCCACAGACCTGCACTATATATACATGCACATTTTTAGTATTAAAAATAGTGTGGCAGAGTATAGAGAAAAGGTTTCAGTGACGTATGCTTCACGTTTCAAGTGACTGGATTATTCAGTGAGGTAAGAAACAAATTATCTAGTCCATTGCAAATAAAGTACTGATAAAGCATTCATGTTATGTCATCAAACATCCCTCCCTTCTGACATGCTGTGCCCCTTTAGTGATCCAAGTCTGAATCACGAACACTGTGCAACTTTAGAATCCCTTTATCCTATCTGTTTCCTGCAGATCAAAACACCACAGTGCTGGGCTGCAATCTCATACAGGCCTTGAGAAGAGATGATGCATTATCCAGGGAAAGGGGAATCTGTCTCTGCAATGGTATATTTCAAGCTCCTTCCCACAGCTGGGGGCCCAGCACAACTAGAACACAATACGATTTTGAATTTATCCACATGGTTATGCCTAATGAAAATCCGGTGAGTGAAACTGGAAAACTAGTAGTATCATCCTAGCAAAAAACCCCAGTACACGTTCAGCACAACATACCTCCATTAATAAATCTGGCCCCCAAAATCCATTCATAGTATGTCTTTCCCAAGATTTCTTTATCTGAGAAAAGTCCTAGAATTTCCAGAATCAAGGAAGACTGATTTCTCATTAACAGCTCTTCTGGCCACTTCAGCAGTCAATAACACCTTAACTTCTCATAAAATCCAAGAACACAGAAATAAGACAAAAAAAAAAAAAAAAAAAAGCAAAATATGCAAAATTAACTTGTATACTTAGTACACTTTCTACCCTAGACTTAAATCTATTAATCTGTACATATCCTACAAGAACACAAAGAAAAGGCTATGTCCATCTTAAACGCAGTACAGAGTATACAACCAATTCATGACAACAACTTTTGCATGTACTTTGCCCGGTAAAAACACCCATAAAGGTCTATTTTACCACCAAGGTAATGTACTAATGTAGTAATTGCTCACAAATAGAAGTAGGTCACGGAAGATTCATGAAAGCAAATGCCAGTGACTCAGTGTAGAAGGAAGAAGAAAAGAAAGAAAATGAAGCAAGGATATGATTTATAGTGTGTAAATAGGTATGAGCTAATAGTGTGAAGAGGAATAATTTCACAATGAAGATCTGTTTAATTCACCCTGATGTGTCAAGAATGAAGTATCACATAAAATGACTAGTAAAGCAACATCCACTAAAGAGACAAAAAAGCAAGCTGTGGTAATTATAGTAAACATTCTAATTTTGAACACATCAGTTAACTTACTGCCCATGAGACACAACAGCAGCCACAGCTCAGCACCAGATCTAGCAGTGATACTGGCAGTAACGAGAACCACCTGAGATGCTACAGGAAATACTGCTTGTCAAACCACACAACACAAGACAGTTAACACCCATTTTTAAACTTCACTGATTAAACAGTATCTGCTCCAATACGAGCAGAACTGCAGATAATCTAAAGGAGAGGAAATCAAAGTGAGTGCATTGCTGTCAAGTGCTAAATTGTATTAATGTAGTACGTGCAGTCTTCGAGTTCTATCTTCTGGATTCACACAATGGCTTAAATACTTCAAGTTTTCAGTGCTTGAGTGTAGGGGTTTGTTGTTGTTTGGTTTGGGGTTTTTTGCTTTGTGGTTTGATAGTTTTTCTTGGAAGTTCATGTTTCAAGCCCTCTTTTGGCAATGGAAAGAGATTTAAGATGCAAGTATCTAAAATCAGACAAAATTAACTTCTACCCCTAAACACTAGAAAATGAAGTGCTAAACTTTTTACAGCAGTAACGAATTCCAAACAAAAAGGAACACTGGCTTGGATGCATATGGAATTCAACATTGCAAATACAGTCTTTCTTTTTAACACATCAATCTTTTCAAGAATTTTAGTATTACAGAATTAAAAATATCTCAAGATTTCATAATCCTACAAGAACATGCCTGTGTTGGCTTTTAAACTTCTACTAAAATTCCACATTGAAGCAGCAATGTTTGGGATAGCAGAAACATAACTGTGGAAGAAGTAAGTTGGAAAAGGAATTTGTCTCAAAGTTGTTGATGAGGCCAGCTGAAATCCTCCTACAAAAGGCAATTTTACATTAAACCTGGTGTTTTTTACATTATGAAGACTTTGCATTAAGTCTTCATAAGCAGTTCATTACACAAAAGCTGTTAACTTGAACAAGAACCATGAAATTTACATTAAAAACTTGAAAAAAAAAAAAATCATATATTATGCTTCAATGGGTACATTAAAAAAAATGGGATCCATGAGAAAATTTCCGCCCTTGTTCACGTATAACTTACATTATATACCACTAAATCACATTTCACAAATTCTCTAAGATATATTACTCTGCTAACAAGTCACTCTTACACCGACAAGGTAAAATCAAGAGTTTCCACACATACTGTATGCTGTACTGCCACAAGGTTAATGTCATCCTTACTATTGTGAGATTCACATCCATGACTCCACCACAGAAAGTGGTCTTGCAAATTACCTGTCATCTTAAAAAACATGGATGTAGAGAATGGAAAGCTGAATCTACAGTTTAGGATAAATTCTGTAGTTTTCATTGTTCCACTGAAAATGTGCTTTGGTATGACTTCCACACACTGTCCACATAATGGAGACAGGCTCAAGTAGAAATACAACACATGGCATTCTGTGGTCTTCTAACCCTCTCAGTAGGAGTAGTAAGGCAGAACATGCTGAGAATTTGAACAGTAATTCTTCAGTTCCTGCTTTTTGAAAAATAGAAGCCCCGAACCTCTAATTTGGTTCAGTGGTTTAATCAAACATTAGATTTCCTATTAGCATAAGCTTTAGCTCTGCTTTTCAAATAGTTTTTACAAATGACCTCAGACTACATTCAGCTTGAAAGCCAAATGTAGGCATACTTCTCAAAGACAAATTAACATCAGCAAAAGCCATTTTCTCAAATGTCTTCAGTATAAAAGAATTGAGACATTTGTTGGTATTATCCTTTCTTCAAATTCTAACTGCAAAAATTACCACTTTGAAGACAAAAATTTAACAATAAAGCAAAAACATGAGTCAATTTTAATATAATCATATGTTTTCTAATAATCTCCCTTCCATAAATCCATAACTAAACATTAAATCAAAATGATTTTTCAGTCTTTCAAAAACCTCAAGAAAGTCTGTACAGGTAGGTAATGGCAGCATACAGTTCAGAAGGGCTAGACAACTAGTTGGATGTACATATGGGTGTGTAACCAATTAAAAAGTGACTGATTGTTTTCTCAGACTACCTTACAGAGTTCTGACTTGTTTTTATGGGGACATATAATGTCTTGCCCTATTGTGACTAGCATAAATTTAGCTGATACAGAAAAACAATGACAATGAAATATTAAAAAATTACCAATTAAAAAAAACCCCCAAGATTCTAGTTGGCAAACTGACTTACAACAATTTGGTGAAAAAGAAATGCAATCTCATCATCTCTTCCTTCCAAAGTGCTTCATTAGGACCCACACAACAAGTGGAGACTACTTACTGAGAGATGCAGATTCTTTTTTTCCTTTGTATTTTACAGAGAAATACCATATCTCACTCTCCTAATTTTTTTTTTTTCCAATAATGAAACTCAAACACAAGAATAGCAGCTTCATATCTATTTAACACAGGACAGGTCTCATATCATTCTGCAAAAATCGATGAACTCCCAAGAGTTTCTGTAACATTGAAGCTGGACTAACTTTATATTACTTATAGTTCTACATGTGATATTACAGCTTAGCCACTGAAGCATTTCCCACTCAGGGCTCTAAAAAGAACTTGTAGTAATAATAATACCAGAAAATAATATTCTGCTTTTAAATTCTGACTACTCCATATGTTATACTAGCCATATTTTTGAAATAGATAACGCAGTCACTCTCTCCAAAGGGCAAATTCTGATCTTCCTATTCACTAATGTCTCCCAGCACACTTTACCACAAGTGGCAAAGCAGAAACATGTCATTCACCAGTGCTGGAGACAAGAATCATGCTGCAATGCGATACGAAGCCACACATCACATCCTTCGTAAGTCTAGCTTCAATAGCCCAAATGCCTGCAGCCATACCACCTCATGCTGTGATTTTTTTCACATCCTGGGCTATGCAGCACTGGGCTAACTAGCTGCTGCAGGAAATGATGATCACCTTCAGTCAGAGCTAAGCACACACCCCAGCACGGTGCTGCAGGGCACATTGCTGTTTCACCGATGAATCCAGGCTGCCAACCACATGAGATCATTAGAGATCATTGCTTTGAGTAAGCATAAGGGCAGTCAAGCACACACTTGTGAAGAGACTTACTGAACATTCTGAAACCCAAATCAACAGAATGTGTTTTCTTAAGTCCTGGGTTGCTCTTCAAGATCTCAACAAGCTAACTGAAGAAAAAGTCTAATTATTTTGACAGCATATTTGTGTTAAGCAACCCCCTGATTACCTAAAACTTTTCTCCACCAATGCTTAATTTAAAACCAGCACATCTTGGAAGGGAATTAAAAAAAAAACAAACAAAAAAACCCAACACCTTCCCAAACTAATATAAATAAGTCTGTATCTGTAACACACTATATATGTACAATTCACCAATCAAGAGGACTTAGGATCTCTGACAATAAAGTATGATGAGGATGACTTCAGATTAAATTCAGCACAGGCCAAGTGTAAAAAGTAAGTAAATGACATTGGTAATTTTGTTAAAAGGGTATCACCAGTAAAGATACAAAGAGAAGCATGGAAGTTCATGGTATTTGTTAAGGCGAACAAGTAGTTTTTTGCAGCGTTAACTACACGATCTCTACGATGGTATGGCAAAGATACTTCATTGCAAAAATCTAGTTTGTTATGACTTCACATACTTGTGAGGCACAACAAATGTGCTTAACTAAGTACCACAGACCACGATAGGAACCGGCATCAGATGTAACTAACTAGGAGCCCCATGGTGTGAGCACTTATTGGTTCCAATAATTGTTTTGCAATTATGTCACTTGTTTTCCACCTCTAGTTTAGCTCATTCCCAGAATGCTTTTCTAGTTAGCCAAAGAAACAGAAGTGACCAAGGATTTTACAGAGGCAGCGAGGCCCTCACTTTGCAAAGCCTTTCTGCTCCGCAACAGTTTGTGGCCACAGTAAAGATTAGAAGTCAATTTTACACATTCAAGCGACTAAATCATACCCTCAAGATACAAAACAAGTATTTTAAATTTTAAAAAGTACCCAGTGTAATTCAATACAGTCATTTTATAAATTCAGTGTGCTGACAGAAGGGAAGAGAAAAAAAAACATTAAGCCTCAAGCATAGAGACTACTGTCTTACAGCGTTACAGGAGGGTACCTTCCAGCTTAGTTCAAACACATCAAATCAATTAAAATTAATCATACATTAGGCTTGCAATCATTCATGCTTGAAAACTTCAGTAACTGCTAAACTCACCAAATACGTTAACACTATTGCCCTTTTTTTTACGTCAGAATTAACATACAGCAAATGTGTGGAAAAATAATCTGCAGTGTTGTTTTCTATGTATCTTTTATCTTCTAGAAGGACATATGGAAAACGAAAACTGTATGTGCTCCTATGTATGCCCCTACAGCCATGTGGTTATTACTTCCAGCCAAAATGAATCAACTATGCTACTACAGGTAGAAATAACTGTGCTTTTTGGTTGAGAAATCTTTGGAATAAATGATAAATTTGTTGCAGATGCTTTTACTCAAGATTTTATCTAAAAATAATGAATGGATTTTTCTCTTTGTTCTTCAACACTGAACAATGATTTCAGACTGTAGCCTTCCTCCTTTAAGATGCAATGGAGTGCATTTGCAGAAACTCTGAAAAAGTAAGAGTAGTCAGCTTTGTCTCAAGACTTCTAAAAAAGTATTTTGAGAGAAGATCGGTCATAACTGAAGAAACCCCATTTTTTCTACTTCGAAGAACAAAACCACTTGGGTCCATCTTGTAGATGAAGCATTATTACTTCTCATGGATGCAGTTGTGCTCTAAGTCCTCATTGTTCTCCATATCACAGGAACACAACAAATGACTGCCTCCACTCCAAAGAGCTTACACAAGCCCAAAAACCCAGGCCCAACACATGGACATGACAAACATCTCCAGCAGGTTAGAATAGGGTGTGGATGAGGCAAGGTGACAGAAAAGGGTGTGCTACAATTTTTGGCCATCAGGAAGAGTAATCACCTCACTACTCATCCAGCCCATTAGCCCATTAAGTAATTTAAGGTTTCTATTTGCATCACAGCAGAAGGATGCCTGAAGAAGTGATGTTCATAAAGCATAAAACCACCATTTCTGCAGCCTTTGTTTTTGTTTGGAAAATGTCTCAGGTCTTATGAGCAACACAGTCAGAGGGTTTGAGAAAAAGGAAAAAATGTGGCACTGGTAAAAAAACTACTTCAGTAGCCTCATAGTCACAGCCAAGTCATAAAGACAGGAACAAATTCACCTTTTACACAAGTTTCCTTTGTTTTTTAAGTTTTTTATGCGGCAACAGTAGCTCTTACTTTTGACGAGACTTAGAGGTATACATTGCCTAATAAAAGTAGAAGCTAGTAAATCAATGGAAGTTGTTACCATAAAAAAAAAAAGACAATTAAAAAGCAAACACCTTAAAAACAAAAAAAATCTGATACTGCACAGGTTTTATCCTTAGAACATGAACCACTACATTGCTTCAAAATCTTAATATAATGAACTGTCTTTTAACTACTTGGACTTCAAGTCCTATACTCACTTGTCCACATTTATCTTATACAGGTGTACTGATAATATTTTCTGCCTTTGCCCTAAGGATGGTTACCGTCAAGTGAAATCATCAACTCATGGTTTATGAGTTTAGTATTTACAGAATCTTGGTACCTATTAGAAAAGTGGTTTCATAAAATAACACAAATTTTGTAGGAACATAACCCTACAGCACAAACTGTTCAGGTGAAATATCTATAAATATATGAAAACTAGAATGAAAACTACATCTCTGTTTTTACTTTTGGTTGTGCAGCATTATGTGCATTCCTACTGTGACTTCAAAGAGGCCACTATGTAATGCAGAACAAGCCAGTTCTCAAACTCTAATCCTTCCTCTAACATGAAAAATGCCTGTAATTAAAAAATTATGGTTTTTCATATTATCTTTTCCATAAAACTGGGCAACACACTGACTTTTGTAATTCTGTATCTTCTGTTACACGCATGTTTAATATGCCTACTTATTTTGGAATAGCAACACCTTTGCATAAAAAAAATAATGCTTAAATTGTAACTTCAAATCATCTGAAACTTGGCAGATACTCTAATATTCTACAGGCATATGCTAACCCCATACTAAAACAATGTCCTGGATTTCTAATACGCACTGGGTGTTCCTGCCACATGTTCCAGTCCATACTGCATGTGCTTTACTTCATTCCTCTATCTGTTTTTGCAATGATCTGACTGATTTACCTACAACCTGGGAGCAGCTCTACAGATAACTTAAGAATCTCCATTAACAAGACCAATGGGACACTTGCCTCCTGCTGCACTGCAGTCTCCCAACAACACTTCAGCAGGACACAATCCTTCATACAACTCCCACACCCTTCCATCTTTTCAGACAGTCTGTCTCACCTAAGAGAGAAAAGCAGCAGACAACGTCCCCCCACCAAGTCCTTATACACATCCTACACTCCCACAGGGACCTGAGCCAAGCACTCCCACCACACAAAGAGGCCAGACCATGCTGTCAGCTTGTCAGCCAGCTTCCTGGGGCAGGTGTCTTTTAGAAAACAAAATGCTATTGTTCCCGCAGTATGACTTGAAGGGAAAATTAATTTTTCCATACCAACTGAGGCAGAAAACACTGACAGTCCTTTGGATTTCTCTTTAGATTGTTTCCTTCTATTAATATCCATCTGGTGACCCTTGGACTGGATTTAGGCAGTCACAGTCACAAAGAACATACTGAACACTTTCTGCATTTATAAAAAGACTGTTCCAATGTCTCTGAGGCTATTACTAAGGTTAGTGTGAGAAGACAATATCATCAGCAATGAATTAGTAGTGGCAAAGCACAGCTCCTCTTGTTAAGGGACAACAAGGAACAAAAGAATGTTGGCCTGAACAGTGTTAAATCTCTCAGATTTTGGTAAACTTGTCAATGATTAAACAAACACTTTACCTTGTCTGGGATTTGGAATTACCAAATCTCTAACACTACTACTCTGTGTCTTGTTTCCTGTAGACTGTCAGAGTGGGTGAACCTACTGGTTTCTTCTTGCCTTATAATTTATGAATCAGAAGAAGGAAACACATGATGGCTAAAAGGCAGTAATTTGTTGATAATGCTGAATGCTTAGGTCTGACCCAAACAATTTGCATATTTTAAAAAGTAACCTAGTATATTCATATACTCTAGTATGTTTTGTATTTCCGAAAAAGAAAAAGAAAAAGAAAAAGAAAAAGAAAAAGAAAAAGAAAAAGAAAAAGAAAAAGAAAAAGAAAAAGAAAAAAGAAATCTTGCTCTTCTAAGATTTGAAAAAGACACAGAAGAAATAATGTGAAGATACAATTTTTAGACTTAAAAAAAAAACCAAAAAAAACCAAACCTCCCCCCACCAAAAAAACCAACCGAACAAACAAAAAAAACCCCAACCAAACAGGAAGAAGTTTCATTTTTCTGTTTTGAATTTTTTCCCGCAGACAGAAATCATAGCCTTGAAAAAGATGATAATATTTTGACATTTGACAAGACAGAATAACACATCTGAGACACAACCAAGCAGCAAGGGAAAACGAGACAGAAGGTGTATTTCCCAACAGAACTGTTCTCCAGTTAGTCGTACGTCACAGATGGGGAGCAAATGCCTCCAAACACAGCACTTCAATCATCAAAACATGGCAGAATGGCCAGGGATGAAGCCCAAATCACCAAGCCTAAGATAAGGGAAAAAAAAACCATACAATGCAAGCTTACTTTAAAAAGTGTTATGTATCTTTGTTCATTATGTGGGTAATGCAAAAAGGAAGATGCTCTGGTAAGACCTGACTGTACAGTGAACTGACATAATCATCCTTTTGCGTGGGGTGTTCACAGACAAGGTGAATAGAGCATATTGGACTTGTCTGACTGCTTTTGCTTCTACTATTACAGCACTTATGGAAATTCCCTTGGCATACCCATGAGTAAGAACGAGCTAGACAGGCCCACAGTCACTGAAAAGGCAAATCTGTAAAACAAACATGCACAATCTACTTTTTATAAGTTAACTCTGACAGGGTTAACAGTATTATTACAAAGGATATTTGTTAATTACAACTTCTCACTGAACAGCACTTTCTGATGAAGGAGATACTAACAGAGCATCCTCCTTCCAGTTTCCCAAAAAGGGAATAAAAAAAGCCATGTATTTATTTATATTGTGAAAAACATTCCGAAAGCATTTTCTGATAAACACCAAGAAAGCTATTGGTAGAAGCATATCTAACTTCTTATCATCAGTATACAACTTCTGTTTCATCAAGGACTGAATTGTTAGGTTTATGTCTGAACCACGTAAAATCTGTGAAGACACACTTATCAACTGAAAATTCCAATAAAGATTGTTGCTTTTTCTCAGTCAGCATGGACAGGAAACAGCCACGACTCAAGGCAGAACTTCACTCATTGATATAAACCAACATACTGTTAGACATATATATGTTACAAATAATTCTGTCAAGAGAATAACCAGGGAACCTACATATTATGTGGATACATGTCCTCTGAATCACAACACTACATCTACAATCCCCCTGCAAAATTTTCAGCACTCATACTCCATTTGCTCTCCAAACTCCCTTTGAAGCAGGATTCTGTTCAAAAGCCTATGACAAATTTCATACAAGATGGGGGACCAGCAGCCCGGAGAGGGAAAACTGACAAGGTACTGCTCCCAAATGCATGCAAGAAAGCAAGGGAAAAATAAGGAAGTCTACCTTATTGCTTCAGTTATCCTTGAGTGCCTCTTAAAACGACTGCAGGTGATAAGTAATAGGAGACAAGTACCACCATTCAAACAAAGTAACTTTTAATTTACTAGCCCTCTCATGGTGAGATCTGGACCAAACCAATAGCCACAAAATTACCTAAAAAAAAAGACTCAGATGATATTGAAATGCTACACTAGTTTGAATTAGTCTAGTTAAAAAATTATTCTCGTTCAACCCCTCTGGCATGGCAAAGACATCACATATACTGATACATATGAAAATAAGACATAAAAACATTGATACTTTCTCTCTGATCTCATGGCAGGTAAGTTTATATTCATATCATGTCTGCCAAAATAAAAAAATAACAATTCTGTCAGATACATAAAAATTATTCAGACTGATGTAGTTCCTTATTGACAAACAAAAGAAGAAACTGTTTGTTCTACAACTTACCACCTTGTTGCCTTGAGAGAAAACATGGTTTTTCCTAACCCCTGGAACACATTCTGGAATACTCTAATCAAGTACTAAGAGAACTGAAGGTATATACATTTTCATCCAACTAAATTATTTCAATGCTTAATACTTCACATTGTTTGTTTCAGCAAATAAGCAGCAACAGGAATGGCATTCCTTCAATCAACATCCTTGACTTTAGACAGGACTGCCTTAGACTATCCACCATTAACACCGATTTTTAATTTGCTTATGTGTAAAAGCTTAAACCAACTGTTTTTATAAATCAGATTATATGTATTCTTAGTTTTTCCATACTTATTTGGATGTTAATAATTATGTTTTAAACCAGTCCAGTCAGAACAGACACTTTGATCATATAAATATATAGAAAGTAATTTCCCTTCCTGTAAGCAGTGCCTCATTTGACATAATTTTCAAATTTTTTTTGAGGGGGGAAAACAAAATTCACAGTAGGTAGCCTTGTAAAAAAATATTTTTAATACATTATTTCAAGCCTAGGTTAAAATCAAATGATGGAGATCAAAGGCAGGCTATTACACACTAGAACATCTACATTATTATTGCACGTACAGAAAAAATGTACAGGTGGGATAAGGAAACCACACCAGTTTTTACTCTCTGATCATCAAAATTGAACATGCCCGCATTTCACGGGAATAAAAGATTCTACTTAAAGTTACAGTGTTTTACAAACACTAGAGCATGGTGGTTTTCCTTATTTCTAAACGCTTATGTAGGGAAGACCATTGCTAACTGAAAAAAAAGATGAAGAAGTTGATATATTTATTCTTATGGTCATATATATAACCCAAATATTTTTATACTCATCTGTCAGTGGCAGGATATCACTAATGAGCAGACTGGAGTTGTGAAGTCTCTCTATTGACTAGATTAATCTGGGAACTGTTCTGGTTTACAGTACTTCTGACTATGTTCACATTTACTGGGAACCATGCCAAATGGAGTTTTCTAGTTCACTCCTATGAGTGTTTTAAATAAAACCACACAACTGATCTACCATGAGATTCAATGCTGCACTGAAGTGTGTTGATTTTTTTAGTTTCAGCTTTTTTCAGGTGGAAGAGTCTACTGAAGTAAAACCTAACTAATACAATAGGTATCAATAGTATATAGAATATGTGCTGCTTAAAAAGCAAAATAGACTGAAATATTAGTGTTGGCAAGTTTGCAGTCTAAGAAATGGATAGAAAAGTGCCAAGTATATTAAGTGAGTGATGTCCTTAAATATCTCTGCCCATGTGCATTTAAGTACCATAAAATGAAGTCAAGTAATGATGCACAGTGTTATGCAATAACAATGCACAATGTTATGCAGTAAACCCTTGATCAGATGAAATTCTGTATATGACACTTGCATATTATGACTATTCAAAATTTTATATATTAATACCAGATGGTGGGGGAAGGGAGAAGAGAATGGGGAGTGCTTTAAAATTTCACAATGACTACAGTTAGTGAATTTTCAAAGGAAAAAAAATCCTCTGTAAAGTTCTCAGGAGAAAATCCAGAAGCCATCACTGAATGTAACACAGTGTGTTGAATTAGGCTGAATCAAAGATATGTGAACTTTCTGATTTTCCTCAGATATGCATCTCTCCTGGTGCCATTCCAGCGTTCCTCCAAATGAATCTAGCTCCTACTAAACATTTTCTAGTGACAGCTAACATGACAGCTTGATCTAGGTCTACAGCCTATCATGTGACAATATACACAGAACTACCACATGTAACGATCAGTTTTACATCATTTTCAGTGTGATCCAATTAATAAACTTCATTTTAAATGTTCAACCTAAATCAGTTAGCAGTTATCTTCATATACGAAACACTGTAGCTCAAAATATTGAGTGATTTCACGTCCATAACTAACAAAATCATTAACATTCCTGCACAATGACATATAACAAATTCACAGAATCACAGAAAGGGTAAAGTTGGAGCCTGAGGACCACAGTGGGTTATTGGTGGATCCTCCCTGCTCAAGCAGGGTCATCCTAGAGCACATGACACAGGATTGTGTCTGGGCAGTTCTTGAATATCTCCAGTGAGGGAGACTCCACAACCTAGCGAGGTGTGATCTGTTCATAGGTATTATCTGTTCCACTGCTTGCTCCCCTGCACAGTAAAGAAGTTCTTCCTCATGTTCACGTGGAGCTCCCAAGGCATCTGCCCACTACCTCATGCTACTGTTGAGCACCTCTGAGAAGAGCCTGATCCATCCTCTTCACACTTTTCCTTTAGATATTTACACACATTAATGAGGTCCCCTCTCAGTTCTATCTCCTTGAGGCTGGACAGGCCCAGATCCCTCTGCCTTTCATCATAGGAGAGGTGCTCCAGACCCCTCATACTATTTATTGCCCTCCACTGGATCCACTCCAGGAGCTCCATGTCACTCCTGTCCTGAGGAGCCCAGAACTGGACACAGCACTCCAGCTGAGGCCTCACAGGGGCTGAGTAGAGGGGCAGGATCACCTCCCTTGACCTGCTGGCAATGCTCTTCCTAGTGCCCCCAGGATACCATCAGCCTGCTTGGCCACCAGGACACACTGCTGGCTCATGGACAGTTTGCTGTCCACCAGGACCCCCAGGTCCTTCTCTGCAGAGCTGCTCCCCAGCAGGTCAGCCCCAGCCTGTGCTGGTGCCCAGGGCTGTTCTCCCCCAGGTACAGGACCCTGCACTTGCCCTTGTTGAATTTCACACGGTTCTTCTCTGTCCAAATTCATTGGAAACCTCTGCTTTTCTGACCACTGTTTCCAGCTTTGACAAAGAGCTACTAGAGGCAAGCCCATCAGCTGGTATGTGCAGCCACACAAGCTGGTACACAGTTTCTCACTAACAAAAGTTTGAAATTCAGAGACAAGAGGTGCAGCAGAAGAGGCAACTATTAACCACTGCATGGGTGAGTTTCTGTGTGCTTAAAAAAAGTTTGAGAAGGATGTGCCAAAGTCTAATACAGCAAGAACTGTAATGACTGCAGAACATCAGTAGCAGATGTAGGCTAAATACAACAGAATGGATCTGTGTGCCCTGTGCCTAGACCATGTGACATGCCCCAACAACCACAGTTTATGAAGGTATGTCTGAACTACTAGCCTTTAAATTCTCTGAGTAAGAAAAACAAAGACTATCTCCTACTGTGTCACAGCAGACATTAACCACGACAGTGGAAAAAAAAAACCTATTACAGCTTCTTTCAACATGTTCCAGCACTTTCTTAAGCTTTCATTTTGCTCATGTTCAGCTTTCCTCAGGCTGTCTACAATAAGATCCTTTGGTCACTTCTTAGTGATCTTGACATATTTCAAGTAAAATAACACTTTATCAGAGTGAAAACAAAGCAAAAAATAAGAATATGACCAGAGGAATCCTCACCAGTCTGGGTGAAGCTAAGAAACAATGTTGGCTCATTCAGACTGTAAGCAGAACTTGAAATACATCAATTGCCTGAACAAAAAGAATGGTCATTTAAACCAATCAGAATAAAAACAACACATTCTGTTTGAAGCTGAGACTGTAAAACTACTGCCCTAGCACACAGTCTTTACTGTGAATGAAAGGAAATACAATCATCAAGATACATTAACACTTCACTAGGTAGTAGAGAAAGCAATGTGATCATTAGTCCAGCAGATTAACTTCTAACAAAACATATTCAGTGACAGTGTGTTTTGAAAGCACAGATCACCTGTGCAGATGTACCTCTTAATCCCCCCCCCCAGTTTTGGGATAACAATCTTCTCCAAACTTACTCAACATCTATTAGAATAATAGTTCCTCTCTCTCATGTGTAGGACTACTACCACACTCCCAAACACACATTAAAAGCAATACAAATACACCAGAAAGAAATACTTTTCAAACAAAGTTTGAACTGATGTTTACTCTTATGTAACAGAAGAAAAATAATTCCTTGGGAACACAGATTCAACTGACATCAACACAATTCCACATTTTTGTGACTGTTTTCATATAAATAAGTTCGCTTTGTTTTCTTATGTTATCAACACGACCACTTTTAACACCTGTTATTAAATAAAACAAGCCATTTATAATATACATACTTATAGTACACTCCGTTGACAAAGTTAAAAACCAAGATCTACCTAAGAACCGATAGCAAGAGTTTACACCATAATCTTAACATCACTGCACCTACTCAAACTACCAAACCAGAGAAGTTCAAAAAACCTGCTTTTCCAGGAAGCATGCTGTCACAAAACCTAACAGAACTACACAGTTGTACAACAAACTACTATGTTCTCTCTGTTTCAAATAAAAGTTGTAATTTTCCTCTGGTTTTAAGGTTTCAGAAAGGTTACGAACTGTCAGAACACATACCTGATGATTGATGAATATTTTAATCTCATACCATGAAAGACTCACTACCACTTCAGTGACTGTACACAAATAAAATTAAGTTTCAACACAAATCATCTATGAGTCTACTTTGGCTCAGAGGCAACTGGGCAAGCATTCATGAATTCATGCCTCTGGGAAAAAAAAATCCCACTCTGACTCAAAGGAAGAACAATTGTAGTAACATTGTTTCAGTGCAACTACCACAAAGAAGCAAGAAAAAAGGACACACACAAAAAGGATCACTGGCTTGTCAGTTTTGTAAAAGATACACAAAGATCAGACACAAAGAGGGAAAGTGTCAGGGGAGAATCAAATATGTATCAAAGAACAATGCAGAAAGTACTTAGCTATTTGTCCATGTGAAGAAATGAGTATCTGTACACATTTATCCACTTGTAAACCTACACTGCAACTTCCGTAAATAGATGTCTACACATAGACAGAGACCCTATCTCACTAGTGCTCTAAATGCAGCACACATGTTTCTTCACTGTAAAAGCACATCGTATAATCCATGGCATTTACAGGCTCGGGGATTTGAATAAAAAATGCCTCCAATTTATAATTCAAGGTAATTTTTCTACCTGCCAGTCCTGAAAACTCACTCCAAGACTTGAAAGTCAGGCTGTGATATTTCTTATTCAGGTGTCACTTCCCAAAGAGCTGCTTTAACTGAAATTCAGTTAAGTTGGAAAACTCCCCCTGAAGGAGAATATCTCTTCATTCTTTACTTCTTAGAACCTCAAAGAAAGATAAATTATTACATCAAGTAAGTCTATACAAAGAAACAAAATTCATAGTATTAACAGACAATTCTCATTAACCCAAGTGTCAAGAAAGTAGGGTAGTGATCTTAAAAACAATAGGGTCTAGCATGCCACAAGAATTTGGTAGCAGAGGTAAAAATAAGTAAACAGGCAAAAGGAACAGAACTGAGAGGCAAAAATGCCCAACCAAACCATAAAATTAATGCTCTTAAATTGGCAAGGAGTCCCAAAGCCAACTGCGGCTATAACCAGAAACGCTTCTTCAGAAGTTTTCATTAAGTACTTCGGCATGCGCCAGGCTAGACAAGCTCCGTAGACAGTGTAACTATTAAGAAAAAACTCTCTTCCATCAGGGGACCCAAAACTTTCACTTAAGCCCAGAAGGAGATTCAGATGACAGGAACTAGACTCCCTTCAAGTCTTACTCCATAACCTACTCTTTAGGAGTCTAAAATGCTTGGGAAGCTATACAACACACGAGCGGCTACCATCAGCACTCTTAGAAAGAAAAGGAAGGCATCCTGTGGCAAGTTAAGCAAAGCAAGCAGCAGCTCTTCCAGTCTTTACATTCATCTGCATCTACAGCTGACTGAGCCTGTGAAGATAGTGCAGGTTGAGATACAGCTCAGAACACGTAAATTGGCTATTCATGTATGTTAATTAATACAAACCCATTTCTACAGCAGAGTTAGGACAACCTGTGCTGTCCATACTGGGTTTTATTCTTCTGACAGATGTATTGCTCTGTAAGTTTTATATCTTACATTAGTAAATGAATTACCAGTATAGAGGGGCAGAGGGAAGGTCCATCTTTAAGAAGAGAGCGGAAAAAATGTGTGGTCAGCCTTCCCCAGGAGACATCAAGAGAACAGATGCTGAGTTCCCACCACTCAGAAGGTAGAACCAACCTGACAAAGCAGGGTATCTGGGCCCAAAAAGAGTAAGTAAGCAGCCTTGAAATTTCAAGCCTGGCTTTTTAATTTCACAAGGCTGTGACACACTGATTCAGCTACAGAGAGGCTATTAAATATTGAATATCCCTATAATACATGAAACCTAACTGCATATATGGCATATACTATTCACTGGTATACCATACATGTGATATGCTGAGATAACATTCAATATTGCTTTAAAAAGTCTCTCAAATATTTCAACAAAAACAGTACAGCATTAAATATGTTAGAAAAGCAGGAAGGCATCCAAATATACAAAACAAAGAAATCAGTGGTACACATTTACTTCATGCTTCTTGTGAATTCTACAAAGTCTGTCCTCCTCAATCTGCCACACAGACATACATTTATAAAAGGTATTTGTCTGCACACAGTTACAAAACCAATTTAAGTAAGAACAGTGAAGACAACTAAAAAAAAAAAACACGTCTCAGCAGAAAATAATATATAAGGCCTATTTGGATTCTCAGTTAATGCTAAGTAAGAGTAAAAAAAAATATTTACAGGAGAGGGATAATAATTATAAAATAACTCAGCATTTTTGGCCACCCCAAGTAGGAGACACAAAAAATGTATCTTTACTGCAGGGACAGTTTTTTCATTGATGTGAAACACGTCACCTGTTTTTTCCATTTTAAACTTTCTGCCATTAAACAGACAGTCGTTTCCTTCCTTTTGAAAAAGAAAAAAAAAAAAAAAATCAGACCATAAACTCTTAAGGCTTAGGAAAAGCCAACTTTGCTAAGCCTCTATCCTGTCTGCTTGCTTTGTGCCAGCTCTTTAGCCAGCAGAAGAAAGATTTTATGCATGTTTTCCAAAGATAATACATAAGCCAATATTCAAGGTACTTTCACAGTCAAGCATACAATAATATAACACCACACCTGGTATGTCTCAAAATGGCATAAGGGGTACTAGTATACAAAGTTACGAACTTCTATACATTTTTTTTTCCTTGTGATAGGGACATATTCTTAACAAAAAGGGACACCACAGCGCAAAAAGCGACCATGATGTGAAAGTTTGTCAGTCTTTTGCGCATTGATGGCACAGCCCTTCATCTTTCACTTAGCATTTACTATTTCCAAGCCTTTTTTCCCTCTCCTGACAATAATGAAAATGCTACAGAAATAAAAATGGCCATTCCTGTACTAACAAATGCTAGCTAGCCTGTTTTAAAAAAAGTAGGTATGCAAACCTGTCTCTTTAAGAACACCGAACAAAGTAGGCTATCTTGAGTTGTCCATCTAAAGAATATCTGTTCCCAATAAAAGGTCAAATACTTGAGAGCAAGCTGAAAGTGTGTTTAAGGGGGGAAAAAAAGCGGAGGGTAGAAAGGCTGGACAAAAGAAAACAACATCTTATAAATCGAGACAGAGTAATACGCAGTGCCAGGTTTTAAAAAAGCACCTCCAAGGGCCTCAAGGAGAGGCTCTGGGCTCTCGCAGCTCCAGCCCAGGAGCAGCCAGGAGGCCGCGGGTCCCGACGTCTTCCCAGGGCCCTTCTGCCGAGAGCAGGAAACCCAGCGCCCGCTCCCCCACACCTGGGCGGCCGGCCTGCCTTACCTCTGAGTCCGGCGGAGACGGCTGCCTCGCCGCAGGTGGGGCAGCGTGAAGTTGGAGAGGAGCGTCCAAAGACCGGGATCCGACATATCCATCTCAATGCGTTGGAAAGCTTAAAAACTCAGTGCCATAGAGGAAGAGGAGGAAGGGACAGCAGCCCTGGGAGAGAGAGCGGGAAGCCAGCCAGCCTCCGAGGGGGCGGAAGGAGAGCAAAGATAGCAGCAACTCGAACCGACAGAAACTTTTCCGTGCGGCTGCTCCGCGGGTGCCGCCCCGCCCCGGCCATTGGCGGCCGCGCCGCTCCGCCCGCCCACCGCGGGCCAGAGCCCCCCGCCCGCGCGGAGCCCCGCGGGGCACCCGGCACGGCACCGGCACGGCACCGGCACGGCACCGGCACGGCACCGGCACGGCACCGGCACGGCACGGCACCGGCACGGCACCGGCACGGCCGAGCCCCGCGGGGCAGCGGGCACCCGGCACGGCACGGCACGGCACCGGCAGAGCAGAGCCCCGCGGGTCAGCCGGCACCCGGCACGGCACCGGCACAGCCCCCGCCCGTCCCCCGCGGGTCGGAGCCCCCCGCAGAGCCCGCCGGCTGCGCTCGGAACTGCTGCCGACCGTAAGGGAAGGACCAGTGACGCTCGGTGCAGTGCACGGTGTACGTGTGTCACTGCCAGGGCTTCTACCTCTCCCGGGACAACTGACGGTGCAGGTACTTAATTACCGTTTGTCACACTGGCTACCTGCCACTCCAGACACCAGGCGTTTGCCACGGAAAGCTGGGACACCTGCCTCCCTCCATACCAGCTACCTCTTTTGAGAAAGCTACCCTGAAGCACAGGCTGGCAAAAGAAGAGTACAGAAAGGCTCCGAGTACCTTTCCCACTCAAAACAGTGACCTAATCCCTCAGGTGCTTTGACTCATTTCCTCCCCTCCCCCCCCCCTCCTCCTTCCAACTTTCTTCCTTCGATTCCCTCTTTGCCATTCCCCAACTGCCTCCCAGCTCAGCTGGTTTGCTTTCTTGACTCCCACCACCCAACATTCCACCTTCACTTCCCGTTTTAGCCTCTCTGCTGACTGGTCTCCTCAGTCTTTTCATACCTAATTCCAGCATCACTCTCAAGCTCTCTCTCTCTCCTCTCTCCCTCTGCAGCTCTGACTAGACTGGCATTTTTCCTGTATCTCTGCAGTATGCAAATAAAACTGTTTCTAAAATTATTACTCTATTACCTTGTCAGTCTGTAATGTCTTAACTCCAGCTGTTGAAAGCAATGATGGTCAGGTATAGGAAAAAATACTGTGGATTCAAAAATTAGGATGTTTCTTTTAACGTACTTAAAAATTTCCACTTGCCTTTTTTGTTTATCTGAAGGTCACAGAGCAGAGCTGGCAGGGCTCACATGACACATGGGATGAGACAGCTCTCATGAGACAGCCCCCAATCTAGTTAGCACCAAAAGCCTTAGTACAAATCCCCAGCAGACACCATTTACTGACATGCCACAGTAAACGTCAGTTTAACAGTGATCAAACACAAGAGAATCATCAAACACTTCTTTTTAAAGACATCTTAATTTTAGAAGAGACAATTTCCATGTAAGAAGGGAAAACAGCCTCATCTAGGTCTCAGGTCAGATTCTCTTGTACGAGAAAGGCTGAAATAGCTGCAGAAGCTAGTATTTGGGCTGATGTCCATTTGTGCCCCACAGGAGAGCACTTCCCAGCATGACTGCTCTTTTTATACCTCTCCATTAAGGTGGAGTATTCACATCTACTGCAGCCAGTAAAAGAAAAACTCTCATCCATTTATTTTCACTTTGAGGCATGCCTGAGCATACTGAACATGAAGTTTTTTAAAGGTTCGCGTGAGGGCAAGCATGGCTGGCAACACTCCTTTCTTAAAACTGCTTGAAAAGGACATTCTCAAAACTCTACATAAAAGTACTGAGAAACACCTCCAACATGCATTCCATAACCTTATCTTCTCTTCTACATACCAGGTTTTTGCCTGTAATTAAATCTGTGTGTTTGGAGAAAGAACTGTCCACAATCATGAAAGCAGGAAATTGTACATAACTGATGTTGTGAACAGCATTGGCTGAAGATTAAAAACAAAGCCTTCCACCTATCACACAGGAGAAGTTTTGGTGTCCCCGCTGCCCTGCAAGCTCTCCCCTCACCTCACTACTCCACCTAAGAGGCAGTTAAGAGTAACAAAAGCAGATCAGTTTCCATAATTCAGTCAAGCACATCACTTGTGATCATGGGACATGGAGGTCAAGCTTTATTTCACATGAAGACCAAAAATTACCAATCTCTTCTCTTCCAAGCCCAGAACTATAACCGAACTCATTATTTCTTTGTGAAAATCTCTACCACTTTATCAAAATGATGTGAAGACTCCAGTTCTGAAAGACAGCATAAAAGCTGTTAAAAATTAAGCAAGACTAGCCTATCATAATGTTGGCAAAGACTCACCATAAACCCTTCTGTGTACAATCATAGATGATTATACCAAAAGCCATTACACAAACCTAGCTATTGCAATATATATTTCACTATGTGAAAAGCTGGATTTTTGCAGAAACAGAAAGGAGAAAAAGTAGAATAAAAGAAATGACAAATTCTACGTAACTGTTCCTGTCCATAAATATAGCAACATTGGCTATCATAATGTTGTTGTTTTAGAAACAGTGTTCCCCCATTTAGTGCTCCTACTGAGACTCTACAAACCATATGATGCTCACTTCCCTCTCTCCCTCCCCCTCCATGCTCCTGCAGCAGGATGGAGAAGAGAATTAGAGACACAAAACATAAAGACCACAGGTTTAGACAAGAAAAATTTACTGGAAACTACAAGATTAAAAAACGAACAGTGACAGCAACAATACTAACAAAAGAATGTACAAAAAACAAATTATTCACATGTGAGTTCTCACACCTCCAAGCACACCTGACAACTCCTTCCACCACACTACCCAGGGACCCCTGAAAGGGACCCTTTGCCCCCATTCCCAGAAGGTCACATGAGGTGGCATAGAATAACCTCCACGGCCTAGCCATGCCCCCTCCTGGCCACTGCAAAATTTAACCCTGGCCAGAACCAGGACACATAATCACAGCAGAGTAAATCTACGGTGAACACTGTTCACTCCAAACAGTGACTTGATGGTCACATCCCTTGCAATTCTGTCACTAGATCCTGCACAGACAATTCACAAGCAATAGCTCCCCAAATTCCATGACCTGTGGAATCCAAACATAACTTCACCTTGGCTTCTGTGCACAATTACATGCACACACAGTCCTACTAATCACTCATGCTGTTTATAGCGTTGGCTTGAAAGCAAAGAGACTTGAGTAATTACTTTTCTGAAGTGCTTGCTGGACATACACATATTAAGGCACTACAGAGACTTTGACAAAGGCACGAAAATGAAGGGAGGAGCTGTAAGAAGTCCAGCACAGTTCCCACAACAACCTTAGTCAAATTATATGCTTCAAAAAGCAAAGCATAGGCCTTATCCTTTAAGAGCACAGCATGTAAATTGTGGGGAAGACTTTGCAATGCCTGTCAATAAATGACATAGCTTCCAACGTGGTGCCTGCAGTTTGTGACTTTCCATGACACAGAAATGCCTGATTTCAAAGCAGACACCTCACAGAAGAGTGAGATTTTGCAAGCTTGTTGAAACTACACAGATGATAAAGGACATCTCTCCGAATTTAGTGAGCTGAATCAGCTCAGGGAAGGACAGCCCAGGATCAGACCCAATACAAGGGACAGAGACTGAATGAATGGGCATGCAGAGAGGCAGGGCCAGAAGGACCACTTCTTTTGCAGCAGCTGTCCTTACAATCGAAGCCTCTTTCACCATAAATACTGATAGTACTGCTTATCCTTCACAAACACAGGTTCAACAGAAGTATTTCGTCATGTTCCTTAAGCCACTGCAATTTTTTTACCTCTGCCATGTAGAACTGGACAAAAAAAATTGAACAATAAAAATTATAATGTTTTAAAATAGGAAAACCCAAAATTGTTCGGAACAGATCTATGTCATACTGATCGATGCATTACCTATAATTTTCCTGCAACAAAATGTTATTGGCATATTCACCAACTTTCCCTCAGTATCCAACTAAAACAGAATTTTACAGTTGTCAAAAATAAATAAAATAGCAAAGGTAAGAACATGCAAGCATGTCCTTAACAGCATTTGTTGCTTAAGTTATCTGCTATACAGCCACTTGCAAAACAACAAGCAGCTCAGGCAACTTCACCTCTTAGGAGATGCTTTACAGTGTAACTTGGATGATGACTCTTATTTTTCACAAAATGTTACGTAAGCTAGCACGTAACAAAACAAGTGATAAGGATCATTAAGTTTTCCCTTTTATATTCACTTAAAGATAAAAAACATCACATCACACAAGTCAGAAAAGATGCCTAATATACCCTTGCTTTGAAGAAAATTACATTTCCAAAAGCAAACTTATGAAAGGCATCCTTAGAAAAGTCTCATTCAACATATGAGAAAAAAAATTCAACATTCGCTCCAGTAATTAAATGCAGCAACAATTCTTCCCCAGTAACTTTTTAATTGCATGACACTGATTACTAATTTTAAGTAACACCATGAAATACTACTTAGCAAGTTGAAAGTCAATCTTTAAAACCACAATGCAATACCAATTCTAAATCAGTATTTTGCACATAATATTCCAATGCAGAAGTTATCTGATCTTCCATCTTCACACTGATAATTACACTAATAAACACTAACAAACACTGGAATTTTTCAGAACATACTAAAACCTCGGGAAGTCACTGCCCGAAGGCATTACAGAATACTCAAGTCTTATCAATTTTATAGTAAAATATACAGTCAATACAGTTCACCAGCAACAATACAGACAATTAAGGGTTCCTTAGACATATTAAGAATACTAAAATCTTAAAAGCATAGGCCTCATACTGAAAAAGATGAGTAGATTTGTGAACCAGGGAAAAAAAAACATTGCCTTAAGGCACCTTCTCTATTTTCATGGGCTGGGAAGACTATGAAATCCCATTTTTTAGCAACAAATGCTTCTCATTTCATCAGTATCATGGAAGAACGATAGATTAGAAATGAGCTCACACATCAACTGAGAGGAGTTTGTTTTTGTTTAGTTGAGTCTTTTTAGTCAGATAATTATTATCCAATGAGTAACAAAGGAACCGGCAAAGCTGCTCATTCAATCATTGCTATTTTCAAAGTGTCTTGGAATAGCTGGAAGTTTTACAACAGTTGAACTAAGCTGTCATGCCATAACACTCATTTAAAAGGACAAACAGGATATTACCTGTCGCCAGTACTGAATTCAGGTCCAGTCTGTTACTTAGTGTCACATGAAACAGTCTGCCCAGACAGTATTTCAAGTGAGATTTAGAGTCTGGTCAACAACCATCTCAGCTGACAATACATCGAGACATTTGTAAAATATTACACCTACCTCCTAACAATGTTCTAATAAGCTCAATATCACAAAAGAAAAATTTCTGCAGAAGGGAAACATTGAAATACACCTATAGATTTGAAAATATAACTGCAAATTAAACATTTCTAGTGGATCATACAGGGTAATGTTTTTCATTTAACACAGGTAAATATTACTATTAATGATTTGGAAAAAATATGGTAACTTTCTAGCAAACAAGACATAAAGTAGGTAAGGTAAGTAACCTACTGGGACAAGATAATTTATCACTGGATAAAGCAGCCTTATTTGAACAATATGCATTATAGCCTTGCTAGCCACCATGTCATATCAAAGGACAAAAACACCCCACAAGTAATGATATACATACATATTGCAGAATCTGGAAGATACCAGCCAAAAAATTAAGGTACGATCATAGATAAACAGCTAAACAAGAGCTCTTAATGTTATAGCATAGATAAAAGAATAAATGTCCCTCAGTTCTACAAGCAGGAAAATCTCTCAGGGGAGCAAGGAGATGATAAAATTGAACACTGAGGGGCTAAATTGCAGCTCGTTGTGACATTTCCCAAAGGCTGCAAAAATGTAATCAGGAGTTAAAGAAAAAAAAATATAATCTGAACTATAGTGTGCAGCTTGAAAAAATTCATTTATTTCACTCAGTCAACTCTATCAGAGAACCTTCATCATTCAGTATGTGTATCCCCAGCAGGAAGAGATTTTCATTGGGAAATTGGGTGTAAGAATAGCAAACTCCATCATGCCCCACCCTGACATACAGAGTTAGGGGTTCAACCTGCAGGAGTCAGACAAAAAATCAATTTTAAATTTTTTTATCTTATCCATTGTAACACAGGGATTTCCCATCACTGTAAATCCTGTATGTTATACGCATTTCTACCTAAAAAAATAATCACACTTCAAACAAGCACTAGAGTATGGATAAAAAACACAATACGCTGCACAAAGTCAACAGCCTATTTAACAAAGGTTGTCAAATGAAAAGATCTCACTGGTATATTCAGTACTTAAAATGTACTAATTAATTATTATTACAACTCTTAATTACAATAATTGAAGTCTTGCTCCCCCTAGTGGTTGATGTTGATGTTTATTACCTTCTAGCGGCTGCATAGGATTTTCAGTGAGGGATGTTCAACGTGACAGTAAGTTGAAAAAACCACAGTATGAATGAGTATTTTGTGGGTGTACAATGTATGTCTACCAAATTTCTAAGTTTTTTTGGATATGTTTATAAATACACATAAACACTATCACTCTAACCAGTTTTTAAGTAATGTGCAAAATCCAGAAAAATCTCCCACTGCTTCAGTTTATTATAGCTCAGCTAATACAAACACATCTAGGAAAAGCAATGGCCCCAGAATCTCCCCACATTTCTGAAAGGTTCTAAAATTATAAACAATATATTTGGAAGTTAAATACATTGTCTATCCAATCTGCATGAGACATCAGAATTCACATTAGGCAAAACTATTTTTAATCCAGTATTTTGATGTCTGTAGTGGAATGAGCCAACCATGCTAACAGCTATGTTGCCTATTTACTCTTGCCTAGAGATTAGCTTCTCCTTCTGAGCTAATTTAGCAAACCAACTAATGAGAAATTTTAAAAGAACCATTTCCTGTTTTTATCACTGAATTTTCATTTATCTTGGCAGCATTACTACTTTTCAGAAGTGCTGCTTTACGTGGTAAGCAAGTCTAGAGAGGGTCAGAAAATATTAATAAAAGTGTCATAATTTTCCAGATACCATGACAGTTGGACCTTGACTTCATTACCACAAATGCCAGAGGATGGGGAGAGAAATGCTGCATTTAAAAGCTAGTACTATTCTATCCTGCTTGGTTTATTCTTCAAGTATCTTTTTGCCAGCATTTAACAGCATCCTAAAAGGATCACATAGTTTTTTCAAATCATGAATTAATCATTTTTGTGGCTGCAGTACCACTGATACAAATGTGAAGACACCCACGTTATCAAACAGATATGTAAAAAGCCATAATGAAGTTTTCCATGGTTCTGGGCATTCATGTGAAAAATCACCACTGAAGACTTAGTCATTGCAATGCTTTAGACCACTCTACACACTTACATGTTCTCCTGATGTCACACATCTAGCCATATCTTATCAAGCACCTTTTTAAATCAACAGCCATAGCCTATGTGGCAAATGGCATTATTAAGCATCAAGGTGCAATTCCTAAAAAATTTCTTAAGAAAATGTGGATACAATCATTCTTCTAAAACAGTTGTGCACTTAGTTATTGTCATCCATTCTGCATCACAGCTGAAGTCAACTAAGCTGTATTTTTTGAGAAAAAATATTAATTCAGTTGTAGAAAACCTTTTTTTTAATGAAGCTTTATTTGGTTTTAACATTGAAAACTTAGAATTATGTTTCTGACATTTTGAAATAAAATAGATCTGGTAGTCTGTATAAAGCAGATCTACATACAGCATATAATCTTTTTCTATCTTTTAAAGATGAAAATATTCCTTGTCTTTATTACAGGAAACAGACTATTTAAAATAGAGTTTGAAACGTACCTAAAAAAAAAAAATACAGTCCATTATTTCTGTCTGGTTTTGTTTCATTTTAATAACTCCCTAATTATGGAAAACAAAGTCCAAAACCCACAACCTTCAAAAGGCAGTAAAGTGGAGAATTTTGTCTTGCCACCACAGCATTCTGGTTTGAAGAATCCCAAATAACATACTCCTCTGAGAGCAATGCTACCCCTTATAAATGAAAACATGGAATATGAGCCATTTCCTCATGTTCAACTCTGCCCCAGGACATCCCAGTGCCGTACTCACAGATTTGAGTAACAGACTTCAGGCATTCACTATTTTTAGTCAAATGAATTAGTGAAAGAGATCAAGCTCAAGCTCTTTTTCATAGCTTTTAATCCGGATAGGCGTGGGAAAGATGTCATCATGAGTTGTAAATTTCCACATTTTTAAAACACCTTTTGGGTTACAGGGGAGGTTTAATGGAGGTCGGCACGGTGAGGCTTTCAAGTCTGTCAATCAAAGTCTAAACAGACCAACTCCTGTGATACTGAATTGAAAAGCACTTATTCAGTATAAATGCCATCTTCAGTGAGACAGAAAACATCATCAGCTGTAATATTTACACACTGATTTTCCTAAATTAATCACCCCATCAGCACAAGACTGATATTTACAGATCCTTTATAGGTATCTGTCAGAGCAAGGACATTACATGCTCCTCCCCAGAACTGGCAAATACTCTGTTAATTTCACATATTTTAAACACACAATTGTCTTTGAAATCATTATTTAAATCACAGTAAATAAAAATCAGGTGCTAAGAATTCAGAGCTCTGCAATACATATACACCAAAGTAGCTGCATTTCCTGCACTTTCCCTGCACTCATCTGGCTTCATGCTTCAGTTAATCCACGTGATGGATCTGCTGTCAGCAGAACGGTGTGAGATGGAGCACCCCATGCAGTGCAAGCTGGCAAATTGGAACTAAGGTACACAGGAAGTTCAAAGGGAAAACATTATCTTTAGAAGAATATTATGTGGACTGCCCACTAATGTTACCCTTGGTATTTCAAACAATGAGCTGAGCACACAGCATTGCAAGTTGATAACATCGCTTAAAGACTTTACAGGTCACCCTTAATGCTCTCCTCCTCAAAAGGCTAAATAGTAAAAAATCATCGGTGTGCTATAGCACACACCTCCAGTTTAAGTCTGAATTTCTGAACAACCACAAATACACTCAGCACATGCTCTTATGTCTGTGGGGTTTATTGGAGAGTTAACTATCCTGTCCCTCCGACATGTAGATGATATGGCTGCCAAACAGACCACTGGAAGCAGTAGAATTAACTACACAGAAAGAAGGTAATTTACAGAAACAAATTAAAAGCAAGTATCTAGAATTGCAAGACTAGTAAGATTCTTTTAGTTAGTTATGCTTGTCAAAATGTGAGAGAAAATTCTCAAAATTAAGGACAAAATACTAAAAATTGGCTCATGGTTAAGGTGCCTCAGGGTCTAAGAACTGGTGTTATCTAATTATTTAATCTGTTTGTGTTTCAGTTCTCCACCTGTAAAGCAAAGATATTTCTACTTCTTGGGAGCGCAATGAAGATAATTCCAGACACACCTGCATCAAATGCTCAGATACTAAAAAAAAGAGGAAAGAAGGAAGTAGACAGTAACAGGGAGTTCTTCTGTGGGCTGACCACTCTATAGATTCAGAGATACTGAATGATTTTTACAATTCCAGCCTCCCTATAAGCAAAGACCATACAAGGTTCCACAAGTTGAAAGGGATTCAAATGAGTCAAGAAATAGTATTCAATCTCTCTGATATGCACATCAGGGAGAATGATAAGCACCAAGGAGGACCCCACGATAAGCCACAAAATTTCACTGTCCACTTCCTAGGACAGGCAAAAACATTTCCATTTAGTTTTGTAGGACCAAGAGTGCACATCAGCTCTCTCTAACAAAGAAGCTACAGTCAGCACCTGAATCATCACCAGGACTGTCAAAACTATGTAAAACGAGAAGCAGAGGATCAGCATAACCCACATTAGCTGTTTTAGGCCTCCAGCATCCTGAAAAACTCTATCATAGTAGGAATGAGGTGATTAACTGTTCATCTTCAAATAACAGTTCAAACCACTAAGCGTCCTAATTTCTCTGATACCAGACAACCTTATTATTCCATTCATGTAACTGCAGAGGATATGAGTTTATGGGAATATCAATATCCTGTGACAAAAGAGACATACAAGCATTTACCACTACAAATATACATACCACCCCCAATAAAAAGCCCCAAACCTATCGCAAAACCCCTTCACCATTTTATCAGCCTCTCCTTTGACCATCTCCAGTCACATCTGGACAAGGCTTACCATGAATTTTACTGAGCCTGAACTCTGTAAATTTATATGGTTTGTTTCTTTTAAATCATCATACTCATTTATCTCAGTATTTTGCTTTTTTCTGGTAGAGGGCTTGGTTCTTTTAAAAATTATGCAAGATTTATTAATAATCATGCTTAATATTGACAAAGGATTATCTCAGCCTATTCTCTATTCTGCTGTTCCTCAGCATCCCCACTTACACATTTCTACATAGCCACAAGAGGAGCAGATTTCATCAGTCCAGTGGCAGACTGTGCATGGAGAGCCTAAATGTTCTCTTGGCAAAGAAACATTAGTATGAAGGTGAAGGTGAAGGAGGAACATACCAGGCTGCTAATAATAAAAGACTGGCTTCAGTTGATAAATATGTACACCAGCACTTCTCATGATCCTTTTTTCCAGGTACTACACCAATTTTTAGAACTATTTCTAGGTTATCAGTTGGGGAAGTCACAAAGCATTAACAGCCTTCCCAAACTCAGCAGCATGTGTTCCTATGTACTTGCCAACAAAACTACAGCAACCACTCTACAACTTCTAAAACATGACAAGAACTCCTTCCAGATTGTTGTGGCTGCACTTCGCAGTCCCACAGACATGTCTTTTACAGTCTTTTTGTTGTGTGAAAGTTTAGGGCTGTTTCTGTCACCATTTACTTTCCTATGAATTAAAAAAATTGCCTTCCTAGCCAAGCAGCATCATGCTATGTCCCATCTGAGAACCCCTCTTGGAGCAAACCTCCTCTCTCTACCTTCACGGTACACATTTTGTCCGTCAGACACATGAATGTTTTGCTAGGTAGCCTTGAGGCTCTAAGCTCCCACAGGTTTTGCTCTGCTGAAGTGTTACTGTGCTCGAGCTGCTAGCTGCAAACCACCTTCTCTTTTCCAGCCCAACCAGAGTCTTGCTGGTCTCTTTCTGAAGAGCAGAAAAAGCAGCCTGCGTGACTCCTGGCATGAACAGAAGACGTGCCATGGTTTTGCTCTATGACAGCAGCTTTCTTATTGCTAGCAAAGAATTTTGCAGGCCTGGGTCATTCCCTCTTACAGTTTGTGAAGTTAACAGATACTTTGCCACAGAGTGCCCTGTGGATTTGGGCATCAGACCGCTCTAGAACAAGCTCAGCAAGTCATCATGCTTATCAAAGCCAGGCATGACAACATACAGCCAAGAGGTACAGAATCACATGAATACTGTCATTGTTGTCAGAATCCACAGGGAATGGTTACCACAAATTGACAAACACTACTGTATGAAAGCTGGGTCACCAGGAGATGGTGACAAGGACATCTTGCAGTTGGGATCACTCCAACATCAGCTTCCTCAACGCTTTCTGCTTCCCATCACTATGGTCTAGGCCAGGAAGAGCTTCCAATACTTTCCAAGAAAAGTGGTGTACCAGCAGTAGGTGGAAATGCTTCCTCAGAGGTGCTCAGGACTACATTCACTACATTCACTCTGCGCACTCACAGGAGCCCAGTTGCATCTCATCTCATACCAGAGGATGAAGACATTGGGGTAGCTGATCAGGCTGTGCCCCCAAATCATGCCATGAAGGCGTCCTTCCCCCATACCATCCAGGGAAACTGCTCTCCTGTTACAAGCCATAAAACTATTTGCTGAATAGCTCTTCATATCAGGAGCACTGGCCTTCCCTTTTCTAACCACTGACTCATCTCATGGATCAAGACAACAAACTAGTCACAACCGGCATCAGGCAAAGGGCTATGAAGTCTCAAATACAGCAGTTTAGTGATGCTCTTCAGTTTTCTACAGCTGCAAGGCATTGCCTCTAGGAACCTATACACACGCTTTCCTTCTGAAATAGTAGAAAGGAAGAACGAAAAAAGGCCTCTGCAAAAAAAAAAGGACTGATAAGATTTCTGCTTCGGGAGGGCTCGGTTTCATGCTTTTTCATTCCTATTTACCACTTTGTTTCCACAACAGTGATTTTTAAAAGGTTTTCAGCTTTTTAAAAGGTTTTCTGCAGCTGTGAAGCTGTTGCTTCAAGAATAAGCTATTACCAAAGCAAGACACCCTAAGGGACCACCAACATTCGGTGCAAAGCAATTCAGCCAGCACAGCAGTGGAAACAAGTTGTGCTGTGTACAAGAGAAATAATGAAGCCCTCACAAAAGGCCACTTCAGGGACAGCAACGCCTTTCCGATGTTCACCTTCTTGTTCTGCATTCGTCACGTAAAATCTTTGAGTCTCACAGCATTTCCTCTGCTGGAGTTTTGTGTTGTAGGGAAGCTTGATGCACACAGCGCTGGTTTCTGTTCTGCATCTATTTTTATCAAGGTGCTATAAAATGATGCAGATGCAACATAATGCTGCAGCGTTGGCACTGAGCAAGGTTGAGAATTTCCACCACAAGAATATAGCTGCAGGATTTTTTTCTGGCAACTCACACAACGACCAGCTGAAATTTGTCACTGTGCTGCAAAAAGACTGCAGAATTTGTGATTCGGGAATCATAGTAGTGGAATTACCTCAGTAAACACTTCTCCTGGAGGTGAACCACTGATAGCCCTATCAGACCAAACATTCAAAGAAAAATATAGGACAATTGGCAGGTTAACCTATCAGTTTAACCTGCCAATTTCTCCATATCTGCAAGGACTGATTAGCAACAGATTACAGACAATCACATTTTGGACAGTAAGTGGACCTTGGATTCAAGATGTACTCAATGCAGTCTTATTAAATCAGATTAAGCCAATTATGAAGTCATAGTACAAAAGTCTGAATTGTACATGCAGGCTGAGGGCAACGGAGGCTCAGCACATTTACAGTCATTACTGAAAGATATGTCACTGTCTGACAGGCAAAGCCTAGAGGTCAGCAGGAACAGTCACACCGTGACTGATGATGGCTGCTAGCAGGTAACTTGAATGTATGTGCAACTCTGTAGTATCACAGCATAGGAAGAGACCAGACTGTCCATTTTCAACTGTATTTCAAGACCCATCTTAAGAGTTATTTTCATATATAGAATGCAGATCAATTGTTCAAATTTTAACCATGTCCTTGATCTGCAGTGATTTCTTAAGACCACAGTGTGCAGTACTCAACCCCCTTAGTCTCTGTGTGGGCCCAAGTTGTTCTCCCTCCTTTTCTACAATTTCTGACTCAGGTATGGTATAGTTTTTTAAGTATTAATAACTTATGCTGTGAGGTTTAGTATTTTAATTCTCTGTTTTAGAAACTAGTAAAGCAGTTCAAGAAATGTCCATTCAGGTAATTCCTATGACTGCATAGCCTTCAAAATTGTAAGCAAGATATTTTTTTCAAACAATATTTTCAATAAAAAACAAAAACTGTCTTCAGATTCATCATTCTCTTGTTACAGCACCACTCCACAATTACTGTAATTTTCAAACTCAAATTCATGTTACCTCCTAAAAGTGCTCAGAAGGCCTAACATACTGCATTCAAAATTTAACATTGAACAGTAAACACAAAATACAACCCAAAAGGCCAAAATATTTAATAAAACTAGCACACAAGTACTTTGGGAGGATTTTTATGAGAGTTGAGGGAGAGGAGATCAACAGACTGGCTTTTAAAATGATTCAGATGAGCTCTGTGTCTGTAGCTTTCAGTCTACCAGAAAAAATAAGTGTCACAAGAACTTCCTTGATTTCTTAAAATGTGCCTTACACATGAAATAAAAAAAAAAAAACAAACCACAGGATTAAAGAAAATAATCTATATTTCTGGTAACCTTTCTAAAGTTCTGTTATCAGTCCCTATAAATTAGAATATGCTCTAGTGAGAAGCTATGTTCTTGCTTCATTAGATCTAAAAAATATACACCTTAATTTTCTAGAGAACAGTATCAAGTAGTACAAGCCACAAATTAAATTGAAAATGTTATGTAGAATAAGACAAAGGCACATAGAAGAATGAAGTTAGTCCTGGAAGCTTTTAAAAATGTATGTAAAGCCTAATATTTATGATATGAAAATATTAAGTTTTATACTCCAGAAGCGCTACAAAACATCACTATAACAATACAGCCTTAGCCTTTCTGGTATTGCATCAGTGTGGGGCAAGTGAAACCACACCTTCTTTGGCACCAGCCCAAAAAACCCCACACGGAATCAGAAATTCACATCCCTATATCCCTCTTGAATGAAAACCAAAAGTGAAGATCCTCCAGCAGACCCCATGCTCATCGATGACAGCTGTGCAGCTCCTGGAGTTCTCAGCTGGACCCTCATTTACACTGGAGCAACGCCATTAAGACACTAACAGGCTTATGCATATGTACCAGACTGGCACTCAACAAAATACCAATGACTCACAAGCAAAAATCTTCTCCACTAATGTGATTCTAGAGAGCTCAGAAAACAGAAAACTTTTCAGAATATTTCAAAAGCTGAAGTCAGAATAGCACACTTGAGCACACAAGAGATCACACCTGCTATGTAAGGAGCTGTTTTTACTTAACCAATCCTCAAAACTCACCTCAAGATCACAAAAAAACTTGCAATGAAATACATGCAATGCCATTGTTTCTCATTTTCCATTTTCTGAAGTTCCAACAGAAACAGCGCTCCCTTTGACCTGTCACAAGTCTTACTATGGGAGAGCACGGAAAATAGCTGAGGAAAGGGTTTTGTAAGGTTAAATAAGTAGTCCCAAAAAGAGTTAAGAGAACTGCAGGGACATAAAAATAACTTTAGAGCAGACAAACTACTTTTGGAGGAGAAAGCCAAAGATTAATTTATTTCACCTTGAGGAACTCGCGCTTCATGGCTGATGTTTGTGAATACTAATGACATTACTTGAGAGATGAAACAGCAGATTTTCCTCATTTTAAACAAAAAATTGAGAAACAAACGGAGCCAAGTGATTCTTTACCTCACCACATGAGCCCTTCCAAGACCTTCCCCTTTCAGGGTAACAAATCAACAGCTTCATCTTTCAGCATAACCTTAAGGTCAAAGTACTTTGTAATGGTAACAGAAAGCAAAGGTGGAAATAAATTTTAAAGGAAAACGTCCGCTTGAGAATCCCTGGGTATGGCAGCTGCATCACTGAGACAAAGGGAAAGGAGGCATCCTCTGATGTGTACTCCTCATGTGTCATTTAGAAAACTTTATGAATCCAGGAAGTAGCAGTTCCCTCGTAAAATTACATAAACGCAAAGTTATTCTGAGACCAAAAGAGTTTAAATTTAATAGCTAACTCCTCTATGAAAATTTTGCTCTACCTTGAGAGAACCACGTCACATCTCTGCACAAGTCTGTCCTCATCAGGAAGTCAACACTAGTATTTCTTTTTCTGCAGTATTCCTTGTCTACCTAGACTATATACTTACACCAGATTTAATCATTAAACAGTGTGCATAACAGTTGTCACCTTGGCTGTTGCGCAGGTCTGAGTGGGCAGCTAGTGCTGCCAAAGGCAGTGGAGTGCCAGTCCAAGTACACACTGCCACTGCATCCCACCATGCTGAAAAGCACTCCCCCACTCCCTCCCCGCTCCTCAGACAAGCCCACTCTCACACCGTGGAGATTCAGCTTGGCACAGCCACACGATTACAAGAGCTAATGGAGAAGAGGGCAGGAACATGGTTGTGGCAACAGGGTGAAGGACAGGACTGGCAGAGCCTGTGGTCATCAGTCTGGCTGCACGAGTCCCTGAGGCAGGTCTGCCCCAGCAGCCCCACAGCAACCCCAAGCGCCCCAGCCCAGCCAGCTCACACAGGCAGCAGTCCACACCAGCACTGTCCACGCTACTTTCCTCCCGAAACAGGAATATCGCCAAGCTTAAAAACAAACTATTGCCTTCGGTAAGGTAAAAACCAAACAGAAAACTAAATTCCTACGATCCCTCTTTCACATGGGTGCATACGCCTCACATGCACATACAGCATTATACAGAGCTAGAAAACATTTAAAAGCTCTTTAAACACACTCACTTTCAGAACAACAACAAAAAAATCACTAGAAACTTTCCTGTTCATTTTTCAACAGGAGCCATCCATTTCATTGATGGTTTCATAATACAGTCAAATACAATTGATAGAAAGTAGCTGTTTTAAGCTTTCTATCTTTATCTGATTCTGGGACACAGAACGTCATGGGGAAAAAAGGAGGATGCAGACAGAGAAAGTGGAAGAATAGGAGCACGCTGACTAGATTTTTATTTCTGTACTCAATACCTTGGTATATGAATGTAGACAGTCTAACTAAAGTCTCCTATAAAATTAAATATTTGCATTTTTTATTTGTATAAAATTATATTTAAAGTCTCAAACTAATTCCACCTTTGTTTGTAATGGTTACGCATTCACATTATGGATTCAGGTTATATTTAAAGAAAATGCAAGTGTCAACATCTTTTGGCAATTTCCAGATATAAAAGCTTAATACTAAATACCAACAACAGGCTAAGAGTCCAAAGCTATCTGTGACACTGACATTTTTCTTTCAATTCAGTGCCATAGGATGATGCTTAATCCATGCCAGTTATACTTCAAATTGCTGTTCTTGATAACACAGATGTAATCATTTAACAATGTGACCCCATCTAAAACGCAGTGTTTACAATTGCATCCTCACAAGCTTCCCAAGAGAGCAGATTACATTACCGAAAGGTATAGATAATAATCCTCATTTGCCTTCCTGCCAACTCAGCTGTAGAAACGGTGAGATGAACTGGATTTTCCTCATTAAATAGTCTATTAAAAAAATTAAACGTTAAAAAAAAAGGTACACGAGCTTTTTTTAAGTTGCCACTTTTTTTTTTTTTTTCCCAAGACTTCAGAATGAATCCTGCCAAGCCCCTCAACAGTCTCAGAGAGGCAGTAGCATTTGTGTCTGTACAGTGCCTGACACCCGTGCAACCCTCATGCTTCTCAGTAAGCTTTCTGGAAACTTCACTGCACTTTTCTTTTTTGTACAAACTAGGAGCTTTCTATCAGCTACCTTACAGTTGTTTTTTTCCCCAGCCCAGCATCAGTGACATGTTGGCAATCACCATTCTCTATTCTTCAAGTTCAAATGCATGCTGTTCTATATTTTTTAATTTACTATTTCCATTTCTTTATTGCTTTTATTAGAAGCCACTAGAACTTCTAGCACTTAATGTTTCCTCCTAGTATTTTTCAAATACTTTCCCCTCTCCATTCCCCATTACTGTGATAAAGGACACCGAAGCATCCACAGCAAAGAAAAACCCTAAAATTATGTCAGAAGCATAAGGATCCTAAATATCTCAGTAATTGTGCTCAGTTACATTATCTTCCTCTTCTCTCTTTTCTTGCAAATCTACTGAAATAGCACATACTTTCTCTCCAACAGCAGTTGGAAGTTTTCAGGTGACTCAAACCAAAGATAAAAATATAATGGTAAATGTGTGCCTACCTTCCTGAGATATGAAATACCTCTTCATCCCCCAGCCTCTCCCAGAAGTAAAGTATGGACAGCTTCACACTGTACCAGCAGCCAGGTATTTCCATTCACAGCATGGCACTGTTTATTTTTAAAAGATCTTCATCATCTAGCTGACAAAAGGCTCCCTTTAGACTACTACTGTATGTGACAACTGCTATAAGCAGAACTTCAACAAAAACAACCGCCTAAGGAGCAGCTGTGCAAGTCAAAGGTCATGAGGGAGATGAGCCAGCAAGTCAGAGAGAGAGAGAAAAACCCCAGAGAAAATCCTATCCATTCACTCTGGTAAGGCTCCTATGCTAATATTTCTGAATATAAGCAAAAGTACTGCCACTGAAGTAATTCCTTGCCTCCCACATACGGGAGTACTCTGAGCTAATGGAATAGGAAATGCTAATTATTAATATACCCTAAAAACCAACACATTTCTTCTTTCTGCTACCCTAGGTCAAGCTTGAATGGTAACTAATAACTAAAACATCTGATGTTCAGTACACCAGCAGTCCTCTACAGCTATAGATAAAATACACCACTCAGTTTCAGATTTAATCAAACTTTAAATGTTTCTATTCCATTGAAAAACCATTCTGGTAGAGTCTTACATAAATTTTAAGACAAAAGAACCTAAGAAAAATCCCTATCAACTTTGACATTTTTCAGCAACATCAAGGAATTAGACTTCACATTAAGCAGCATCAGTAATTTCCACTCTGTTTCTTCAAAAAGCATCTGAAAAGTCTGCTCCCAACATCCTCCCTCACAGGATGAAAAGCTCAGACCTGGCATGGTTAGGAGTCTCTGCCCTCCAGAGAGGTAAACAAGGTCTGAGTTCTAAAAGCACTGGGAGCTGTGTCTATAGCACAGTTTGCACATTCACGCATCTGCCAAAGCAGTTCAGCAGGTCGTACAAAATATAAAATTTGTATACAGCTTTTTGATTCCACAAAACTGAAAGTCTGAAAATGTGCACCTCCTTCACCACAAAGGGAAGTGATTTGTTCTGTCTGTATTAAATAAGGACCAATTAAAAAATGCTGATTTTACCAAGCATTCTATATCAACAAAATAAACTCTACAGAACATACTGATTTTGCTGATAATTTATTAAACTAACATCACAAAAGTGTTTTTGCTGAGGGAAAAAAATGTGTTCTCAGATGTTTCAGAAACATTCATCAATTATTACTTATTATAACTTTACATAATAAGAAGGATTACAAAGCATTTTTTATCATTTAATGATTTTCTGATCCTATGAAGATAACTACCTTTCTGACAAGTACCAAAAAAAATTATTCTTACGAACAAACTTATGAGTAAAAGAAAGAGGGTGAAAAGGATATTGCATGTGGCTGTTAGGGCTTATCTAGAACAGTACTGAAACAGAATTACAGCTTAAAATCCTCGCAGTCCTGAGGACAAAACAGTCCAACCAATGGACTTTGTGTTCTTCTGAATCACCCAACTCACTAAGCACACTACTAGCCCTCAGTTAAGCAAAAAATAACCATGTCTTTCATGAATCACACTCATTTCTGAACTCACCTTAAGTGTCTCACAAACAGAATACAATCTGAGGTTTGATCACAGGAAGCAAACTATGAAATTTCAGATACACTCCTAAGCAGTCAAAGTAACACAGAATTACACATCAACATCTCGAGTCTCTGTCCTAGGTCTCAAAATATGGAGTATTCTGGTTTTTCTCCATAAAATACTTACCTTCAGAACAGCAGCTGGTCAAGTAAAATGTATTTTGGATTGCAGAGACACTCAATTTTTTTTCAATTTTCTTTTTGCAATATGTTCCGATCATTAGTTTTGGGATGCAGAAAAAAACATCAACAATGGAAGTTTACTCGCTTACCTCCAAAAATGAAAAGCGAACAGAGGACTGCATGGACTGCAGGGGCTTGTTGGGGTTGGGCTCAGGCTCCTTGGGGTGAGACTGCAAGTTAAAATAATGTCATCTCTAGTGAACAGATAGTTTAGCAAGAGTCACATGTTTTAGGGTAGGAGTTATGAAAGGAGTTTCGGTCAGAACCAAAACATAACCATCCTCCTGAATGAAGTGATTGACATTAGCCACACAGGTTTTGACTTAAAATGAAATTGATTTAAATAAAAACAAATATGAGAACTGGTGCTGATGCATATGCTTGACTATGTTAGACTTCCTCCAGGAGCAATACTTGTATACAAAGTCCCAAGAGTGGTGAAAAATGATAACTTGTTTTAGACCTCTAACCAAACAGAATATGAATCTGGGGTGCCTTTTCCCTCTTAAAGAATCTTGGTGGGAGGGGTGTAAGTTTCTTATATGCAAATAAGATTCATTAAATCAAAAAGAAAACTAAAACTTATTATAAACTTTCATCAGTAATATGAAAATTTTAATAAAAATTTCCAGTTTGAGAGCCTAAAATTTGCACACTTCCTAAAAATTAGAAGTGCTCTAGTTAGCATCAATTTCATTATGAAATGTTTCCTCACAAATGCCAAGTTCTTATTCTATGTAATCAAATATGGATATTAACAATTCATCTATAAAACTCTTACTTGAGTATTTGACTTCAAAGGTGTCTTCAAGAAGTTGCCTCAAGTGTATCTCCATTCAAAAGGTTTCTCAATAAAACAGCTGGCCACTGACAGATTTCAGAGATGCTCTTTTAAAATATACTATCATGTGCACGTTTCCCCATAAAACTCATAAGAAAGCTTTTTTCAAAAACATGCTCATAGCATGCCTCTCATTGCAATTTGCTTCAGCTATCTGTCAAAAAAACCACTCTGTGCAGACTGAGCAAAGGCGGAAGCTTACAGGGAAGTTTTTTCAGCTCATCTTCAGAAAGATTTGTTCTGATTTGTACCAGACCCTTGCAGCCAGCCAGTGCTAGGACTCCTGTCCTGTCCCCAGTGGAGGTGCAGACAGCCAATATACTGAGCACAGCTAGGTCCAGTTAATATTTTCAACTGCATAATACTTTGCCAAATTTTAAAAAATTCCCTTAAAAATCTTTCAAGATCAATCAAAACCCGATTCATGATTTTTCTGAACATTTCACCAGCAAGAGTACTACTGCTTCTAGAACAGATTAGGAGTACAATTTTGACATTGTACATTTTTGCAACTTTTTCCTTTCTGAGATGCCTTGGAGAGGGCACCAAGTTTGGCAGGGACATGTACAATGAGACAAGGATGGGCCTGCTGGTAATTTCTGACAAGGCAACTATACATGGGAAAATTCCTCTGGCTGCTGGCTGTGTATGCATAATTTCTGAACCAGGTGCATGGAAGAGCACCAGCAGCTGAGTGTAAAATAGCTTGGTGTCAACTGCAGGCTACCTGTGCTAGCACAACAGTACCTTTGAGCTGACACAATCCACTATGAGCCAATGGCTCAAAATACTACTCTGAAAACAGTTAAACTGAACCCAGGCTCATACTAGTCAGCCCACGCAGGCCTGCAGAAAAAGGTACGGATTAACAGGAAGATTTGTGCTGTTGCACTGGGGCAGTCTCTGCTGCACTGCACTGACCTGCTGCAACATGCACTGGAAAGGTCGTTGTTTCTGTATGATCAATACGGTACAGACTTGTAAAAGGTGCTTTTTTATTATGCTTTATCTGCACTATCTCTTCTTCTCCCCTGCAGGTTGGTCTGCTGCAGCAGACCTCACAGTTTGTCCCCAGTTGTCCCCGTTCTGTCCACCCATCAGTTCGGCCCTCACTGACCACAAGCTAGGGATGCTCCTGTGCTGCACCATCAATGAAGCTGTTCTTGGGGGCACTGCAAGGTAAGATGGGGAGGCAGGCAATGCAGACCACCACCAGCCTCCATCAGGACAAGAAGCAGGGAGGGGAAGCTGGAACTGATCCACAGATAGTCCAGGTGGAGGGAGAAGAGAACTGGCACCACCTGGCCAAAGGCACAGGGATGCAGCAAAGAGAGAGCAAGGGGACTGCTATGGAGTAACAATTGGGGACAAAGAATCTACTACGGCCAGAATAGTTAAAAGGAGAGGGAAAAAAATAGCACTGGCACTGAATGAGAAGAATATATTAACTTCAAACCCCAGACTGAGATCCCTAATTCACTTTGCTGTGAACAAATCCTAGAGATACCCTGTGGCAAAGGACATCGCCCTCCCTCTCCTAGATGGCTCACGCTCAGCAGGTGGAAGTTTTACGCCGGCTAGTAGCTACTCATATCCTTCTCCATTTTCACTACTGTAACACATCAGAGTCTCAGTAATGGCACAGACTCTGAGGGCATCCAACATCAGATGTGCTAGTACTACAGATCTAAAAATTCCCACCGAGTGATGATACTGGTGTGTCAATCCAGTCTTTCTATAGAACTTGCTCTTCAGTTTTGCTTTTTTAAGACCTACAAAAACCTGTTAAAACAAATTATCACAGTGCATGACAGGCAGCCTTACTTCTTACACTTACTAAATTTGGAATGCTTTATTTTGGTTTTAATATTCTTTCAAAGAGCTTTTTGCAAGTAATGAATATGAAGTAGACAGACTGTACTTGTTTCTCAGGGACACAACATAATTCTAGTCCCAACATTTAAACTTTACTGAAAGAAAATTCATGAGAACTAGGGTGTGAGGAATAAATTGGATTCTTTCCCCTCCCTCTCCCCACCCCCCAATATGCTCTTCTTTAAATGATTGCAATTAAGAATTCGGGAGACATGACTTAAGTCTGCATTGACTCAACTCTGGCAAATCATGAGAGAATGACTCTATGGAAATCATTATGTGCCAGCAACCAAAATATGATATTTTCTTTTCTCTAGAAGTAAATTAAGTTCAAAAAGTAGCAAGTGTGATGGCAAAAGAAAGTCTAATATATGGAAAAAGTAAATATATCCAGACAACATTTTAGCAAAAGCAATGACCAATACTAAATTTAACCATTAATGTTATCAGTATTAAATATTTTGAAAATATGGCAAAGCAAGTGTAATTATGTCAGTTTTTGTGAAAAAGAAGGAAGCAGTAAACAATTACCTCATATTACAAAAACACATATATATGTTGGAAAACATGAATCTTTTTTCGACCTTTGCAGCAAGTGATTTTATTCTCATATGATGATTACATAATTTGGTGAAGATTGATTTAAAAATGTTTAAATTGTTACATCTCAAAAAAAGTGTAATTATCAATTATTCATGGAAACCATTTTAATGAGGTCTCTGCTAAGACCCCTCCTCCAAAACTCATGAGAAATTAGTAATGCTGGGGTTTTTTTCAGAAAAATATCTAGAGCTTAGCCTGCCCACAGCTAAGACACACTGTTCTTACCAGAAGATGCCTGACTGAAATGCAGAATTTCTTTGAGACATTTCACAAATGTAGTTCTGGGGAACCAGTACGACATCTACATTTGTTCCTGGGAATAAAGTGCTCTGTCACCTTCATGTGATTATTAGAATAAATTATTTACTATGCTGCACACTTACCTATAGCCTGCTCTTTAACACATGGCAGATGCCAGAGATAATACCTTCCGTAGCAAAATAACTTTACCGCAGGCATCTGCAGCATTCAGGGTTTTGTTGGGGTTTTTTTTTAATCCAGCAAGAATGGGGCAGTCCCACGGAATACTAAAGGATCTGACGTAACCATATCTATTTACCTAGATAAAATTAGCAAGTTGTCATGGTGGCTGTAACACACATGCATACATACATGACATGTCAATGTAGACTGCAGGTATGTATGTATGTATAGAAATAAATATTTGGCAATGACTAACATATCTTGGGCAAACATATGCTGGCATTTATGAATAGAAGACTATACTCACTATCACTATACATTAAAATTACACATTTTCATTTAGCTACTCTCTAAATAGCTGAAAGCACACAAATTAGTTAATCAGTTTTAAGCAAGTACGAGTAAACACACTGCTAAATTAGGTAAACATACTTACTGCAGAAACTATCAGGAATCCTCCAGAATGTCAATACAGGTCATTAGTGCAGTTACGTATGTAAAATACATCTTGTTCCTGATGAATTTTCATAAACAGTGTTTTTATAATGCGTTAATCTCTTGCAGTGCTCTCTATTATTCAGCACAGAAAGAGGCCTTTCTAAAAGGCAGCACCGGGATAAACAAACAGCAACAGAGAGCTGAAGAGAAAGACAGACACCATGGCCTACTGACAGATTGTTCCCCTACGAGCTCACAGGATGCTTCATGCACTGAGATTCAGTAACTTTAAACACGCAGCAATGCTTTCTCTCCAAACACACTGCAATATCCTGGCTCCGGGCTCATACATTTGCTGAAACCAACTGCAATGCATAGAAAACGTGTTCGTTCAACCTGGAGCTGCAGTGCTCCCAGGCTGTCAGCACGAACGTATGTTAAAAGCTCCTGACTGCACAAAAGCCGGCATCATGCAGAAACCATTAAAATATTAAAGACAGACAATACTTACTCCAAGGTCAGCCCTGGAATTTGTAGCCTTTCCCGCTGGGCTTTCATTGCTGTTATGTGTTACCACACTCTATTGTAATCATGACACACATTCACGGGCAGCATTCTGGCGATGACAGAGAGCCAAATGAGCCACTATAAAGGACTGGACTAAGGCTCTCTCGGGGGCGGGGGGAGGACCGCAAGTTGGGGTCCTTCCACCTCGAGCTGTCACGGCGAGCCGCAGCCTGCCTCTCTCAGGTCAGCGGCAGCGCACGCCGCGCCGCTTCAGCGGAGCGAGCGGCACCTTCGGCTGTGCACATCGAGTAATTCATGCCCGGAATTCCGCAGCAGCAGCACTGCGCCGACACACGCCCGCACACACACACACGTTGCACCTCGGAGGATGGAGTGGTCCCCCTCGCTACGCCAGCCCACCGCGCTAAACAGCCGCTATGCTTAACACAGTTTCTCTCGGCAAATGTCCAACATTCACCACCCCCTCCGATACTGCCAAATAGCACTGAGCCATCTTCTTTAAGTCACATTATCCCTTTCTGTGGTAAACAGGCACTTTCTGCAGTAATAGAACAGCAAACTGCTGAATGAAAAGCAGGCTCTTCTCCTTTAATGGAGCAAATTAATTGGCAAGGCTTTTGAGAACAAATATATTCTTGTAACACAATGGTTAATACAAAAGGAGAAGTCATCACTCAGTTCTGTCACACCTGCACCTGAATTTTAAAGAGAAATCATCTATGGTTTATATTAAAGGTGAGAGCCAAACCTTGAAACTGCAGAATAGTCTGTTAATTTCAGCTTTAAAGATAGCATCAGTTAAAAGTAAACCACTACACAACACTTTATAAAGACAGTTGTAGATCAGTGCTGCTATGTGGGATGTTGGGTGTAATTTAATTACACTCCTTTTTTATGCACTCTCTCTTACTCTGAGACTACAATTTTAATAAATAAATACTGTGAATTGTTCCATGAAGACTAGCATTTTTTCAATGCTCTATAAAACACCAGGAAAAGCAAAGTGTAAGTACTTATTTTTAGTAATTTAAGAGCTAGAATATTTTATCTCACCCGCCTACATTTCCTGTACACAATATAATAAAGTTAACCACATGATTTTATTTTTTGCCAGAATTCTGGACCTGCTCTGTGCATGGACAACTTCTACAGACTAGTCAAAGCACAGAACCAAATGAAACTGCTGCTTTTTGGATCCTCGGCTCATTTTTGGAAGAATATAGTGAGTTCACAGGTACTAGGTTTCAGAGACAGAGGGAAACTGCTGAACTGGATTTGTTGAACTAGATTGCTTTTTCAACCACAGAGTAGAAAACAATAATTAAATTCTCAATTGTACCTCTTATGTCTCCTACATATTTCTACTGGAAGGTATTTTAAATTTTCGTTACGCATTACCTAAAGCCTTCATTTAAAGATATTGAAAACAAACCTAAAGGATACACAGAACTATGTATTTCAATTTTTACAACACAACTGACACCCGGACTCTGAAGTCCCAGAAAGCATTACTAAGCCAAGCATCCCATAAGCAGTATCTGTAAGTTCTAAATTCTCCTACCTCCCAAAAGAAGGAGAAAGGACAAAACCCAAGGTGTTAAATTCAGGCTCACTAACCACAATGGGTGAGAGCACAGATTTGCAAGGGCACAAAGATCAGTTAGATGCCCAACTCTGAACTGCACTTTCAGACAGGTTTTTCAAATTTTCCCAGAACACAAGCAAAGTATCAATTTTTGAAGATATTCTCAAACTTGAAAAATGCAGTACAAGAATCAATTGTCTAACAGTCAAACAACCCTGACACTGAAACTATCTGATGAAGATGCCCATGCCTACAGGTTTTTTCATTACTGAGTATGGAGACAACCTTGTAAGAATAGAAATTTAACATGAGAGCAACAGAGAGTGGGACACCAGAGCCACAGGTTCCTGGCTCTCCCCTAGCTGACAAGAACAGACAGCTCCCTATTCTCATGGCTCAGTATCTCTCAAATTAAGCTCTATTCCCTTAAAAATCCTTTGATAAAAATCTCTTTTGTACATAATACTTCTTCGGTTGCTGAAAAGTTTCTGATGGAGACAGAAAATGTTGAGAGGTAAATTGTGTCTGTGTGCACACCACACACGTAGTTTAAGTTAAGCCTTAAATGCTGTTCAAAGGGCTTAACTTTGTGCATACTAGCCTTTAGTTTGCTTCATGCTGTTATCTATGTAAGCACATGCACATGTAACACCAAAGTAACTATCTGTTGTTCTATAAAACTGTTGAGTGTTCACGGAAGGCACAAAGAGTAGCAGACAGCAGTAACATCTCAAGGAGGACAGCCAACTTCCGTGAACCAGGATGGCACAACTATTTCTGTAAACAAACCAGCAAAAGGACTAGCTCTGGAGGTGAAGGTGTACTTCCATCAAAAGTGCAATACAAATTTTACACACTAGCTCCATACAGCCAATTTTAAAACTATGGTGAACAGAACTCCACAATAAAGGCACTTTTTTTGCTTGTTATTTTCTCTACATGCAAAGGAATAGTCTGTCACTGAACACTACTTCGTGAAACACGACAGTTGGGCAATTAGAGCATTCTACCTGCAGGAAGACAAGACTAACAGTTTGTCTTGTCTAAAAGGAAACTGAGTGGGACTGGCAGTCGGGTACAGGTGCTTAAACATAAACAATTGCATCTAAGGGCTATTTTGTGACCATGATAAATCTTTACTGAGCTGACTCATGCAAGCACTTCACATCACATTAATTCTAAATTATTCTAAACTGAGATAAAGCCATAGCTTGACTTTGAAAGTAATTCTTCTATACATTTTGCCTGATCCAGACAGAAGTTTAAAAAAATCGTGATTTCCTGAAAAAGAGAGATGAATCCAGAGTACAAGATCAAATTTTTCTCAGTGTTGCAGTCTTAAGAGTTTTTGCAGGAATAAATGGGACCTGCTTCATGCATCTGGGGTTGAAAACTGCAGCAATTTAATTAGATGAAGCCTTGCAAGTGAAAGCTGACTTCAAGTGTGGTCAAAACATCTGTTTGCTCCTAATTTTGCACTGCTTAGACTTCATCTCACCAACACAGACTTGAGCAAGGAAGCGGAACTTAAAAAGAAGGCTTATTGTACTACAAAAGCTAAACGTAGAATCAACTGAAAATATTAGTAAATGTTGCCTATATTGACACAACTTCTGTAAAGAGAATTTCTCACCTGGAAAGAATTCCAAACAAAAAGTCACTAACAGCACCGAAGGACTGTAAGCACTGTATTTCTTCGCAAATGCAAACACTGGCTTTTTTTAGCTAGTTCAAGAGCTGAAAAGCAAATTTCAAAAATAAGATGTAAGAAAACATGACTCAAACTCCTCACTGAGGTCTCTCTGGTTTAGTAATCTTAGACACCTGGTTAAAACCAAGCAAAACCAGAAAAGCACAGAGGAAGGTTTATTGCCTTGAAACACAAACCAGAAAGATTTTACTTCCATAGCAGTTATTAATATTGTATGCTTTCAAGACCCCTCTCTTCTGCAAATGTTGATTATTCTTGCTTTTTCCCCTTAAATAATGGTAACACCATAATTTCATTAACAATGCAGGTGCCACTGGCTTTCATTAGTCTGTAACATTTAACAACAATCACACTAAGAAAATTAACAATTTAATGCCTCCTTTGGTTCTGCATGCACTTTTGACTTTTCCAAAGGTATTCAAGGGTTAGTAACCACCTCTCAGAGAATAATGACACCCTTCTGTCACAGACAAAAGACCATTTCATCTGAATTTATGTCATCTAATCTGTTTACCACATCAATTCAGACATTTGTTCATTTCCAGCAAGCACACCTGCTTCACTGCTAGCACGACAGTTTATGAAGAAGTTCTAGCAGGAAAGATGCAGAAGCAGGTGAGTGCAACACTGCTTCTTGGCATCAGTGAGATGCAAAACATAGCACAAGAGAAATGAGGTGAAAAACACACACACAGTCTTTTTGCACTCTTTCAACACAGCATGCCTGGGCATATTATAACTACACACAAAAAAAATCTGAAATATAAATCTTCCCATATACTTCCTCTGGCTGAAGTCAACAGACTGACCAATGCAATGTGTATAAAGCCAACCTCATGCTTTAGCTATCTGCCAGACTGCACCAAAAAGTATTCTTCATATTGATCTCGAACTGGCCAGTTTATTCAGGGCTGTTTGGTTACTTACTACTTTCCCCACAAGTATTTGAGATAGGTCACAGCTAAGGAAGCAATCACCAGATGGTGAAAGCAATCCTTTTCCTTAGATCCCTGACTGGTATGTCTCACTCATATGCTCAAACTCACAATAATTCCTCAATTTGCAATTGCAAGGAATATTTCATCTTGGTCAGATTACATAAGGAGAAGGAGGTAGGCTGTCCTGCTGGTTTCCCTGGGGAAGGGAGGAAATAGATGCAAATGACAGGTGTCTGAATTTGCCCACACCCAAAAGCTCAGTTTGCACAATGGGCTCAGCATAGCATGCAGAAATGAATTCCTTGTCACTGCAGGGCAGTGGGTAGACTTTGGCAGAACCTGCATGTCCCTGGGTTACCTGTGTTCAGTACATGCCAGCACACAGCACTTCGAACTCCCAGGGTAGGCCACGACAGAAAGACATACTAGACAGCCCCTTCCAGTCTTAAGTCCTGTTAAGTTTCAGCATCATGGATCTATTGACATTTACAGGTATGTCCATAAATCTCACACCAGTAAGCAATTTACAATAACGTATTTTATTAATGTGTCATTGGAGTAAACAGTAAAAGCCTAGGTGGTCTTGCAAAACACGCCAGAGTCTATTTACAGCTCTCACTCTTACTTCTCTGCAAGGGGCTTGTTTTAAAATTACAGTTCTCTCTACATATAAAAGCACTCTATTAAACTCAAATACATTTCAATAACTTTTTATAAATTAGTTGCATATTCTGCTGATAGCTCTATGGTATTGTTTGTATTACTAAAATACTGAATGGATAGAAAGAATGTGCTTATTTGCCATGTTAATTAAACATTAGAAATAACTAAACAGCTGTGAAGACCTCTGGGAAGTTAACCCAGCAACTGGTTATCACATTGAACATCTTAACTAAAAGTGTTGATCCTAAAACATTGCAGACAAAAGGAATCAATAGACATCCACCAGCCAAGATCTGGCAGAAACTCTCTGCAACCTCAGTCACTCCCCTTCTTCCACAATGAATTTGAACAGGTAGTTCTGAAACTAGCCCGACAGCCAGGACAACCACCTTGTCTTTAGAACAGATGCATTTTAGGTAAAGCAGGACTCATATTAACTGGTCCTGACCTTAAGAGCTCAGAAGACAGATAAAAATAATGAAGGTACCTGGCCGAAAAATGAGAGAAAAACTTCCCTACTCTTTGTCTAAATATCACCTGAAGTGTTACTACAGATGACAACAAGAGGTGCCATCTAAAGCAGTTTATTAAACTAGCCTTCCTCATTTCCACCAACCAGTCTCCCATCTCCCTTGACTAGGCAGCAACGTTTTTGCACCTGCTTGTGAAAGTTCAAAAGTAACATTCCATACAAAATCACAAGCTCAGTTAATACAAGGGCACAACACACCCTTTGCCAAGTGTTTTGTAATGAAAACTCACAGAGTAGTTACTTCAGTTTTGGACAATCCCCTACCATATTTCACACACTGTAAGAATAATTTTTTTTTTTTAATTAAAACAAAAATTACAAAGCAATAAAAATAGCTCAGCTAATAAAGTCTCTGGTCAACAGACTTCACGCTAATACTAAAGCTGTAAAAAGCTTCAGAAATTACATGTTAATAATAATTATGGTCTCGATCTGCACTGCCTATCAAGAAAAAAAAAAGCATTAAAAATCAGAGGAAAAACCAGATGTACTTTTTGAACAGCTCTACATTACACGAGGTTTAAATAACTGTTCTTAAAAAAGTCAAGACCCTTTTTACACAGGGATAACCCAGACCCAGGCTCTTAATGAGCATTTGTTTATCTGGTTTTCATTTAAGCTATATTTCAGTGCTAATTGATGCCATTTAATTTTCCTGCATGTAATTTTTCATCAAAAGAATAAAAATGTAAAAAACCTCAAAGACATGAAAATAATCTCTTGACTAGTTTCCTAAGATCATGATGGTATCTTTGTATCTTCTTCAAAAAGTTAAAAGCACAAATACAAAATTTCATGACTCCATAGTCAAACCTGCAGCTGGATTCTCCCAAAACCTTACACCATACATCAAAAACTTACATGTACTTAGAGAGTTACCAAACTGTGTTTTGGCTGGTTGCTAACTGATTCCTTGTTAAGGCACTATTATGCACACATATACATGCCTGCAGAAGATTCTCCCCAGCAATTCAGTAAGACTACCCAACATCTGCTTCAATTTTTTTATTTTTTTTTTAATTCATCTTCTGGTTCTCTTTGTCATTAGACAAACAGGGGTAGGCAAGCATTGCAAATGGGAGTCAACAACTGAAAGAGTGCCATCAGTCTTTCAAAAAAAGAAAACCTCAAGAAATTTGAACCTTGTGTCATTTTTTTTATCTGCCTAATGCTTACGTAAAGCCCTATACACATTTCCACTGAGAATTCTGTCATTACAGACAAGTACAAATGAATAATGTTGTCCGTTATGAGACAGTATTTTCTTCCATGAAAGCAGATACTTAATATATGGAATCAAGTTTCAGCAGAAAGTGTGAGCAAATAATCCGACGGACATAATGACAATTTATAAAGAGAGCAAGAAGGAAGTCAAGTGATCATATTTTCCTTCCCCAAGAGAGGTCCATGATACCTATAATACCCCTACTGCTCCCATCAGATGGTTGTCTCATCTGTTCTTAAAAACTGAAAGTGATTTCACAACACTCCCTGGTACCCACTCCTCTGCTTCGCTTTTTAGACACTGCTTCAACCGTGTCTGAGATGAATCCCCCTTGTTCCAATTTAAACACACTGTGTCTTGCTGTACACCTCAATAACACAGAAAACACTTTTATTCCTACTAATGGCAGATATTCCACACACTGGAAGACTTTCATGAACATCCTTCAGCCTTACCTTCTCTAAAATAAGTAACCCCAGCTTGGTAAATATTTTTCCAGGTATCGTCAAATTTTCAAAGTTGGTAATAGCTGTCATTTGTTTCCAGCTGATCCACTTCAACACACAGTACCTCAATATAAGGTCTTGTAAGTTCTGAGTGGGATAGAATAATGCTGCAAGCCTGGTCAAAATATCAGCTTCCCAGCATGAGATACCCACTGCCCCCCAACAGCAATTGTGGTACATTAAACCTCATGGATCTCTTCTGCAAACTGACACCTATTCAACTATCTTGCATTTGAAAAGCAGAGTATTTTCTGCAGGAATAAGAAGTCTCTAGGCTGTTCTATTTTACTTAGTATATTTTCTCCAGGTTGTCAGAACGATTTTGAAACTGCATACTGCTCTTCAATATACTTGCATTCTTCCCAGGTTGTTTTCTGCTTCAAACTTCACAAACACCATCTATTCTGCCACCTAGGTCACTAATGAAAAATAATGACTAAAGCCAGTCAACCAGGTTTATTACACCGGTAGCACAGAGTAATTTCCTGCTTAGTATTTCTGCCCTATAAACAACATAGCAAAGGCTCTCAAAAGTGTAAATATCCCCACCCCATACCCTCACCTCACCAAGGCACATTTGCATGTATGGTTACTGGTAAAACTTGGCTTAAAAAAGGTCAACAAAGTTCTAATTTATAGAGCAAGCATCTAAAATCACTCAGGATTTAGATATATGAGGATTTATTCTTGGTACTTCTGACAAGCATGTCAACCATAAAAACATCCATATTTTAAATGCAAATGAAAACATTTTACATGGCTCCTAGCACTATCTAGGAGACAAGCATTCACAAAATATGACAATGATCTGTAAAAGCTCATTTTCAGCAGCATCTCAGTGATAGTAGGGAAGAACCACAAAATAATTGAGGCTGGGTCTCAAGACCATACCTACACATGAATGTAAACATGGCTGATTTAATCCTGCTTCCATCACATGCTGTGTTCAAATCGGGTATGTATCTAGTCACATAGTGGCAAAGTAGTACTATGTAGCAGAGGGGAAAAAAGCATTCCCAATGACTATGTTCCCTGTACAACCTTTAAAAAGGTACAGGAGAGCTTTTCCATTCACGCTAGAACAGCAAGAACTGCTCGTTTCCAGCAGCACACCCAGCCCTGTGTCAGGAGCACCTGCGACAGCATGTTTGTCTCAAATACCAGACTTGCCTTCACTGCTTAGGGGCATGACCACACTAAACATTCATGAGTGAAGCCACTGGGATTTGGGAAATGTGATTATATGCAATTACACTGCCTTTTGCACTGTGGCAGTCAACATACAATGAATACAAAGTAAGAAACTCCCTGTGTCAGCCTTTTAGACTCACTTGCTCCCCATGGCAGTTATCTGCTACTCTTTCCAGGCAAGCAAGGCAATAATGCAGATCCACTTATCCCCAGCACCCTTTCTTGACCTTTTCACATGCCTGTGAGATCTGTTGCAACACAGCTCATTAAACCTCACAGGTCTAAGCTTGACTGGCTTGCTAGGAAAAAATGTGACAGAGAAGCAGAAACCCTACAATATTTGGGAGAAAAGACAAGAGGACAGAGATGGCAGAGAAAAGCACACAGATGGAAGGAACACGTGTTAATGCCAGGTTGGCCTGACTGCCATGACTCAGTGAGCAATGACTCCTTAAAGAATACAGAGGCAGAGCTCATTGATTAGCCCTTGTGAAACAGAATGGTATTATGCCAATGCATTATTTTCCGTCTCCAAATCTACAAGAGAAGAGCTCTGTCCTGCTGCCATCCATCCCTCCCTTTCCTTTTCAGACTGCCACAGAGCCCACCCACCTTCCTGCTGGCCACACTTTTGGCTGAAGTAACCTATTTAGTTTCTGCAAGCTCCAGTCTTGGTGAGCCATCAGCCCCTCCACAAGAACTGCAAATGCTGCCTCCCCCTTGATTTACTCCCAGGAGCCATCACCCACCCTCCCCTACACAAAGCATTTGGCAACCAGGTTCTTGGCATGCCTATCCCCCTATGAAAACTACATCCACAGAGTGAGCTCTGCAAGCCTAAACCCAGCCCAGGACCTCTGTGCCAGCTCTCCACTGCTCTGTCCCAGAGAACTCACCGGCAAGGAGGGCACTTGGCTTTACACAAAGGCTGCAAAGACAGATGGAAAACCTCCAGCAAAACAGAAGCATGCAAAGAACTGCATGCAGTCAACAAAACTTCGTAAGAGAGTAAGCATGACCCGTAACTCCTGTGAGGAAGGGAGAAGTTGTAGATAGACAGAAGTGGTGGCAGAGGCAAAAATGGCCACAGCCACAAACATTATGCCATGTGTTCACAAAATACAAAAGACACAGACAGTGCAGCCTAACTGTAAAGCAGGCTACACTCCCAGCAATGGCCAACAGAAGCCCTGCTGCCACTCTGTCATTTGGGCTGGTTTAAAACTTAGAACTCTGTCTACAGACACATAATTGCAGGAAACAAATACACTAATGTCCTTTATGATAAGCAACAGCACTGGTTTAGAATACTGACAGTAATAAAAAATGTTCAAGTCTGTATTTCACAGGAAAGAGTGAGAGGGAAAAGAGACTTCCCTCCTCATCTGAGACAAAACAGAAGTGGCTCACTGGGATTTCATGATCGTCATTCATGACAGCCTATACTTTACATAATGGAATGGCAATTATACTGAAAATTTCAAGGGGACAATCTGTAATGGCAGAATGCCTAACTGAAGATGCAAGGCAGGCAGATCCCTGATTTTCAGCAACTGCCTGTCTTTTTCTGAAGGCAGATATTTAGAACACAGGTGATAGTACTGGTACCAGAAAGAAAAATATATTATTCAAAAAAAAACTGAGAGTTTCTTTTCTTAAGGTAAAACCAAACACTTACTTATATTCGATACACCTTCAACCTCCATTAAAAAAAAGAAACAAACAAGAAACAAAACAAAACAAAAAACCAAACAACCCAACTTCTTATTACAATTCTTTTAGCAGAGCACAGGTTCATCAAACTATCAGGTACTCATTCCAGGACGCCACCAAGACCCCAATCCTACAGAGGCTAAATGTGGGCACACTAGGAATTGCACAGCTTCAAGAAGCTCTCTCTGTAGATTAACAGAGTATTCAAAACTTTTTATGGTCAGTGCCAAAAAAAAAAATCAGCTCATCAATACAGAATACAGTGGCCTAGATCATGCATTCATCAGGACGTAACAACTCCTTTGTGACAAACAATTCTTTTTAACAAATTTTTTAAGTGAAGAAAAAGAAACTTCTTGAAATAATGACACTGGGAAAAAAAACCCAGTGAACAAGAAGCTGCTTCAGTATGCCAGGTTTTCAAGGTTTACCATTAGAAATTCAAGCTGTGCTCACTAGCAGTGATTACCCATGACGTTGTTCTGCCAGTTTTCTCAATGCACAAGTACTTTCTGAGGAAGCAGAATAAAACAGGTAGTTATAAGGACATTTAATCTTTTTGTGTATGTGATATAATTTTGAAACTTTACTAGAACAAAATCAAAGACAAATAATTCTACTCGCTGAAATGCAACTTCTGTTCACAATACAAACAAGAAGACACAGCCTTCTTGTATGCTAATAATAAAATTAAAGCTAATTTTAAAATGCTTATATACATCTATCGCATTTGTCACTGACAGAAAGAATTTAATCATGCAATTACTGCACTTACACGGTAGGTTACACCTAGACCTTGCCCTGATGCTCAGACATCACTACTCCCTTGCCTCAGCAGCTCCCATTTCCAGCCATTAAATTCCCCTAGAATCTTCCGTGCTCTTGCTCTAAGTTTTGCTGCTTCAGTGTACACACAAACACTGCAATCACCATCAGCTGCTGGTTCAACAGGTAAAGCAGGACACAAGGGAAGAACCCAGACACGGAGCAAGCAGTTCAGTGAAAAAGACCACAAGCAGAAGAGGCTTCTCAGAGGTGCAGAGTGACACATGGAATAGTCAAGAACATTAGGACAGCCAGTGTGTCCGGCGTCCATCTCATTTATTCTTTTTTGCATGTAGGAAAATATTTTAAACTATTCTAATGCACAAACGTTTTTTACTTTAGGCAAAGCTTGGAGGCAACCCAGATGCTTGATTTTCTTTGCTTCCACCAAGAATCATGCGACTCCCCCATTCTGAAATTCTGCAGCATCCCTACAGAATCGTACCTTGACCCTCGAGGCTGATTTAATTTTGCGTTTTCCCTGTGGCTCAAGTTTAATCACTATTTTGATAAAGAATTACTTATGATTATTTTTCATTCTCAACCCTGGCCTGTCCTTGCCTAAGTAGCTGAAATAAAATTCAAACAGGGAACACCACACCCAGCACACTGTGAAGTAGCACAGTCCCTGGCCACTTTACATTACTTAGAAATCACAGCACCCACAGAACAACAGTAGATAAATGCCATGTTACACAATTAAGCTTTAAAGCATGATCACCTCATTTTTTGGGCACCATTCTCCAGGGAGGCAGGTTATTTTCAAGAATTTTGTTATGTATCTGAACAGTTTTCAAATATATAAAAAAGTCATCACTATCACTGACTTTTTTTGCATGTGTAAATAAAAGTTGTGTACAGGCACACACAGACCCACAAATAGATGAGCCTGAATTTACCAGTAAAACAGTATTACAAAGCTTTAAAATACCCTCACATAGTATACATAATTTTTCACTGAAAAGAGACATGATGAATTACATTAAAACAGATCATTCCTTTTTCTAAAATGTAATGTGATAAATCATAAAAAGAGGACATAACTGGATAAAGTCCACGCATATACTAGTAATACCCAGAGTCCAGAGATAATTGCAGATCTACATAATAATAATATTGGTACAATAAAGCAGGGATGCAAATTTGTATGTGCAAGCGCCAAAAAAACCAACATAACAACTTCAAACAGTTGTTCTATACAGTTCTATAAACAGTTGCCTATACTGTTAGCCAAGGACACAGCTAACAGCAATAAAATACTAATGGATGTGTTGTTTGTGTCTAAATCAGGCCTGTGCCCTCCCCAGCACAAAGGATGTGTTTGCAGAAGACCTCAGCACTGACAACAGGAAGGTGGCAACAAGGCTACCCAGCACGGTGCACGTGTCACAACTCTCCCTGTTAGCACAACATTAAAAGAAGGAAACAGACAATGGGCAGCACACTTGCACAGGATTTATGGAGGCTAAAGCAAGCAAGATTGTGCGGGGAAAGGCTCACGTTGCAGTAGCTGTTGGCTCCTAAATCATACAAAAGACATAACCAAGTTTTTCATTGTTAGACACAAGGAATCCAAGAGATGCAGGGGAAAATAAATTCCACTCAGTGACAGCAGTAGAAAACCCTTGAAAGTTGAGGACAGAAACAATGCTAGTAACAACACTAAAGAATATGCAGCTTGATAATCAAACACAGGCTATGGAGAATACCTACTAGAGCACAACACATCCATACTAGAATTGAGAAATTCATTACCTGGCAATTCATTATTGCTCCACTCTCCAAATTTAAGATAACAGGTCACCTATGAACATACCTATTTTTTTTATGATGTAGATATATATATTTGTACACAGAAACTGTAAATCAAATTCTAGTTTTTCCACCTACATGGGCCTCAGAGCTTTTTTCTTTTTTTTTCCACACTATGGATCATTCCCACATTTTCCCTACACGTAACTGATACTCCATATTTTTCATTGATTAAAAAAAAACTTCCTTACAAAATCGTTTTTACCTTTCTTGAAATTTAAGCATCTAAGCAAGTAGTGGTTTTGATTACTGTTTCTCTTGAATTCTTGGCTTGAATTTCTCTTGAAATCTTATGTTGCTGTTATCCAAGGATATCAACTGTTTCACTGAAATGCATAAATCAATTTTATGAAAATTCCTTGATGAACTTCGACATTTCCACAGGTGCAAGCAGATTATATAATTGCTGGTACTGAACTTGAGTCCATATTTTGTAATTACCGAAATTAGTTTCAGAAAGAAGGACAGATGCAGCAAAAATAAATACATCAAAGTGGTAACATCTCCAAATTAAATGGAAATTGAAAATTAAACTAAAGAAGACAGAAAGAGCTCAGACTTAGCCTGAAAAAGTCAGTTATTTTACTTCTAGGGCAGGTACATCAAGCACTGAGGCTCCAATGAAAGGAAAAACTGCCTCTATTTACTCACTTCTTTTTATGTATTGCTGCTCCTGAAGGCTCCTCTCCACCTAAGAGAAGCTCATTGTAAACCTCTTTTTAGAAGAGCATTTTAAACCAGAACGTACCTACTCAAAGCTGAGCCTGATTTTTGTGCCACAATCTTTGAGTTCATGTCCTCTCTGTGTCTAGTTCTCATTTTCCTGAACTCTGCCAGCATGGTAAAGAAATAAATCAGGGTAAGGACACTCATGCCTTAAATTCAGTGATGGAAACTCACTTGCTTAAACACACACTGAGAGACCATCTCCGGCTACCTACTTCAGCTGGATACACTATGAATGCCTAATGGATAGGGATGTGTAGCTGCCATCAGGTATTCCCTGGTTCCTCAGAGGATCTGTGCTTCACAGACAAATGGCAACACTTAATTCTGATAAAATTAAACCTGTATTTCTGAGTCTCACTTAACATTAAGCACAAGTATCTTCCTTGGCATTACATAATCACAGAACAGTGAAAGGGACCCACAGTGATCAAGTCCAGCTCTTAAAGTGAACAGCCTATACAGGGATCAAACCCACAACCTTGGTGTTACTAGCACCATGATCTAACCAACTAAGCTAAACTCAGGGTTGGAAGTGTTTGGTGAAAATAAATCAATAAAAATATCCTACCAAGGTATAAATAACCCATAGTGGCAGTGTGCAAAAATATTTCAATGTAACTTTCCAATGGACTTGCAAAGTGGGATACTAACAGTCATGCGGGTTTACAATCACATTAAACTCACATAAAGTCAGTTTTGCTGCAGGAGCCAGCCTGAGAGAAATCTCCCATTTATTCATCCTGCCTCCAAGCCACCACACCATGATGCCAGAAATGCATATGTGCAGTTGGGCAATTTAACATGCTGAAGAACCTGCATGAAGCTAGTTGCAAACTGGATCAGTTCTGCCTGTGTCCACACACAGAGGTGTGCCAACACAGCCAGGGGGTGCTCCGAGCATGGGAAAGCTCACTTCTTGCTCAGCCAGTACTCTACATCTCAGTTTACGCCAACTATGCTAATATCGCATATTGAAACAGCCCTCCCTGTACTGCTTAAAGTTGCGTCCTTGGCGTAACATTGGCTCTGAAGCTCTGAAAGATAGTGTGATGTGCCTACCTGGAGCTGTTCAGGACCTCTAGATGTCTACAGCAATAGAAAATGGGACTTCACACATTTTGAAATTCAGTCTCCGTGTCAACATGGATATAATATGCAAACACAGCAGCCAACACAGCAGCCAACACAGCCCATGCACACAACCCCTGATGCCACAGCCACTGCTAAACTCAGCAGTATGAGCCCTTTTAATTAAGCACTATTAAAGTTACTTTAAAATACCATCGTATTTTGGGTTTGCACCGCCAGGTTTAAGTAGCAGGGGAGCTACAGAGGTGGGTTCTGTGTGAAGCTGCCAGAAGCTTCCTCCATGTGTGGCAGATCCAACGCCAGGCGACTCTAAGACAGACCCACCACTGGCCAAGGGTAATAACACCGCTGTGATAACAGGTTTAAGAAGGAAAAAATAATTATTGTGCATATGTAGTTGCAGCCGGAGAAGAGCAGAGTGAGAATATGTGAGAGGAACAGCCCTGCAGACACCAAGGTGAGTGCAGAAGGAGGGACAAGAGATGCTCCAGGCAGCAGAGCTGAGGTTCCCCTGCAGCCCATGGTGCAGCCCATGGTGAGGCAGCTGTGCCCCTGAGCCCATGGAGGTCCCTGGGGATGCAGAGATCCACCTGCAGCCCATGGAGGAGACCCACACTGCAGCAGGTGGATGCCTGAGAGGAGGCTGTGACCCCATGGGAGGTCTGTGCTGGAGCAGAGTCCTGGCAGGGAGCTGCAGACCCATAGAGAGAGGAGCCCACGCTGGAGCAGGTTTGCTGGTGACCCTGTGGGAGATCCACGCTGGAGTAGGCTGTGCTGAAGGATGGCACCTTGTCGAAAGAGACCCATGCTGGAGCAGTTCATGGAGAACTGCTGCTCGTGGGATGGACTCATACTGGAGAAGTCTGTGGAGAACTGTCTCCTGTGGGAGGACCCCATGCTGGAGCAGGGGAAGGACTCCTCACCCTGAGCAGTGGCAGGAACAACATGTGATGAACTGACCATAACTCCCATTCGCCATCTCCCTGTGCCTTTCAGAGTGGAAATGTAGCGCCTGGGAAGGATGGAGTGGTGTGGGAAAGTGTTAATATTTATTTTATTTCTCATTATCCTGCTCTGGTTTCTTTAGTAATAAATTCAATCAATATCCCCAATTCAAGTGTGTGTTGCCCATGACAGTTATCTGGTGAGTGATCTCTCCTAGTCCTTATCTCAACCCATGAAGCCTTCATTGCATTTTCTCTCCACTGTCCAGTTGCAGAGGGGAGTGATAGAGAAGCTCTGGAGGGTGCCTGGCATTCAGCCAGGGTCAACCCACTACAACCATCTGCAGAAACCAAAGCACTTCAATAACTAGATATGATTACGCTGACAAGGTGCTATTCTTTGCTACATTTTATTAAAGTCCAACAACATTACAGAAAGTGCACTTACATCTCAGTGATCTCAACAAATGAGACAAAACAACATGAATGTGAATGCAGCTGAGGTGACTGTGTTGCAGTGTTTTTTCAAATTTTGACTAAAATAGCTAATAACATTCAATGTCAAACATCCTAGCAAGAGTAAGCAAGGTCAAGTTCCAAAAGCCAGCTTCTGCTCTGGCTGAAGTGAACAGGAGTTTAGCCATTAGCTTTAAGAGGCAGTCTTCTGCCCACATAACAGTTTCAGGTTAATATAAAGCACCGAGGACACCAAAAGAATGCACCAAAAATCATTCTGTTTAACTATTTTTCTCTCTGTCACTGAAATACTTAAATAATGAAATACTTGACTAGAAGTTAGTTTTCTATTTTCTTGATTTTTCTTACATAATGGGTTTGCTTACTGCCTAGTGTACAACTTCACAGGGGTCAGAACCCAAAACAAGAGTCTATTCCAAGACAGCAGGTATCCCATGAAGTATAGACTTCTGGTATGCCTTTTGAGTCAGAACAACAGAGCACTTCACTGCACTTTTCCAGCAGTTACAGTTCCAGTTATTCACATACCTCACCTACTACCACCAAAAGCTACACAGCACTATCAAGCTGAAACCAAGTAACTGGCCTCTTGTGAAAGGGCACAGGGTTTTACAACGTGTTGTCACACTAACACAAGCTTACTCACCTATAGTCTATAGATCATCTTACAGTATTAAAATATTTTTGAAATAAAGCTGTAAGTGAACAGAATTTGTTTCTTAAGACATTTTGTGATGTTCTTATCCAAATATTTCCTCAGCAAATTACTAATACGGAATAAGAAATTAGAAAGATGCAAGTGAAAAATACAAGTTTTAAAACCAAATATCTCAAAATCACTGGAAAGTCAAAGCCAAGGTATAGAAACCTGAGCAAAGCACAATTAAACTCAGTAGCTATATAACTAAGTAACAATTTATACAAGAATATATGGTCTTTACTTCTGTAATCAAAATAGTAGCTTAACAATCCTATACATTTAGTAGAACACATCTGTGGTCTTTGTTCCTACCTTCAAATCCACAGGACTGTTCATAGAATTTCATAAGCAGTTTTACTTATATTAAAAATTTCTTTTATATCATTCAAAGATTTCTTCCTATATTGCTAAGAAAAACCTTTAATACAAAACAAAAACTTGAACTTAAGAACTTTTTATCCCTTGAAAATCCTTCACAACAGTTTCTCTAAAAGATGGGCATAAAAATGGTGACTACAAAACCCATAGGTTTTCACTTACAATTTTCATTTCTTTGTATGTATTCTAAGGCAGATCAACTGGCACATTTAATCTCCATTCTAACTTCCCTGAGAAGAAGACTAGCCTACTTTAAAACTGTCAAAAATACATACTGCACTGCAAGCACAATAGAGAAAACCTTCATATACTTACAAACTTCCTCTTCTTGGAAGGCTCAACTCCTTCTGCAACAGAAAAAAAGTTACAGTGTATTAGCAATAAAATATTTTAATTGGAAATGGCCATTTTAAGACAAGTACCATAATCCTCTTATCCTATCAGTAGCAGAGAGACAGAAGTGGTGTATTGGGACTGTAAAAGATTGTTATAGATTTTACATGTACCACCTTCCTTTCTTATTTGAAATATAAACATTAGCATTTGGAAAAGTCTAGACCTTTTTGTAGCAGCAATATTAAAATAGTTCAAGATCTTATGGAAAAGCCTTACAGTCAGCTATGATGCACTGTCAACACTATTAAAATTTGCAAGAGTCAATGACAAAGATAAATTAAGTTCTGTCCAATACTCATCATCTGTCAAACTTGATAACAGGATCACGAGCTGAATAGGTGAGCATTGCCACCAAGCTTTCTACACTATACTCTTAAACCCAAAAAACATTTAAGTACATAGTAGTTTCATCCACAATAAGTAATTACAATTTATTACAGTTTTGTGCAAAGTACTTGCATAACAACAGAAACACTGTTGTTAAACTTTTCTACAGCTTTTGCTGAGAACAGTTAAACAGTCAAACTACAGTTTAACAGTTTAAAAACTTTTTATGGGATTGACAAGGTAGCCTGCTAGTCAAACAGAAACTGCAAAACAAACGTTTTACTACTGTTTTAGTAGAAGAAACCCACAAGATCCATAAAGTTTGCCCATCAGAAACAAGCAAAATACATATACCCACAAGTGTATATTATTGTCTATCATATAAATCACAGAATAGCTGAGGCTGGAAGGCATCTCTGGAGATCCTCTGATCCAACCTAATCACAGAAGTGCCAATTAAAACAGATTACTCAAAACTACATCCAGATGGGTTTTGAAAATAATTTTGAACATTTTGCAGACAGACACTCCACAACCTCCCCAGGCAACCTGTTCCAGTGTCCAGCTACCCTAACTTTTTTCTATTTCTCACACAAACCTACATTCTGAATGCTACATTAGTTAAGCCTTCTTGGCAATCATGTCCAGCAGGGAGAATCAACTGCATTCAAATAAAAGGACAATTTGTCTGACCTAGAAGATACACAGTCAAGATACATTCGTAGTTGAAGGGCATCGTGTTAGAGAAGGTTGCATATGCAAATAGTTCAACTTACACGGTTGGATGCATTTAGTAATTTAATTGCATAGTTTTATGTTTACTTACAAGGACCTCACAAAAGGCTGTTTGAAAGTATGTAAGAGACACTCAGCTTCCACTCTAGAAGTTATCAAAGGGCGTAATTGAAAAATTCTGTTTCAAAAGTAAATATATGTATATGCATTCTGTGTATGTGCACACGTATTTATTTCACAGAGTAACTAAAGTAAAGTTATAGGTATTGACCAGAAAATGCACATGAAAATACAATCAAACGGACAAAAATAGTTCAGCCAGGCACCTTAGATAAAAGGCCATAAGGGAATGAATAATTATGTATTCTTTAGAGAGTTTTAAATGGTGTGCAGTAAATAAAGCTCAGGCTGCTAACTGAATGATAAGGACTAAAATATCAAGTAGCAGCTCAATTCCTGAGCACCGCCCATCCTGTTCACTGAATGAGGAAGGAAAAAATAGTGTGAAACAATACAATTAGACATCGTAATGCAAAGGCATAGGAGAGCAGAATTAAGGGCCTTGGTAACAAATTCTGGCACTTCCTAGGAAGTTCCAGCAACTGTTCAGAATTTGCATTTTAAAACAACATCTTTTAGCATGACATGTGCTTACTTACAAAAGAACAGTTACACCTGCACACAACATTGCATTATGATGCTGAGTAATTCCCCTAAATTTAAAATGTCATATTCATCATGAACAAAATGTAACTGCAAGTTAGAACCCACGTACTTCCTTTTGTTTTTTTCTTCAATATTTACAATGTCATTGTGTTCTATTTCTAACATACAACTTTACTTGTAATGGTAGGCACTGTCATATTGTAATAGACAAAGCTTGTGGAAAACCTACCAAACAGTACAAGCAAGAATCATACGAGGGTTTGAGTTGCAACACGTACTTTAAATTTGTTTCCAATGAATCTGATTTTTTTTTGTTTTGTTTTATTCAGTCAGTGTTTTGGTTGTAGTTCATCATTGTAACAGCACAGCAAATGAGAGACACTGGCTTCTGTAGATACCTGAAGTCACATTATTCTCTTGACACATTCTCATGCATGCCATCCTGAAGCACTACTTTTGACTGCAGAATGAAGTTCCAAAAGAATAACCGCTCACTGATGAAGATGTTAAAAACTGCCAAGACCACCCCATACAACAGAAAAAATAAAGCAAAACCTAAGTATATAATTCATACAAGATGATTTATGTAACATTGCATTTCTAAGGCTGGATTTTAAAACAACATACATATAAACAAAAGATGGACTGAAATAAAATAAATATCCTTCCTGGATAATATCTCTATCCTCATTTTTCCTATCTATAACAGCAATGATGTTAAAATGAAAGGTCACTTCTCTCACGCTTCTCCAGCTAGAGTATCTTCAAGAAAAAAAAAGGAATCTATAATGTAGTAAACTGAAGCATGTTTTTATGTCTCAAATCAGACCAAATTATTACAGCTCCTACATGGTCTTTTTTAGTGTTACTAAAGACTCACCTACTCCAAAGACTTTTTCACAGCCTGAAGGAATTAACAGATTATCGGCTGTGTTACTACAGACTTTCTCACTCCAGACAAGGCTCACCAACATGATGCTAGCTTTGCAATACTACAGCACAGCTCCTCAACTGGCTCTACATGAAACAGGTGGGAAAAATACAAACATGCTCTACATGGGGCTTACATCTACCTTATAGCTTAGATTAGAGAAATTGTTTATCTCCTTGGTATATAAAACACTATTTGTACTAAAAAACTAAAGATGACACTTTTACCCTGACTCTCCCAGCTGTTTTAGTCACAGCCACTAAAACAAGGATGAATGACACCAAACCAAAAATCACTCAGTTCTTCAGGCTTGCAACACTACAGCTCAGATCTCAGTTAAACTCCAAATGACCTGCAACAACTTCAGTTTTCCTGCAGTACAGCGTTTCCTTTCTGGAAGCCTCAGTAGAAGACCCAGAAGACCTGTCTGCCCTAGTTCCACTGCTCAGCATCCAACACATGCACACTGCTGAAGGTAAAACTTGGCAGGGTCAGGACCTTCAGATCCCATACTTAGCAGGCAAGCACCTGGGGCATTAAAAAGAGAAAAGATGCCCTTCCCTACAACTCTGCATGGTTCCCAAATCACCAGCTCTGCCCCAGAGGATCACATTGTGCTCTTTTGCCCTTGTCCTACATGGCATCCTCCTCTGGCCAGTTCAAGTTGGGCTGGTTTTAAGGCTATTTCATTCCACTGCAATAACACAAAGCGGATTTAATGGACCAGAGACTCTTGCCCTTAAGACCCTGTGTGTTTCAAAAACTGTTGTCACAAAATACAATAAACCTTGCCTCAAGTTTAAGAGATCTGCACAAGCCATGCCAAATTGCTGTGATTTAGCATTATGAACAAGGTGTATGGAATGTAATTGCAGCTACCACCAGTCAGTTCAAACTCTGTACTCTGTGCATTTTACTATCAATGACATATTTTTACAAGAGCAATGCTTTTTGATTATTTCAGTAATTATGACTCTTCCACTGGTCCTAACACACCTGTAATACTCTTCAGTATGGACAAGTTCAGCATCTTCACCACATTTCAGCTATTCAGCCTCATAAAAAAACCACACTGAACAAATAAAACACACAGTCAACCTTATTCTGGGTCAAAGCCTTCACCCTATTAACTAGAAACATGGTTTAAATAACAAAACTATGTAAACAGCTTTAAATGAAAGAGGCAACATAAAAAGCACTAACTTAATCATATTTCTTGTAAAGATTACCAGCAAGTTACAGAAAATTAAAATTTCATCCCCTACATGGGAGAAAAAAAAAAAATGTCATTAACTTGTTGCTTGTTACTGGGTTCAATTTTAAACAATCAATAAAAAGCTGAAACATTCATAAACTACTGAAGACACAGCTAATATTGTTAATACAAGGTTGATTTCATAACCACAGTAACATCTGCCACATCTTCCAACAATTGCAATGTTCAAATATTCAAGAAGTCTTTCAGAGTTTCCAGTCATTCATAAAAGTAGTCTGGAACAGTGCACCTTTTCAAGACAAATTTTGCTTATGCATTCTTCAGCTGGTGAGGTGTTAAGTATAATAAGATTAATATGAGAAGCTTTTTTTTTTTTAAACACTGCTGCTCTACCCATCCATCATAAACTGTAAGCATCTGACACCTTTCTGGTAACCTGTATTAGATTGTAACAGGTTAAAATTGTAACATTAACACTACATTAATAACAGTAGGAAGAAAAAAAATCAGCAATGGCACACAATTCACCTTCTAATTGTCATCAATGACAGGAAGACTTACTGCTTTGAGGAACGAATTTGAAGGATTTCTTCTTAAGCAATTACTATGTTTTTGCTGAAGATAAGCTGGGGGATGACAGCAGATCTTGTATTTGGATGTGGGAGTAAGGAAAGAAAGCAGTGCAAGTAACAAAGGATTGTTTTGATCTATCAGAGAAAGGTATTACACCATGCAAGAGCTTTTTACAAGCTAATCTTGACCTCTTTATAAGATTAATATATCAAGTCATTGCACTAATCCATTACAAATACCTTCTAAGCAAGGCAGTGGCACGTTATGCTTTTTATTTTATTGCTTCCAACTTTGCCAACATGCAGTTCTTTAGAATCACAGAGCAGTGAGCTCCATGTGGAGACAGATCAACCACAACAAATGTCAAGTGTCAGTGTCTCACACCAAATGTGCATCTTCCGCCCTAAGTTTGTTTCTCTGGCAAAGCTGTCTTTTTTTTCTTTGACAACTTACAACAAGAAGTGTTTCCTGGTTCCAGGAATAGTAAGCCTTTGCTTCAGAAATGGTATTCTATTAGCATCAGGGTGGAATTTTAGGAGTGGCTATTGACCCTAAAAATTCCAGGTCAACACAGGATTAACAAATTTTCAAAAAGATGCATAAATATGTTAAGGTCTGTCTTTCTCAGTCAAGGTGCTCTCACTCAGATCTCATTTCTCTCTAAACAGGTGTAGCTATAAAACTGTTCTTTTCAGATGATTTAAGTGAATTTGTGTTTGCACCGCCTCCTGCTCAGCAGTCTGAGTTCTAGCCTTGTCCAAGATGCAATTTTATATGCACTTTTCTCAGGAAAACTGTACCAATACCTTCTTCACTGGTAATGTAAGTCAAGATCACTATCTTCCCTTTTCCACACTGGCTGCCAAGAAGCCAGGCATTGTCGATGCCTTACAGTAAAGTCTGATGTTCTGCCTTTCAGCTGAAGCTCACAGATAGTTTCAATTCGTTCAGATGCAGCCACCAGTTTACCATGGTTTTTGCTTGTTTAGTGTACTCTCACAAATTAAATCAAAGATCATCTCTTCCACAAGCATTTCCATGAACAAAAATTACCACTTCTGCACTGGCAAGCTCTGGACGGTATTTACCACTACGCAAGGAAGATTCTATCCACAATTCTCCTGTGACTGCAGAACATGTGAGACAAAACACAATGCTTCTTAATTCTTAATTCTGCACATTCTTAACTGTGCATTTCAAAATTTCAATATGTATTCTACATGGTAAGTTATTCCCCTCACATCCCCAAACTTCAAGTTGCAAATTAGCAACACCACCACAGACTGTAACGAGAATATACTGTAGAAATGAAGAGGCACTTAAGCTCCTACTAGGCCAGAAAAGATCACATTTTGTCTAATTCAATATTGTGTGTTCTATGCAGTTCATTTTCATCTACTCCGTTAACTTTCCTTGCTTTTGTTACAGGCACTGCTGACTGTATCCTTCAAAGTAGAAACATATCTTCATGTCAATTCTGTGTTCTGAGACATGATGGAGAAGGAAAACTCAGATGCTTAAAGCTAGACATTATCAATTTAAATGCAAATTAACTGGATCAAAAAGAATGCCAAACTGGCTGCATATAAAAACCATATAAGAAAAAGAAACCAATCACTGTATCATGTACAATACAAGAGCAATTTAAATAATCTATTTTCCAACAGATGAACTAGATACAACATTAAGATTTATATCAGACTAGACTCAACTAAGTAAGCAGCAGTTAAATTTGTTTTGCTTTGCATTCTAGAAATTCTCATATAGCATTAAAAACATTGATCCATATGGAAGAAGAGGAAATATTTCAGAAGGATTCCATGAGTTAACAGTAAGGATTGTCCTATGAAATACGCTACAGTCTGAAGACTCTTCAATAGCGGGACTAGTAGTAACATTTAGTAAGCAAAAGAGCTTTGTTTAACTTGTTAAACATTTGTTTAACAGTTACAATACAATGACACTCCTAACTAAATTTTGAAATAAATTAACAGAAAACAAAGAAAAGCAACTACACCAGGTTTGTTGTTTTTTTACAGAAGATAAAGAACTACAACAGTTTCTTCACATAAAGTAGCAAGAACCTGAAAAGAGAGTCAGTCACTTGAAGTAATTTTGAGTATCATCTTTATATCTTAGAAACAAAAAAAAAAACCCAAATTGACATGTCAAGGGGGAAAAGAAAAAGTTAGTAAATAAATAAGTAAATCAAAAGTGCAACAAATATGCCATTTATGGAAATAAATTCATCAGCACAGAAAATGAGGCATGCCTAGTTTACCCTAATGCAATCCATAAATACTCAATGCTTCAGGGACATACCATATCATCACAAAGAAACCCACCAAACTGTATCAGTAACTACTGCTCAAAAGCAAAGCAGGAATGCAGTTAAGAATTATTCAAACTATGCTTAACAACATTATCTCTGCTGTATCTCATGTTCTCCACTACAAGCAGCAGTGGCAGAACACATCAATTCCACCACCTTATGACAGTAATGCAGCATATCTGATTTGGAGACTAGCTACTGTAATTAGTAAAAGATGAAAATCCCCTTTTAATGAGAAGCAGAAAGCCTTCTGAAAAGAGAGAAATTTGACTATTTGCCACCATTAACTCTGTAAATCTTTGCATTCATTCACTAGTGGTGTGATCTTTCCTTCTTTCAAATAATTCACAATAAAATATAGTAGAAAAATATGACTTTAGAGATTGTCCACAGTGTTGCATTCTTAGCTCAATTTTTAAAAAAATCAATAAATTACCATGTTTCTTTAAGAAAAAAGGGTGGAAACTCTTCATGAACTCTCCACCTCAAAGTATACAAAATCATTTAGTCTAACACAGTGTTAGAAAATCTATGCTTCCTCCTGACCTGCCGTCCTGCAGTTTATTTCACCCCTTGGCAAAATACATCACCACATGACTAATGGAGAAAATGCATGGACTGCAAAGTGCTTGAAACACCAACAGTCAACAGATGTCAGCTGCCAAGTGCACATGCATATTCCCATCATGAGAGTTTGAAAGTATTATGATATATTAAGAGAAAAGCAGAAGAAAAAGGAAAAAAGTCACTCAAGACATAAATGTCTGCTAGTGGTACAACTGCTCTCCTGAACAAACATAAACAATTATACAGTTAAGCACAACTGGAAAACCCTGAGTCCATGGTTTGGCTAAAGCCAGAGATTTCTCTAAGTTCTGTTTGAATCTGTAGGTTCTTTCATCAAACAGAAAGCAGTGGTTTTTATTTGGCATACCTACAAAGGATTTTGCCTACTATTAAAAAGCAAGAGAAAAAAACACTACCACAGCACACGGTGCCCACTATCAACACTTCCTGACACGATAGTTGCTGAAGACCACTATGCCCACAACCATCCAGATGCCTTCCTTTCCCCAGCTGCAAATTTTTGTGTTATACGATTTTGTATTATACAATTCAGACGCTTCTGCTGACTTTTGTTGAAATCAGGTATCTTCTTAACTAGAGGAAAAAATTATTAAACTTGCCTACAGCATGAAGAGACTTGCCTACACTCAGGCTTTGACTGCAACAGTTCTCATTAGCCATTTTGCACAGGGGGCAAAAAACATTCAAACACATTTGTTCTTTCCCAGTACTGATTACCACTAGAAAAATACAGGCCTTGCTCTACCTTAACACATTCACAATCATCAGCTGGAGGAGACCAAACCAGAAGGGCAAAGTTTACTGGAACTGAGTTTTAAGATCAGTGGAATTGAGTCACAGAGTCTGGTCAAATCACTACTGTGCCCACAATGCCCACTCTCAGACCCATACAGTTGAGCTCTGCAGCTGTTCTTCACACATAAGGGCAATACTTGGGGAAAACCAAAAAGAAACCCAGAAAAGTCACATGGAACAGCAGTGATAAAACACTACTTTTTCACTTTCAACAGATACACATCTTTTGCAAAAAAAAGACTACTTCATATTTGCTGTGTTTATGATTCCAGATCTTCTGTCCCTTATGCAATTAAAGGTCTCAAAATTAGAGATTTTGCTCAATGTTTACTTAATATTTTTATCAGGATTTATAAATTCACATTTGCTCAGTTCAGCTGATCCCACACAACTTCCTGGTAATATACTCTGCTGATGTGAAAGGAAGGTTCAAGTTCTCAAGCAAGGGTTACACTGGAAAAAGTGAGACTGTCTGGAGACCAACTAGGTTAAATATTAATCCAAATTCTGAAAACAGCTTAGTCAAAATGCACACTTCATTTTTTCACTTCAAAACTCTAGACACACATTTCTCCCAACATTTGATTTCAGCTTGTTCAATTTCTGCTGAAGCTTCATTTCTTACAGGGCTTTAAATGCCCTGAAAAAGTTGAAGATCCCCTAGATTAGATTAATCTATACATAGTTGCCCGAGGGCCTGCTCTGCACGTGTCCTGCCTTGCCCTGCTTGTTTGCCACACTTGTTTGCTGCTGAACTGCAGAAGGCTACTGTCACTACTCCTCTTCCTATATGGTAGGTAAGAGGACACCCCCAGCACAACTGTTTCACAAATATTCAATTACTAGTCAACACACACTCCAAAGCAAGAAAAATTTATTTCAAGCTCTCCAAAGATAATACATCAAAAATCCCATGATCCATGTCGCTATTAGACTGCTCTCCCTGCTAATGTTGTTATCCAGGTTCTCTAATTAGCTGCAATCTCAATTTTGAGTATCCACCACAGGAAGACAGGAAAAAATGTAATTTGGGAATTTCAATGCTCTTTGTAAGTATTCCTTTCTCGGTCAGGAAGGGAACACGACACACACCTTATCAGTCTGCTGGTTTTATTTTCATCTGAAAGCATCAAAATGTGGGCAACAATATACAAATATCTACTGTATCAATCTCTGGTCTAAAATCTCCCATGCAGAGAGGAAGCTGCTGTCTAGCAACAATTACCTTGAGGCACAACCCCAGCTTCCTAATACTGACAATTTCACTGGAATAATCATTGATAAAACAATACAAATTACTAGACCAGTGCTGTACCACTGTGTATAAGAATTTCTGAACTCCTGACATAAGGCACTGTTTCAGCCTAGACAAGGTTTTCAGCTAAAAAACAGAGTGGACAGACAATCCTTCTTATGTATAAAAAGCGAACATGTAACTATGATAAATCCTTTTCCCCAATTTATATCATTACCTGGTCCCTCTGTATGTGCTAGCAATAAAGTCAGGTATATTTTATAGTTTTTATTTGGACTACTAACACTCTAGATCAAATGAGATTAGGACTCAGATAGTCTTTTTGGTTTATTGCCATTTTACAGACAGTTTCATTCCCCTCCTTGTCCAATATGGCAAAATGATTGTTTCAAGTGAAACTACAGTAAATCACATCAGCAACTGTATTAAGTTTTGCAAGCATTACATTTCTTAAATTTCCTTTTACCTTTGACTGATAATCCTATTTATACCAGCTTAATAAGGTCTAACAGGATCAGTGAAGGTTACTTGAATTTATATCTCTGTCTAGTACGTTTGTCTGCAAGTTTCCGTCATGAAATATCTGCTAATTAATGGGAAGAACTTTCCAAAGGCACAGAGATTTCTTGTGCAATTTCTTGTACGATATCTTGTGCGTCTAAAAGACCTTCAGAAAATAAAAAGATAAAAGAAGAATAGAAGACACATCTTCAGATTTGTATCTATTCATCATAACAAAAGCAAACAGACAAAAAGAAACAAAAGTAAAAGAAAGCCAGGAGACAGGGCAGTCTTAAACTGAGCCTGCAGGAGGGAATAGTATAAAAAATTCCTCCCAGTTAGTATACTGATGTATATGATTAAACCAGCAAGCTAATTCATCAGCTTTCACCTTTTCTGCAGTCATGCCACCAAGACATTTCAGTCAAGAAAACACCAGTGTGTTTTCCATGCTAATTTCATTAGTGAAGATGACAGAATCACAAAATAGTTAAGCTTGGATGGGGCCTCTGGAGATCATCTGCTCCAATCCCCCTGCCAAGGCAAGGTCACCTAGAGCAGGTGACACAGGAACACGTCCAACTGGGTTTAGAATGTCTCCAGAGAGGGACATTTTACAACCTTCCTGAACAGCCTGTTCCAGTGTGCTGCTATCCTCAATGTAAAGAAGTCCTTCTTCATGTTGAGGTGAAACTGCTTGTGTCACTGCTCTTTGTCCTGTCATTGGACACCACTGAAAAGAGTCTGGCACCATCCTCTTGGCAACTGCCTTTGAGAGATTTACATGCATTGATGAGATCCCCTCTCAGTCTCCTCTAGACTAAACAGGCCCAGCTCCCTCAGTCTCTCCTCAAAAGAGATGCTCCAGAGCCCTCATCATCTTTGTGCCCCTTTGCTGGACTCTCTCCAGCAGCTCCTTGTCTCTCTTGTACTGAGGAGCCCCAGAACTGGACACTCCACATGTGGCCTCACCAGGGCTGAAGAGAGGGGAGGATCAGCTCCCTTGACCTGCTGGCCACTCTCTTCCTGATGCACCCCAGGATCCCACTGTCCCTCCTGGCCACAAGGACACACTGCTGGCTCATTGTCACCTTGTGATCCACCAAGCCTCCCAGGTCCTTCTCTGCAGAGCTGCTCTTTAGTGGGGCAGCCCCAGCCTGTGCTGGCACTTGGGGTTATTCCTCCCCAGGTGCAGGATGCTGCACTTGCCCTTGTTGAACCCCATTAGGGTTCTCTCTGTCCAACTCTCCAGCCCACCAAGGTCCAGCTGAAAGGCAGCAGAGCCTTCAGGTGTATCAGCCACTGCCCCAGTTTTTATCATCAGCAAACCTGCTGAGGGTACCTTGTGTCCCTCCATCCAGGTCAGAGATGAGCAAGTTGAGTGAGAGTGGACCCAGTACTGATCCCTGAGGAACAGTGCTGACTACAGGTGTCCAACTCGATTCTGCTCCTCTGATCATGATGTTCTGAGCTCTGCCATTCAGCCAGTCCTTGATCCACTTCACTGTCTGTTCATCTAACCCAAGTTTGCTGTGCTTACCCACAATAAGTAGGTAAAATTAGTGCATGCAGAATGATGTACCCCAGTGCTCAGGAAGGTTATCAAATGACCTTGAGTGTGATCACATGGCACATACAGGACAACCAAGGGATCAGGCTCAGCCAGCACAGGCTTAGGAAAGGCAGGTCCTGCATGACCAGCCTGATCGCCTCTTATGACTTGCTGGGGGGACAAAGGAAAAGTCTGTGCATGTAGTCTACCTTTACCAAAGTCTTTGATATTGTCTCCCAAAGCATTCTGCTGGAGAAGCTGTCAGTCCATGCCCTGGACAAGTTCACTCTTCACTGAGTGAAAAACCAGCTGGGTGGCTGGACCCCAGGAGTGGTGAAGAATGGTGCTGATATCTCATGGGTCAGAAATAGTTAACACTTCATCCAGAGAGTTACAGAGAATGAGAAGAGGGTTGTGAAACAGGTCTTGGATTATCCCTGAAACAAGTCTCATAGCCTCACAGGAAGGACTCTGAACAAACGACCACCTCAGCTTTTATACCCTGTACAAATCTGGGGCCTTTCAGCTCCTGCTGTTCACCTCTTGTCACCTGGATGGTGCCACAGGTCTTCACACGCTTGGTAGTGCAAGGGATTGGTGTACTCCTGCCCTCAGGCTCCTGTGAACTCGAGCTCCATCAGCAGCTGCAGACCAAGACAACTGGGTAAAAAGCTATTCGGCGGAACAGGCATTGTGACCTTTGACTCATGAAGAAACCTACCAACTCAAAAGAAGAGCAAGACTGAGCATAAAGACTAGTTAGGGTGAGAAGCAAGAGAATCATTCAACCAATAGAAAGCAGAATATTAAAAAGAGATAACTTGTAGCCAATATGCCTCTATTTGTTTGCTAAAGTGGCTATATAGTGTAAAGTTTCAAGAATGAACATATTAGCTTTGCTGATTTAGCACATAGCACTCATCTATGCACAAATATGAAATAAATGAATACCTTGGGTCTATGTGTGTGTTAGACTGGCTTACTGCACCCACAGCTGACAACACTTTTACAGATAACAGTGCCACAACCAGTTAGCAGACAGTCACTAGTGAGGTTCCCAAAGGCTCAATACTGGGCCCAACACTGTTTAAATCTTTACCAATGATTTGGATGAGGAGATCGAGTGTAACCTCAGTAAGTTCATAGATAAGACTAAGTTAAGGGGGAGTCCTGATCTGCTGGAGGGCAGGAAGGCTCTGCAGAGGGATCTGGACAGGCTGGACCATGGGCTGAGGCCAATGAGGTTCAACAAGGCCCAGGGCCAGGTCCTGCCCTTGGGTCACAACAACCCCAGGCAGTGCCACAGGCTGGGGAAGAGTGGCTAGAAAGCTGCCCAGTGGAAAAGGACCTGGGGGTGCTGGTGACAGCAGCTGAACATGAGCCAGGGTGTGCCCAGGTGGCCAAGAAGGCCAATGGCATCATGGCCTGGATCAGCAGTGGTGTGACCAGCAGGACCAGGGCAGGGATTGTCCTGTACTCAGCACTGGTGAGGCTGCATCTTGACTCCTGTGCTGCTCTGAACCCCTCAATTCAAGAAAGACATTGAGGTGCTGGAGTATTTCCAGGGAAGAGCAACAAAGCTGGTGAAGGGTCTAGAGAGTGGGAGAAGCAGTTGAGGGAGCTGGGGTTGTTTATCCTGGAGAAAAGGAGGCTCAGGGGTGACCATATCGCTCTCCACAGCTGCCTGACAGAAGGGTGTAGCCAAGTGGGGGTCTAACTCTTCTCCCAAGCAACCAGTGGCAAGAGCAGAGGAAATGGCATCAAGCTGCACCTGAGGAGCTTCAAGTTGGATGTCAGAAAGAAATGGATTGTTAAGCCCTGGAAGGGGCTGCCCAGGGAGGTGGTGGAGTCATTATCCCTGGAGGTGTTCAAGAAATGACTGGACATAGCACTAGCTGGTCAGGAGGTGGTGATCAAAAATTGCATCCATCTTAAAGATCTCCTCTAAACTACATGATTCTGTGAATAAAATAGTTCTCTGTGGAAAAATAAAAACCTGTCTCCTTAAAGACACAAAATTTCTTATCTCTGTATGGTTGAAATACTTCCAAACACTGGTGTGACCCGACTTCCCCCATCCGAGTTCTTGGTAGACATTTCAAAATCCAGCTCACAATTTGGTCTCACTCCAACCCTTTTTCTGTGCCCATACTATGCAGCCATTCCACACTTAAATGAGGAAGCATGCTGGCTAATTTAAGCATATTTCAAGACTGACTTTACATTTCTGTAATATTCTTTTGCATACATACCAGCATTTATGCTAACCAAACTATTTATAATACTATTTCTGCCACAGCTACTTCTATTTTTAATCAACTGGGAAGCTTGCAAGCAACACTGAGATGGAGATCACACATCTGAAGTAACAGCTGAAAATATCTAATTATAACTTGGTATTGCCTTCTACAGAACTGAAGTTTTAGTAAGGAGAAAAGGGAGTACTCTGGATTTTTTCCCCTGGTTTGGGGTAGAAAATTGCAAAACTTATCTAGTGCAAAGAATATTACACTCTTGGCAGACTGACTTGTTCAGGAGAATAATTTTATAACTGAGACAATCTTAACTTGCTATGGAGGATCCATTCATAATATTTGACTGTAAAGTATCTTCTGCTTCTATTTATACATCTGCCAGACTCTCTAACCTTTGGTAAACATAACTTTCTAGCAATCAATTGGCCATCAAATCAACCTTCTGTCAGCTGTTGCCAGCGAGGAGCGCTAAGGCATAGTGCTTCATTCTCTGCACTCCCCTGCCTATTAGATGATTTCTTTTTCATATGACCAGATCCTGTGATGAACAAGTTACACTAATATCCTACTCTTACAATAAGACTCCCTGATTTGTGTTGATTTTATGGAAAAAAGCAGTAAAACTGTAAGAGTGTAGATTTAAAACATACTTAAGATGGAGTCTAGAAAGACATAAAATAGCAACTGATCCTAGCTATTTATTATCAATAGCCATAATAAATCATTGTTTTTAACAAGACCTCTCAACTATCTAAAACCTTCAGTCTAGGTTTAACAGAAAGAGACAGAGGTCTCAACAGCAAACTATTCCTTTACAATTACAAATCACGAGCCAGACAGAGAAAACAGTTGTAGAAAAATTTCAACAGTTCAAAAAGTATAATAAATTACTATTTTAAATTCAGAAATTACTTCATTTTCTTCAAGACAAGTAAGAAAGTCTTGTATTTTTTTAAAAACTGCTGCAGAAAATTGTTCAGTATAAGTTGAGGACAGACTGTTTTGCTCTGTACTTAATTAATAGGTTGCTCACACCAGAATGTGTGTAGAAGCAAACAAATTATCTATGCTGAAATGTCTTCTCTCTTCACAGCCAGTTTGGAGTTTATCTAATTCATTCTTCAACAGTGTTTTTTCCAAGCTACCAAAATTCTGAGTAATCTTTATAATTGTTACAGACAGATGTTCCTAAGTTATACCAGCAGCCTAACTCAAATACAGCTTTATTTATGCACTGAAACACAGAAAGTTTGAAAACTGGCTGAATGCTTTCCCTTGTAACTCTTTCTCAACCTCCATATTGCCAGATCAAATTGATTTTTATTCAACTGTTAACTTTCACAGCTTTATAAATGCATGTTTTATTTTGTCTTTTAGATCATTACTCGTATAGGACTTTCTTTGTCTACCTGTGTCTGTATTTGTTACCCATTAAGAAGTTCTAGCAAACAAATTAACAAGCAACCCTTCAAATTAAGCTTCTGTTTCAAGGCACCACCAGCTAATGTAAATACACTAATGTAATGTAATGCAGCAAAAGCTATTTAGAGACTATATCTATATTGTTTCCATGTATATCTGAGAACAAAGCCTTTTCTGAGGGTCAAGTAGACTAGTCATAAACCCCAGTGTCTCAGCATTTTTTATACCTAACTTTTTTTAACAGTGACTGCATCAGTGGATAAGGGCATGGTTACAGGTATCATTTATCTGCACTTCTCTAAGACCTTCGACACAATCCCACGCAACACCCATCTCTATAAACTGGAGAGAGATGGATTCAATGGGTGCAGTGGGCAGACTGTTATGTGGATAAGGCATTGTTTGAGACAGTCACATCCAGAGGGTAGTAATGGCTCAGAATTCCAGTGGACAGTCACAAGCTGTGTCCCTCAGGGGTCCTTAAGTGTTATTTAATATCTTCATTAATGACAACAGACAAAGGGATCAAGTGCACCTTCAGCAAATTTGCAGATGACCCCGAGCTGAGTGGTGTTGTTGGCACTCCTGAAGGATGGGATGGCATGTAGAGGGACCTGAACAGGCTCAAGAAGTGGGACCATGGGAATCTTGTGAGTTTTAACAAGACCAAGTACAAAGTCCTGCACCTGGGTTGGGGCAACTCCCAGTATCCAGCTTCAGGATGAACACACTGAGAGCAGCCCTGCTGAAAAGGAGCTGATGTGTGAGAGGCTGGACATGATGCAGCAATGTGCACTCACAGCCCAGAAAGCCAAACGTGCTGGCTGCATCCAAAGCAGTCAGGGCCAGGGAGGTGGTTCTGCCCCTCTCTCCTGAGACCCCACCTGGAATACTGTGTTCTGTTCTGAGGCCCTCCGCACAGTAAGGATATTGGCCTGTTGGAGTGAGTCCAGAGGAAACCACCAAAATTATGAGAAGGATGGAGCACGTCTCCTATGAAAAAGGCTGAGGGAATTTGATCAGCCTCAAGAACAGAAAATTGCAGAGTGACCTCACTGCAGCCACCGACTATTTGAAGGGAGTCTACAAGCAAGATGGAGACAGTTTTCCACAAGGCCATGTAGTGAGAGGACAAAGGGTAATGGCTTTGAACTGAAAGAGGGCACATTTAGATTGGATATTAGGAAAAAATTCTTTCCTGTCACGTTGCTGAGGCACTGCAACAGCTGGCCAGAAAACTTGTGGATGTCCCATCCCTGGACATAACCAAAGCCAGGCTGGATGGAGCTCTGGTCCAGCAGAAGACGTCTTTGCCTATGGCAGGAGGACTGGAACTAGTGATCTTTAAGGTGTCTTCCCATCCAAACCATTTTATGATTGTGTAATTGTTTGAAGCTTAGCTTTCCCTGACTTGCATCAGATCAAGTATGAGCTCATAGCTGACCAAGTTTATGGCACCGTATCTTTACAACTCTACTTGCTTTTGACAGGACAGGCCAAGAACCTCTCCCCTCAGGACTCATTAGTCTCACTAAGTCAATACAGTATGTCCCTTGCTGCTTTGGGTCACCCAAATCACTGACCCAGAAATGCACTTCAGCAGGGTCCAGGACGAGCAGATGCAAGTGAATCACTGTTGTCAGCTGACGCCAGGTGAAGGATCTTCTGGGCACTTTGTACCTCAGTGTCTTCTGACTCACTCAGCACTGCTGCTGCTCTCATGAGACACACTGCCTTGCTTCCAAATCTCCCAAATACAACCATTCTCCCATAACCATGAGGTTAGGAGGCAGATGAAGGAAACCCAGGACCAGACATGCAGAATAAAACACCAGCAGAATGTAGGCACAAAACCAGCATTCCTTTATGAGTTTGTGATGGTCCTCCCCCAAGCCCAAAGAGCATCCCTGATACAGGCAACAGTCCCTACAAGCTGTGCAGCCTGAGCTTCCATTACATCCTGCCACCTGGGCAAACAGCAGCTGCACAGGAAGGCAAAAGGAATAAAAGCGATCCCCCCAGTCTTTACAGTGCCAAGATACAAAACACCATTTCAAAGTAACAAGTTCATTTGGTTTGGATTTTTGTTTGGTTTTGTGGGGTTTTTTTATACGTGTGCATATGTGTGGGGGGGTGTTTTTTCTAAACTAGGAAGAGCTGAATTAACAAGCTTAAAAGAAAAGCACGTGAGCTTTGTTGATGGGAATTTGCAATCTTTGGTCTCAAAGCAGCAAAGTAGTACTTGTTTTAGAATAACTAGAAGACCATGAGGTTTCTGTGTACCTGTACCACCAGAACAACTAGTAGCTCTACCTGAGGCAATAAGTAAGTGTGACAAAACAAGCAGCTGGAGAAGTTGTGCCAGTCTTCCCTCTACAGCTTCCTGCTCTGGAACTACCTGCACAGCTGACTCTCACCCATCTTCCTAGTCATGATCAGGAGAGCATCCTCACTCCCCAGCAGCCAGGAATGTATAATCCATGACCTGTAGGCCCAAGCGGTAGAGGAGGCTGTCAAAAGGCACTGCAGCAGGTGTGTCTGCAGAGGTACACAGAGTATGCAGCTTAAGTCTTTGGTAGGACTGGGAGACAGGCTGTGCTGCTGTTGCCTTTTGAAATGACTGGAGTTCAACTTTCCCAGCTGGATTATAACTTCATGAGAGAAAAGTCGTGGGCTTTCTCCATCAGCTGCTTTGCAAATGGATTCCTTCAAGCAGAGTGGTGGTCAGGTTGCCACAGCAACTACTGGTACATGCCACACAACAGGAAAGACGGATTCTGATGACACTCCTACTGACTTGCAGCAGTCTGCAGGTGACTCTGACAGAAAACAATAGTCCTTCCAGTACAAGCAGGAATACAAAGGGAAGACACAGTTTCTCTCAGAGGCTCTGCGCTAACAGCACTTCCCTACTCCACTTTCATAATGATCTGAATGGCAAACACTGAGAATTTCACACTGCCTGAAGTATGTCCTTGGAACCCATATGAGCCTGTGAAGAATACAATGTTTCACCAGTTTGTTAAAAAGGGAAGCGTGCCATACTTCTCCCCAGCCAAATCCGCTCAGGGCTTCTCCTCCAACCAGCAGACAATCAGCTGTAGCACCTACTGCAGGGCAAATCTGTTTTCATTCCTTTTCTTGAGTAGTCTCAGTCCATGGAGCAGTAATCCAGTACAGCCCCAACAGTCCTGAGAACAGGTGTTGAATACAACCTTCTCACACCTCTCATGTCCACTTCTAGGACACTTCTCATGCACAGCAGCAAACTATGCCACCTTGTCATACAATCACCAGCCAATATCCCGACTCTAGAACTTTCTGCTGAGCTGCCATGGCTAAATCCAGACTCTACGTTCCATTACCTGGGCCAGCCTGAGTGGGGTCTGACCACAGGTTAACATGACATTTCCTAGACTTGAGACCTAGAAAAGTACTAGACACAAGTTGCATCATGGGAGGTATAGATTGAGTATTGGGTATAATTTCCCCACTGAGAGGACTGTCAGGCATTGGAACAAGGGTGCCAGGAAAGAGGTAGAATCATCATCCCTGGAAGTGTTTAGAAGACACGTAGATGTGGCACTTGGGGATGTAAGGTTTAACAGTGAATATAGTGCTGAGTTAACAGCTGGATTTGATGACCTTTGAGAGCTTTTCCGCCTGTAACAATTCCATGATTCCATGAGCCCAAAGCACATCATCCAAGCCCCTGCATTTGACCCATGCACTAATGAAAGGAAAAGGCATGTAGGAAACATACAGAAATTAATACCTCAAATTACCTCAATCAAACCAGGGAGGTACAGTCCTCTCAGCTGTAGGAGTTGTTTTCAAGAACACAGCAAGGGTTGGGGGTGAGAAGAAAAAGCATATAAAACTTTGGACATAAAGTATGGTATCTCCTCTCCTCGCCCTTCTCTCTTCTCTCCTCGCCCTTCTCTCTCTTCACACACATATTAACCAAAACAAAACACTCAACCAGAGCAATGTTCTTATTTTGTGATAAGTCTTTTCTACGCAGATGGCCATTCTGAAACTGCTGGCAGCCATTGTAGGGAGAGAGGTGGGGCATGATATGGTGTGCGGTAACAGCCCACTTCTGGATGCAGGGCTGGTATCCAGCAGGGCTGAGCTGCTAATTGACTTGCTCCCAGTGCATCAGGATGTCCTCCCCACAGCAAAGACAGTAAAGGACAGTGGCTTAGGACCCTAAAAACACCAGTCGAGACCCTTTCTGCTCCTTCTGTCCCAAGCAAACAGAAGAGTAAATACCAAGGTTATCTTGTACCTATCACATGGAGTTTTTGACAGCACACCTACCTTTGACAAAGTATACCCAGAGGCACAGTAGGGCATCGGCGCATTGTGAAAAAATGCAGGAAAACTAGGTAAGAGGAAGGAACAAAACCTAGCACACTTACGTCCACAGAATTGCACTTCAGTAGACATTTTTCCTACGGCTCTACACATTAAGGTAATTACTTGGAGTGATTCTAGTGAACAGTAATGCACACAGAAAATGGCTTGTCAAGAGAACAGGCTGATATATATATATATACATATAATTTATATGTGTGTGTGTGTGTGTGTGTGTGTGTGTGTGTGTGTGTGTGTGTTTGACTTACTTTTGCTTCTTTAAACCCCAAAACGCCCTTGCCCAGATCCCCAAAAGGATATCTTAGTATTGATAAAGTTGTTACACGCTGAAAGAAACAGTCAAAATCAACACAAGTAAAATTTAATGAATGAACATACATAGCAACAGAAAGAATCAGGCTGACAACAGTGCTTGGAGTCGTAATTAGAATATAAGGCAAAATATAAAACCAGGGCTTTTATTTCAAGAGCAGGACTACAGTCATAGATCTACTTCAAAGTGTCTCAAAAGTTGCATGTAAATACTGCAATGAATTCTGCAATACCTCAAATAAAGTGAAAAATGGGATTTCCAGGTAGTGGTAGTAATGGATAGACAGTTTCATTTTTACTGGACTCACAAAAGTGTAGCACAAAATAAATGCAGGTGAATACTGATGCCCTTAATTATGCATTTTATTAGAAGTTCCATAATAAAAAAGTACTACATTTTATTAGAAGTTCCATAATAACATCACCCTCACTGAACCTATCAAGTTTTCTGAGCACATCTCTAAAAACTAACATGAACTAACAAGTACTACCATTGTATCTGCTAATGCCACCTTTTGATGCCATTGTATTTGGTCACACTGAAACTTCATATTGCTTCATAATGCCTGGCAATAGTGTTTGATTATTTTCCATATCCTTGCCCACTTTTTTACTCAATGAAAGCCTTTCATTTAGGAATGAGACAAATTAATTACACATCGATTTTCCAAAAGACATCACACAAACTGATAAAAACAGAGTACAACTTTTCATACAGTTTCTATTACACTTTGCAGATACAAAAAAAAATCTCCCCCTGTGGCTAGCACAGGTTTTTCCCACGAGAATTCTTCTTGTGTTTTATAAATAAAGGTAAAGTTTGGATGTTATTGGAACAGTGTCCCAGAACTTGGACAGTGCAGGCCTGGCCAATCAGGCCTGGGGGAAGGCTTCTGACTGACCAATCTGGGTGACTTTTGAGAACTCTATATATGTGATGAAATCAAAACAATAAAGGTCATTCCTTCTTGCCACTGAGAACTGGTGCCTCCATTACTCTGCTAGCTGCTCAACAGCGACATCCCCCCAACTTTTTGAAGCTAAAAAACAACAGCTGCACTTGAGTATGAATCAATTCAGTACTGAAGTTCACCTTTAGAGATAGTGATTATATCACTTGCAGATGAGTAAAAATAACTAAATCCCCACCAAGCACATAGAAGAGCTTCTCTTTAGCAACAAATCCTCTGCTGACACAACATTGCATTTTAGAAATGGTCCTTCAGAAAAGGCACTCACTTTTGTAGCTGATGGTTCCACTAGTCTCTGACGGTGGCGTGCTGAGCTGAAATGACTCTTCTGAGGCGTCCCTTCCTGACAGTGAATGAAGAAAGGGGAGGAAGAACAGAGAAAAGGGGGGCAATGGATCGTGGAGGGGATGGAATGGAGGATGTCGGAGAAGGGAGAGGGAGAGTATTTAACTGAACTGTATTTTCACTAACCTTGAAAAAGCTTTATTAAATCAATTTCAGTAATACCACTGTAAAAATATCAGAAAGAAAATGCAGCATTTGCAAAAAGCAGCCTCTCAGGGCTTTTATATACATTATTCACACATATTTAATGATGCTGTCTCCTATAAATCCACATACGCACACACGTACACAAGAACACATGCCTACTTCACTTCTACAGATACACCTTGAAGTTAAACATTCACTCCACTTTTCCAAATTATTAACATTATCTTACATTTTCAGTATCAACTTATGGAGTTATACACAAACACCCCAACCCATTAGCCATCCCACCCAACTGGATTTATGCTTTAACACAAACATCAGAATCTCCTCTAATAAAATATGATTTTTTTTTAGATTCACACTCTCTACCCAGACCTTCAATAATCACCCTATATTCTAGAGATTTTTACCTAACCGAGATTAATGTCCTTGCCTGAGAAAACTGAGAAAGAGCAGGCTCACACAGGTAAATGGTAAGCATTTTCTCTTAGAGAGAAAAACCTTAAAGAGAATTCAGCTGAAAAAACCCCTGAAATATGATATTCATTACATGTGCAACACAACAAAAGATTTTTCCAGGATATGAGATTCTTCTTCAAAATTTTCTACCTGCTTAGTATCCAGGAGACAGAAGACCTACATTTCGTTTCTTCCCCAGGATACTTTAAATACTCTGTCTCAATCTGTCCACAAACTTTCCAGTTTGGAAAGCCCCTCACTGCTGTATCAAGTATGAACTCTACAGTCTGCTATTTCAGATATGTGTCTGAAGGGGAGAAGATATGGGTGAAGAGCCTGCTCCAAATCACAGGAGTCAGAGGATTAAAATTCATAAAGCTTTTTTTTTTTCTTTCTTTCTTTCTTTTCTTTTTTCCTTTCAGAAACAATACACAATTCTCCTAAGAGTATTCTCAAAAAAAAAAAGTCACAATATTTTACAAATGTAAGACAGACCTTTTCCTGTTTCCAAAAAGAAATTCACAGCGTTCTTTAAATGAAAATACAATGCTACTCAACTCAGCAAATATTTTTCAAGGTCTCAAGATTTGTTTTTCAAAAAGTATTTTTATAGAAGTAGTTTTTGCATCTCCTTAACGAAAAGTATGACACCATGCACACAGAACCAGCTCTGTACTCAAGAAAATCTGGGGGAAATAATCAAAGATTACAGCCACCTTGGGAAGAATACATCATAATTCACCAACAAATTAGTAGTGCAAACTAGCTCTAATTAATAGAACCAGCATTACAGAAAAACCAGCATTACAGAAAAAAACACTTGCATAAACACTTGGTGACACTTGCAGAAGACTTTTCTGCTGGCAGTAATGTCTTGTGGTAACACTCCATTAAATTACTGCTGTAATGGACTGACATGAGCTCTAAGAACTAGGGCTGGATGATCTTACCACTTCTCATTTAACAATTCCTTCTTAAAATTTCTCAATGCCCTTCCAACTATAATCTAACAAAAAATTTAATGTAGTTAACAATGGATGCTTGAAAACAGTCTCCTTTCTATCACAGTTTGGAAATAATGGCAGGGTCATCTTAATTTGGACATTAGCTAGCAAAAGTGCTGATTGTCAGAGGCCCTACCTTCTCCCATATTAAGGTTATTAACCAATCTAACATGGGATCCTTTACTTAACTGAGAAGCTTAGAATTCTTCTTCTCTTACTGGCATTTTTCATTCTTTCCCGTTTCCCCTTCAGAATTAATTTCAGAAGCACTTGACAGCAGGGACAAACACAGTTAACACATGAAAAAATCCCAATACAGTGCCAATACTATTTCAGAAGCAAAAATGTATACCTAAATTGATGTGATTACTGCTGTAACAAAAGAAAGTCAGACTATTAAATATTTATGTAAGCTGTGCCTTTAATGACACCAGCCATGTTGATATACCACCCTGAATCAGAACATACTCACTTTATTTATTTCATCAGAACAATAGTTCACTTTATTAGCCCAAAATAATCAGACCGGTAGACTTGATGCAATACTGTCCCAGGTAGGGATGAAAGTTCAACTGAGATCAATAAGAGACTAAAAAAAGCTGCTAAGAAGCCGGTGCTTTCACTATGAAAAGGTTCAATGTGAAGTTTTGAAGCCTTTAGAGACATTACACTGTATGCATACAGGTTTTGCGTTACATCATAACCTCATGTGCCTTCGTATTGCATTTCAGCTGATAAAAACAGAAACCTTCTGCCAATGTCAGCTGTGGGTACTGCTCCATACAGGACTGTCTAATAAGGGCAGACAAACCAGGGTCAATGTCACAGAGACACAGCAATCTTTCTCGTGGGGAAAAAAAAATTCCACACACTGAAAATACTATGCATTCAGGGTGGCTACAGTTATTACCAGTAAAGTTCATACAAAGGAACAGGTCAGTTGCAATTGTAAGTTGACATAGTAAAACTACAGTCAGAAAACTAGCTCCTTGAAAAGACCAATGTAATTCACATCAACAAGAACAGCTGAAGAAGAAACTGAAGGATTCTAAATAATTCTATGGTAAGGTATTTTAGTTGGATGGCATGCAGAAAACTGGCATGGGAGCAGAAAGAGACAGAGACTTACTTCACTTAACAGGTGAGTAATCCAAGAAATAATCTTGTGGGAAACACACATGTTGGGAAAAAAATCAACACATAAAACTAGAAACATACACCCCACAAAAAAAAAAAAAAAGGAACACAGACAGGGGCAACAAGTATTGCACATATTACGTGGTTTATTTCTGAAGTCACAGAAGCCTGAAAGCAGCTGTGAGGAGAAAACATGTTTTTGGCTGCAGAGGCTGGTAGCTAATTCAACAATGTACAGGGCTTTAATACTGATACCAAAACCAGTTTCCATAAAGAGCAGCTACCATTCACTGCATGGCTGTTCTCATGAAAATGGCAGTATCAAGAGACAAGCAAGTGAGAATAGCAAGTGACACAAGCATGTGGTCTTATCTGAAGAGATTTCTACCTCCAGACAGAAGTGGCCACAGCAGCAAAAATTCCACACAGAGGAGGTGAATTCACTGACAAACACCATAGCTGTTCCCTGACAGCTTGGCAAGTATTTAGCACTGAAGAAAAATAATTCACAGCAACAACTCCATCCACATCAAGCTGGACAAATCCTAATGCCAACAAGCCTATTTCAGTATTTTTACATAAACAAGTGTCATATTGAAAAACACCTCTTTACACACCCTCAAACCATGATCTTTCTAAACGTGCTCACTCCCACAAGACAAGCCCTGGGCTATCTCAAGGTACATCTGTGCCCAAGACTCAAGTGCCTGCCACATCCTTCAGTGTCCTATACTTAAGCCTCAGATCTTGGCATTTGAGTAAAGCAAAAGCTACAGGCAAAGCTTATGGCCAAGGCCTGCTGTCACAGCTAAGACTGTATCTAAACCTTTTGTTACTTTTCTTAACTTATAGCAATCTACTGTCTGTTCTATAATGTCTCATACTAGATGCAGCTGTTCTATTAAATTACCAAACCACTCTACTGTATATTTTTGAATGCTCTGAAGATTCCTTTTTTCTTTCTTTTGACTGCAATGTTAAACAAAGATAAAACGTTACTCTATTATCATTCATCTGTTTAGGAGGACTATATAAATACAGCTGTGAGAGTACAGCACAAATACAAAAAAGGACAAAGCAAATAAGAAACTTAGAAACAAAAAATGATGCATTAGAATGTGATGAGTTTGGTCTGATTTTTCTCCATCTTTCTTGCCTCAAATGGGCCAAGATATCATCAACAAAGAATGCCACTCAACTTCTGATATCTAAATAATTTTAGGATGTAGCAAAGGAAGCAGTAAATATTATAGGATGGCTTCAGAATCAAGTCACTTCACATTACTAAAACCTACAATAGCATCATTTCAACACTGATTCACCATATTACTGAGTCATGTTTTTATTAATTATAGGACACCATTCAGAAAGTCAGCATGCTACATTGGCATTAATATTTCTTCCTATGCACAGCTTCCTGGCATGAACAGATCTGTGAACAACACCAAGGCCATCTCTATCAGATACCTGCTTGGTAAAAGCTACTGGTGATTAGGCAGAGTCTGTCCAGATATTGCAATCATTTCATACTTAGTCCTTGAACTGTATTAGAAGATAAAACTCTGACATCTCTATTTCATTCTGTTATGTTATGTTACAAGGTTATGGGTTCATGGTAACAAGATGCAATCAGTAAATTCAAGGTCACCAGTAGCCCTGCAGTCTTGTACAAATAAATTTCCCTGTATTTCAACTTACCAAAAAGATAATGAATTGCTATTCCTGTTTCAACAATAATATGACACTAGGAAGAAGGAGAAAATAAGAGATCTAGGGAAACCCAAAAGGTAAATTAATTTCAAATTTTCAGTGTTACAGGTGCACCACGGTTAATCAGCTTTTAATAATTAAGAAAAAGGGGAAAAGAGTAGTCTTTACAGGCACAGGGAGGCTTTTTCTCATAAAGCTTAATTTAACTGATTAAAACAATTTGATACTTCATAAGAGATAAGAGGTAGCAGGGATGTGCAGAGAGGGAGGGAGGGTGCACACATTCTGTTCCCACAAGAATTCACAAGACTAGATAGTAAAACATACTCTGCTTACAGGACATGATTCTTGCCAACACTCACAGGATATACAGTGCAGCAAAACTGAATTACTCAAGCTGACATGCTAATGATGCAACAGACTGATGACAAAACTATGAGGATCAATTCAGGCAGAGACAGAGAACTCCAGCAGAGCTTCAGAAGCTTGGAATTTACCTTTCTGACAATCTAGTATAAGCCAAAAATGTATGCAAGCCCTTGCACTGGTGCCAGAGGTAACAAACAACGTAGTACATTCTTGCATCATAGTCTCCATGACTTCAAAGTACGCTGAATTAAAATTACTTATTTTTGTAAATCAGAACAACAGACAGTAGGCAATTCAGTGTGCCAAGTGTGGAGGCAGGACCAAGTCATAAATTTTAACACATAGTTCATCCCTCTCAGCTTTAGATTCAAGCAAGTGTGAAATGCTTTGGGATTTATTGGGGGGGGAAGGGTGTGTTGGTTTGGCTTGGTTTTTAACTAGTAAGATGTTCATTTCTTGCTGATCCCCACCACCCCAAATTTAGAATTTCAGTGTAATACTTAACTAGGCTCTGAGCCAAGCATTATAGGCTGATCAGGAAACCTCTTTCTGCTTCAGTGGCATCTCACACAGCAGAGAAAAAGCATAGTTAAGTAACAAGGACTTTTACATAGTTACAGAATTTAAAAAGAAATCATGTGTTGTCAGTTATTTGACAAACAATGTCACATTATGGTACATCTGACAATCCTTACAGCCAAGGCAAGAAATCACGTCAATAAAAAGCAATGTGCATGTGTAGCTCCAATTCTGAACTGTATGAAAACAAACCCTTGACAGCTATCTCCCAAACAGAACACAAACCAAAGGCCAGGACTGCATTTTGCATCAATTAAGCTGTTCAGCAACAGAAAGTACTGGAAAAAGAGAAATTCATCTCAGGTAACTTCTTGCATCCCATTCTTGCAGCATAGCCTTAGATGTGAAATTTTAACTAACAAAAATGTATAACTAACATGTTTGGTCAAATTGCTTGGCATTCTAACACATCAGCATGCCAGACACTCTCCCATTTATGGGGGTAACTATTTACCCCTAGTTATGGCACTACCCTCTTCTCCCTAATTACATCCAGTTCTTTGCATACAATCATTACAGAATTTCAACAAAAAACATTGGACCATTTTGAAGGAGAAAAGGGCAAGAACAAATTTCTGACAGGAGCCTCATTGACTACTGCATTTCCTCAGTGGTACTAGCAAGAAGACACATGAAAAATAGGTGCTTTAAGTAAGATCTTTTTTCTGGAATAGCTGCTTTGCAGTAACTCATCCATTTAAAAGTGACTGAATTTTCTCCTGAGAGCCTGAAGACAGGAAAACACACTTCACATACCTATAAGCCAGACCAGCATTACTGGATTCAGCATCAGAAGAGGTTAGTATTGATTTGTCAGACAGACTCCATGTCAGAAAGAAATTATATTGAAATAATTGAACGTGTCTTTAGGCAGTCAAAAAGCATACACTACTATGCTTTGCAGCAGCACTAAAAAACTAACTGGAAGGTTCCACTCTTACTATTAAAATAAAGGAAGGGACATAAGGTACTACAGAAACCATTAAAAGACATCAGCCCTAAGCATACACAAATAAATACACAGAAACAGAAGCGGAGAAAACAAAATGTATGCACAAAAAAGGTGATTGTTCTCTCATGAGTCTACTCTAAAACCCCTGAACACCATAAAAAAATAAACAACAAAATCTGTTCTTCCAAAGTCTTGACACAAATGCTCAAAAATATGCAAATCCTCAGCTGCAATCTCAATCAGAAAAGACTAGCATTTTGCTGAGTTCATAAGGAGAATGTAAGAAAGGAGGAAGACAAAAAGGAGAAAAACAAAGTTGCTATTACTTGTAAGGCAAATTGCATGCAACACAAAAATTCCAAAGACTTGTGAAAAAAAATCTATGCTGAAATATGAGGGGTATATCTATGCAGTGTCCTAAGAGCATGGACAAGAAAGACAACCTCTATTTGAGAAATTAAATTGAAGCAACTTAACAGTCAGTCACAATGCTGCTCCACTTTAGCAGGCACTGGTATCTTCAAAAGATCAGGGAGAAATACAATGAGGTCTTTGCAGCTACCTCATACAAAAAAATTTATTAAGGATTAAATCTCTTATCATAACCACAAAACAAAGTATGTAAATGCAGTAACAGCCCCTTCTGAAGTGATAAACGTGATATGCTCTACCTCAGACTTTCTCTGCTGCCAACCAACCCAAGAAAATTGCAGATTTTGGCCACCCTGTCATAAGAACAATTTTGAACTGTTGCTTCCAGACAGGAGCAAATACTCATGGCAACAGTGACAAAATATGAAAATGATTGAATGTTAAAACCTTCTATTTATCACTCTCAGTCTAATAATATACCATACTTGATCACTACTTTGCTTACACCAAATAAACTGTAATCATCTTTCATGTTAAAACACAAACATAGAAAACAGCACATCAATAAAGAATCAGAGTAACATGAAATGTAGGTCTTACCCTCATCATAAACATTTGCTCTTTCTAATTTTTCATTTATGTTATTCCTTCCTTTTTTGCACTTCTCGACATTTACTAAAATCTCAAAAAATTTGAAGCAATTTAAAACTAGAAAGCTGCGCTCACAAGGGGCACTGGAGCCCTAAAATCAATTTTCCACTCATAACCTAAATTTTCCAGCTGTGCTCATGAGTGTTGCATTCAGAAAACATAAGAGTTTGGGGAATACTTCCAGGTTCTTCTGCAAACAAATTCTGACTGCTAAATTCCCCTAATCTGCACAACTTGTGTACAACTAGGCTTTTTAGAGCAACTGAATCAGTGGCATAATTTAAAGCAAAGTGGTAAAATACTTAAAAAAATCTTTTCATATCAAAAGAATGCAAAACAGAAGTCAAAGCAAGCACACACTTTCATACACTTTTTAGTACATCTTCCTTACTTTTCACACAGAAAATTACACTGTGGGACAGGAGAGATATCTACAATAGCTGAGAAACATCTTTAGATATGTTTCTGTATTTGATATAGGATCATTCATCTGTAGAGAATAACAAGAATATTCAAATGCACAAAATACATGCAAAAACATGGACACTTCAATTTGCAGCTTTCAAGGGCTAAAATACTATGAGAAGAATTGCAACATGACATTATCTCCAGAGAACACATCAATGCACTTCAGTCAATTCTACTGGGTAGATACTCTAAGTAATTTCCAGGTTCCAGACAACTGAAAGTGAATTTCAGAAAAACATATATTGTTTCATAACACGAACTACCAGTTACCACAAGCCCATCTTCTAACTAGGGGCCATCTATTAGTTTGACTAGACTGTAAGTTTGATTACTAAAACATTTTTTTCAAATTCAATCATTTGCAACTTTTTCTTTTACAGCAAGTACACAAGGATGGAATTTTTGATATAGTGCTGCTAAATGGGATCTCCTATTTCTGATAGTAAAGCTTAAAAAATCACCCATTTTTTAATACTTTTCAATGCAAATGTTCCATTGCTTTGAAACAGTCTCTTGGTTGGGGAGGATAACCAGATGTCATAGATGTTTTACTTAACATCTCTATGAAACTAAGCCAAGTATATGTACAAAACAAAGGAATTTCAGAAAGGACAAAGCACTCTAAACAAAACATGCACTGTAAAAACCTGGAGTTTAGTTGCTAAAGTCTCTGAAGAGCTTGTTTCTTCTCAAGGGCACATAAACTGAGCGCAAGTATCATTTTTGACTCTAATCCCAGCTGTTGTATGCTGCTGAGAAGCACTAAACTTTAGACCTAAAATCGAGGGGGACTTGAATGAAGAGGCACAGGGAATTCAAAAGGAACACAAGATAGAAACTGAGACAAAGTAACTGAATAAGATTACAGAAAGCACGTGTTGCTGACAGAAAACAGAGTTTTTCTGATTTACACTGGATGAAGAAAGGACCCTACAGAGAATAGGGTTAGAGTTGCAGAAGTTAGTGCTGTATGTATTGGCAGAAAACATAAAGCCAAGAAAACCAGACCAAAAACAATTATGAAGTTGAAGTATTTAGTGTTTTGCTTTGAGATCATAACAATAACTTACGGATTTTTATGTAATTTTAATGTTCAAATGAACAACTGGTACTTTTACAAGCAAAAAAAATAGTATTGTTTCAATCTAATACAAGAAGGAATAAATAGCATCTCAAGCCCTGTGGTTTTTGAGAAAACCTAACTTAACAAATGTAGAACTTCTGACTTTTAAAGCAAATGTAGTGTATCAGTTGGTGGAAACAAATCTAAAATCATTATGTGAAAAATGACACATGAAGCAGCATCACAATCAAAACTGAACTGAACTCAAAGGAAGCATCTGACAAAAAATTTTAGAAGAAAATACAGACAATTATTAGTTTTGTTAGTTGTGATGAAGTAAGTAAAACCATTTGTCAAACCAAGGACATTTCACAGAACTTTAGAAAACAAAACCTATTTCAGTAAGTTACTGTCCTTCATGCAGCTATAATTCCTACTGTTACCAACAAAACAGGCAAAGAAAAAAATAAATAAAAAAACTCACTCAAGTAGATTTTGGAGATAAGCCAAGTGATTCAGAAACAGGAGCTAACAAGTACACAGAGGATGCCAAAGCCGCTTTATTTTATGACCCTTAGAACACAACTGAGATCAGTTCAAATCATTACAGATTCTACCACTGAGCTCACCAAAGAATTTGACACAAAGAAATGTTAGTTTATGTTTTGCCTTCCAACACTAATATAAAACAGTCAGCTTTGTGACATATTGTAGATATTATCAAGAAATGTTGCTACAATTATCAGAAGGCATCAGTAAGAAGTACGATATGGGCTACAGACACCAAGTTTGGCCCCATGCCAAATATTTTAGCTCTAAATGTAGCATGGGGCTATTTTTTTTTTCTTTTTTTCCTTTTTTCGAAATTGGAACCTGAATAAAGTCTCCATAGTATCTAGAAAAGCAACAACAGAGCGGAAAAAAATTAACCCTTTTGGAAAAGCTTTCACAGCTCAAATAATAGCAAAATGCGTCTGATACAAAGCATTTTAGAGGACCTGACAAACATGTAACAATGCATGAATGTCTGGAAAATAGAGGTGAATTAACTGATCAAGAGATTGTACACTCTATTAGGCCTGCACAAGTGACAGCTGAGAAGGAGAGGAAAAATGTTCTTTATCTCAGTGTCTCTTCCCTCAGAAGGCTGGTCATTTGCTTTCTAAAGGCAGCTACCACTGCCTATCACTATTTAAGCCAAGAAAACATCTATTCTAACTTGCACATCTCTTTAGCTAAAATGCCCTGTTTTCTACAACAGCATATAGAATGACTCAAAAATAAATATGGCTCTATCCAGAAAGACATAATAATAATTTACCAAGATTATACAAAATTTGGGTTTTTTTTTTTTACATTTTATATCTATGTATGTTGCTCATAAGAACACCTCATAAAATGAAAGAGCAAGTGTCACAATTTAAGTAGTTCTGAGTAGTTCAGTTACTTCAAATTTTCTGAGATTTCAATAAATGAAGAGCAGTTTAGTTTGGAAGTGTGGCCCCACTTAGTCAGGACTGGACACAACTCCTAAGCAGGGGATGAATGCAGTGTGCAGACAGACAGCTATTCCCATATAACACCGGAAGACTTATGTTCTGCCTGCTTCTTAACTGATTAATCTGAATCTACTGGAAACTGCAATTTTTTTTTTCCTTCTCTGGTTCCATGCCCTACTGAAATTTTTCTTCCGCACACTCACAGAGAGGCAGAGATTCAGACCCAATTCAGAATAACACAACCTCACTTCAATACTGTAAAACCATTTCCACCAATACAGAAGCACCAGCACAAACAATGGATCACGTTCTCTTGCCTAGAGAACACTGACATACACAGTATCCAAACCAGTGAAAATTAAGAACCTTTTCAGAACATCATCTCCAAGACTGACTTTTTGACCCTTTTTTTTTCACTTTGCAACAGATACCAGGCCAAATTCCATCTAGTATCTTCCAACTTTTATCATTTTTTTTCCTCAGCAGACCACCCAACAAATACATTCCCAAACATGAAGTGCATCCTGAAAAGGGATGGTTACCATATACCTCTCTCCTTTCCCTGGTTGTACAGTGTGGCTTCCAAGATGACCCTTTCACTTCACACACCAATTTTCAGTATTTCAGAAAGAATTCTTTTCATTAAACCTTCTACTCCAAAGAAATCTCACCTGTTTAGGAGATGCAAATAAGGCCATTATTTCTATTAAATTCTTTATTTCTGATTTCTCAATAATGCATTTTTAGTTGAGCCTGTAAGGAAGGACTTGGAAATATCTGTAAGGTTTGACTTTTTGAAAATGCTTGGAAATTTGTCTACCAAATTTCCAAACATCTGTCTACATAAGATAACTGTTTTCCTGTACTGAAGATAGAAGAAAGGAGTAGTCAAGACTACATAATGACTGTGCCCCTTGCCACCATTTCTAGAAACATATGGAATTGGTATAAACTGATTTCCTCAGTTCCACAAAAATAGCAACTCTCCATTTACACCACATTTTCCTTTACACTGCCTACTTCCATTTCTACAGCAATATGTCTGAATTTTGTGATTAAATTATTTTTACCTCACACCCTCCTCCCCTCAAATCACTGCATGTATTAGATTTTCAAGTGGAATTTTCCATGTTGGCTATAATCATATCGCTGCAAACAATGCAGTGCAGTCACCATGAATTTAAAGGCTTAGATTCCCCATGAAAATTTTCCAGCATTGAAAAAAAAAGTGTATATATACCTAGAGACAAGAAAAGAAATAAACACAGTATTTTCCTTGACATCTGAGAAGTTTCATGTGCAGCTGATTTCTCTGCTGTTGGTCAATTTCTCTGCAAGTCTAATTAAAAAAGCACATGTAATTACCCGAAGATTTACAAGACACTGTTTACCAGCCACTTAGAGGCAAACTGAAATTAGCAAAAGGAAAAGTGAAGGCCCAAAGCATCTGTCTGACAAAGGGAAAGCTTAATCAGCACTGGAAGCATGACTTAAGCTGGCTGCATCTGGTAGTAAGGTTTCTCCTACACTCCATATCCTTGTTACAGATTGAGGGAAATACATGCTATCTTTACCCTCCATCATGTGGATTCAGAGTTGTTGGCTGAAGGCAGTATGAAGTACACCGCTTGGCTGAACAACTAGAAACATAGGCTGTTAGCAGACTGCAATTAAGAAAGTAATTAATAATGTGCAAGAAGTAATTAGCTGTTTTCACCTTTTCAGAATTTAGTTTCAAGTGTTATTTTAATCCATACCAAATTACACTCTAAAAACTTAAGTTGAAAGAAATAGTCAATTTTATCCTGTTGTTTCTCATCAAAAAAGTGTTCTTTGTAATTAAACCTTCAGAATCTGCGCGCTGAGAAGCATGTACTACAGATTCAGAAGATTTTATTTTTGTATGAATACAAACAACAAAGGTAACTGGACATAAGAAAGAGGCTGTAGTAAGATAAAACAGATGTATGCATTCATGTTGCAACAAATTAAAGGCTCAGTTTCTCCCTGAAGCCTGAGTACCAGAAAAATCTTTCATATATCAAGCCAAAACAAGACTTATCCAAGTCTACATATTTACTTAAGGCCTATATTTTGAGATTCAATTCAAGCTGCTTCCTGGCTTTTTTTAAACACAGCACGATGGTATGAGGCACTAAACACAACTACATCAGGTTCCCGTCTAAAAGGAAATGCTTTGTGTGTCCTGTAAATCAAGCTTTAAAGCAAATTCTGTACAAAGAGAAAACATACCCCAGCAGTTTCGCCAATCTGGCTTTTAATTTACACATTACTTATCATTGTATCTTCAGTTTAATTTAAATGCACCTTCACCAAAGAAAGCACACAGCCTTTAAGCAGATTTACCTTTTAACATTTCTGCTTCTAATAACCAAAAGAACTGACGAAGTCCTATGAAGTTACCTGACATTATATTAAAGATCCCAGGCATTTCAGAATAGTCTTAACTCAGATAATTTCCTCTTCTTTTCCCCCATTGTTTTTTTTTGGGAGTTGTTTTCTTGCCTTTCTTTTTTTTTCTTTTTTTTTGGGGGGGAGGCAAGGGGGGAGGGTATGTTTTGGGGAGGTTGTTTGTTTGGGTTTGGGGGTTTTTTTGATGGTGAGGTTTTTTGGGGTGTTTTGGTTTTTTGATTTTTGGTTGAGATTTTTTTTTTTAATCCCATCCAGAATATACTCAACAGTCTTTACAAGAGAGTATCACTAATACATGAAAAAGTATAAGGAACAAAATAAGTGGATTACTCCCTAGCAAACAAAGACGGGAGAGTTACTTAGGGTTTTTTTTTCAACAATAAAACATGTACTACCACTCTAAAATAACCAAGTCGCTATTTTGGGACGTACTGTAAAATCAAAAGGTCATGAAGGCAAACAACTCAGACACTTAATATTTATTAGCACAACTTACACAGCAGCTACACCCCTTGTCATATAACCGACTTTCCAGCTCACAAATTCATCATACCAGTCTCTAGGCTAGCTGTATGGACAACAGATGAAGACAAAAACAAAGCAATAGAAAAATGTAAGGGGAGCAAGAGGACAATACGATGACATTCATTTTAAAGGTCTAATGAATACAACTTGAGTGAAAAGAGGATTTCTCCCCTCCCATCTTTTTCTAAATGGTAGTACGGCAACTTGAACACTTCTGACCATTGCTTGTTTTTCTCTACTTTAGGACCAGATTCTAAGGACAGTCATGAAGTACACATCTCCAAATCTGCATGCACTGAAGGTGTGAATTGGCCTCTCTGCTACTAGGATTATTTACTGTATAGCTTTCAATACTCTTAAGAGATTGTAAGCAGTTCTTTGAAATATTTCTGGTATTCATTCAAAATTGTTTTGTTAAAGTTTGAGAAAATAAAATAAAAACAACATCTCCAGAACTCAACACATTTCTTTCACATGGAGGTTTAAGTTATCCCTTAATCATATCATAATGCTGTTCAATTCTTGTCAAAAGGCAGAAATCCAGTTTACACTACTAAATGGATTAGAGCAGGTTTAAGAGAAGGAAATACTGTTTTTCTATGAAGATCAACCTCTTGAAATTTTTATATCCCTTAAAAGCTGTCATCCACAGTCTCAATCTGCAGCAGAGACCGCGGACAGCAGTCCTTCCTACTTGACAACCAATTAATAAAAAATATTTAGAATTTAAGGATGGACTAAAGTATCAAAATCTTTTTATGAAAGCTATTTACTTTCCACAGGCAAATGTTATCACACAAAAAGTTAAAGAAAAGCTAATGGATTCTTTAAGAAGCCCAAGAGAACTTCAGGACTTCCGTATGCTACATAACAACATGTGCTACAGATTCTACTTGAGTACTCTGTCTAATAGCAACTGTCACACTGGATCAGCACCAAGTTGAAAGTACTGAGCAGAAAGGGTGCCTTCCCAAAAAGTTCAGAAATGTGCAAGTTCAGTGCGTGTTAAATGCTTGATGGGGGTTTATGTTACTTAAGAATAATGATCCCAAATGTATGGAGGCTTTCCTTTTCACCCTCCTCCCATTGAAATTGCAGATGTGGAGGAAAACAAAAGAAAGGAAGTACATTCATCGCTGAGAGCTACTTGAGCAAAGGGGCTTTCTGAACAATGGGCCGTAATGATATAGTTTGAGGTGGTGCTCCATTTTGGCGAAATAGTAAAAAAGTAACTACACCCTGTATTCCGCTAGTCACATGTTCTTTATCAATACACTCTCCGCCAACATACATACGTATATAAATATTTACATATTTAATTATTTGAGCTGTTTATATATTACCCTAAGAGAGTATACGGCTCGAGTCTTGGCTTCAAACAACATGCGGTACCAAAAGCGTGCCGTAACCCTCACTCCATTTGGGATACGGCGATTTCTGGAGTTTAGGGGCGCCAGCGGAACAGTCACCCAAAGCTGCCCGGGAAAGGAAGACGCGCCCGCTCCGCCGTTCAACAAAGTGCGCCGCAGCCGCCCGGAGCGCCGAGCGCCGGCCAAACTTTCACCCCCCCGGCAATGCCCGTCCGCTGCCCGGCCCGGAGCGCGGCTGGCGGGGACACCGCGCCGCCACCGCCGCTCCCGCCTCTCCGGCTCCGCGGGCAGCGCCCGGGCACGGGCTGCACCGCCTGCTCCGCGGACGAGCCCGCCGCCCGGCCCCGCGCCGGGCAGCCCTGCCGCCGCCGCGCCCCGCCCGCCCACAGGTGTCCCCCCGCGGCCGCGCCCGCCGCCGCCGCGCCCCGCCGCAGGTGAGGAGGGCAACTTCCCAACTGCGGGAGCGCGGGTCGCCCCGCCAGCGCCGCGCCGCGCCCCTACCTGCAGCCCGCGCCTCCGCAGGATGCCCGGCTCGTCCATGCCGGCGCTCCGCCGCCCTCACGCCGCGCGGCGCCGCCTGGCCATGCCGGACCGCCCGGACCCCGCTCCGCATCCCCGCAGCTGCCGAGCGCTGACATCACGCCCGCGCCGATTGGCGCCGCCGCCGCACGTGACCGCGCGAGGTGCGCGCCCCGGCAACTTCGGGGCGCAGTCCGGCGGGCGCTCCCGCCGCGCCCCGACCCGAGCCCGGCCCGGCCCGGGCCATCCGCGGCGACACAGCCGGCAGGAACGAGCCCGCGTTCACTTGCGGAATGGAACTGCAGTGCTGCTCTACCGGCGCCGCGCAACAAGCCGCGCCCCGCGGGATTCCCATGTGAGGCTGCGGAGAACCCGCGGAGAGAGGACGGATTGCCTCAGGGGTGCAGGCACCGCGGCCAGCAGGTCCGGCTGTGACCTTGGGCTTGTCGCCCGAGGGCTTCTCATCAGCTCAGCTGACCCCACCGGTGCAAGGGAAACTCGTCTCCGTGAAAAACTAGGTGCTACATCCTAAAAGGTTACGTCTGAAAACACAGATTCTAAGCAGCAAAACGGTCCTGGAGTTTTCATATGTGCCAAGCTTCTGGTTAAACAAATCATTGATTTTTTTTTTTTGCCCCCCAAAAGCTGTCACCATGCTATTAGCTATTCACCATTAACAGTCTAAGATGAGGGCTATGACAATCACACCCGTAAATCTAATACGAAAAAGAAATATTGATTTCCTGTCAGATTGCATCATTTTGAGAAGTAGTCCATGTACGTTCCATAGTAGTAAAACCTGCCAGGAGCAAAGGCATTTAGAACAAAAAATGAAGGATTGCTGAAACGATAACGCTGAACAGTAGCAGCTTATCTGAAGAACAGAGAAAGAAAAGGCTGCTGTGTTCCCTGCCCCCAACCCTCAACTCTTCTTCATATGACTGAAATGCATGAACGTTATTGTTTTACACTTGTTACAGTTTAAAAAATATCATTTCAGCACTCCCACTAAGCTACATTTCTCTGAGACTTCCAACCATGTTATTCTAAAAAAACAGTCAGTTTTTATCTGAGCTACACAGTGCCATTAACTGAACTTGTTTCCCCTTCCCTGTCCCTCCATGTCTCCAGCTCCAAATGCATCTATCACATTGGGCCAATGGCTTAAAACTCAGCCATCACAGATTTCAGTTATAGGACCAGAGCTGTATTTTAGTTAAGAAAGAAGATGCTCATACTGACCAAAACTCCAGTTCCACAAGTGGGAGACAAGAAAAATCAAATACATTGACAGATTTACAGATTTGTAGGCCATTGAGGGTGTCGCACCCATCCTAACCTCCTCTGTAACAAACACTACTCAACCCTCCTGAACTTCAAGCAGCATGCTGACCCGAGTGAAAACTCTTTCACTTTACAGAATCAAACTGAAAGGTGACTAGATCCCTCACCTGCTTGAAACAAAGGGAAAAAAATGTTACATTATTTCCTATGGGTTCCTCCCAATACTCCTGTGTTCCCTTTTCCATTCTGAAGTGTCGTCTTTCTTCTTTGATAACACTTCAAAACTTTATCCCAATCATTCACACTTATGTGTCTTCACATCCTATCTCTTTTGTGTTTCCAAAAATGACAAAAGGCAAGTGAATGACAATTTAAATGCTGCTGTAATGCTTCCAGTGAGCGTGGCAAAAATTTATTAGCCAAAGACTGTCAAGTTTCAAGCATGAGAGGTAAAACCTTACCATGTCTCTCATGACACACTGCAGATTTCAGCTGCAACATTGTTTGCATTTTTATACCCAACCTAAATACGTATTTGCACAAGTTTTATTTTTTTAATCACTGAAATACAAGATCTCCCAATGCTCAATTTATCAGTTCCTTTAGAAGTAATATTGAGGTGTAATTAGCTTTGGTCTAACCATCATTGCAGCCTATCCCACTATACATAACTGCCTAGTATATATGCATGAATTAAAAGTACCCCATGCCATCTAGCTCAGAGGTCATTACTAGAACAACAGAAGAAGAAAGTGATTTTGTCAAGTAACGTGTCACTGACAGGCACACATGCAAAAAGTCTTTGCTCTAACAAAATACCTCAAGTGTCACAGAAACTGTAAGTTCATAGGAGGAGAATTTACAAGAAATTATTATAAGCAGACAAAGCACAGATGTACATGCATGAAGAAACTATCTAACTACAGACAGAGTGCAAGTACTACTTTGTGTTGCAATATGCTGAAGATCACTGATACAGCTACCTAAGTAATACTGGAAGGCAGAAGAATGAAACAAAGAGAAGACTGCCTTCCAGTGGAAGATGAGATAAATCCCAACCAGAAAAGTATAAAACTATCTTTCAGTCAGAACTGCACTCGTGGTCATATCTAGAAGTGGCATTTTCCTAGGCTTGTGCTGCATTTTATAAAGGTGTATTGGAAGGAACTGAAAGGCAGGGGTTTTCACATAAAAGGAAAGCATCCACTGAATTTTCTCACAATTTATAAATCTCTTTAGATATTCCCAAAGGTGCATCTACATGTTTGAAAATGAATAATGCCTACTAGTTTTTTCTGGGGGCTTACATTATTTTTCAGATTATTATTTCAGTTATAATCACTATCAAAACCATGGCAGATAAGATCATGGTATGAAACGTGTTTTAGAAGGAAAATCATTAAGTATAAACGTGCTCTTTGAAACATTCTAATATAACTACCCTTATATTTATATATATGAAATACAGCAAAATGCCTCACAGATCACTTCACATCATTTGTAGCAGAAAGGCACAGTTCAGTTGTACATGAACCACAAAACAAAACGTGTACAGTGTATAAAAAAGAAACTTTTCCTTCCTCCCCTACATCAAGGAAGACAAAATTCTTTTAAGACAGAAAGTAATCAACCTCAAATTTTGCCACAATTTTTTCTCCCCTATAAATGAAGCATTTGACCTGATTAAATGTGAAGGATGTTTCAGAACTAATTTAGATACGTACTCCTAAGTCCATGTTTATTTAAAGCTGCAACAAAACATGGTAGAAGATAGTTTTTAGGACAATTATGCAAATTGAGGAAGTTTTTCTTCTCATTCAACTGCCATTTTTCTGCATTAATCATACAGCTTCACTTAGAAAATAATATTGATTGACAAAACCAAGAAAATTTGGAAGTCACTGTAATTACTGAAATCAGCCAATCAACCAGATAAAACCTAAGCATGCAAAAATATATATGAATATGTAACTGAAGTTTCACAATGCAGATTTAATTTAAATTTAATTTTATGCATACACATGCCCCATGTGTGGCTGCCATTCTCATGGTGGTAGCATATGATAAATCATACTAATAATGCACCTAGAAAAAACGCATTTGGACTCTGCCCCCAAATCCATCTCTGTCAGGGCTATTTTGTATACCTTAAATACTCTACACCATCCAATCACCATCAGTGGGTTTTAAAAATAATTATTTTCTTCCTAAATGTCAAAATTCATATGCTTAGAATAGATAACAAGCAATGAAATAATTGCCTTATATTCTGATAACTTGCAATCCAAAATAACAGTAACTTTTTCCCAGCACAGGTAAAAAGGGAGCTTTTCTTTGTATTTTTGTCCACTGATAAGCTATTCAACTAACTTACTAGAAAAATTAAAATATTTCAACTGCCATAATTTCATAAGTCAAGGTGAGTGGACAAACTATAACTACAGATGCCTGGAAGTGTTTAACATTAATTCTTATGCATCCTTTCTCTAAGCACATTAGAGAAGAGAAAACAATTAGAGCATACCAGGGTGTGTCCCCGTGGATGTCGTAGTTGAAATGATTTTGAAACAAACTCCTTCAAACACTGCTTTTGTGGATTTGAATGGAGAACAGCCCCACAGTGAAGGACCTGGGGGTCTGGTTGATGGCAAGTTGAACATGAGTCAGCAGTGCCCTGGCAGCCAGGAGAGCCAACCCTGTCCTGGGGGGCATCAGGCACAGCATGGCCATCCTGGAAGGGAGGGGATTGTCCTGCTCTGCTCTGCACTGGGGCAGCCTCACCTCCAGCGCTGGCGGCAGCTTTGGGTGCCACAGTATAACAAGGATATAAAGCTATTGGAGAGTGTCCAAAGGAAGGACATGAGGATGAAGGGCCTTGAGGTGAAGCTGTATGAGGAGCTGCTGAGGTCATTCGGTCTGTTCAGCCTGGAGGAGACTGAGGGGAGAGTCTACAACTCCCTCACATGGGGAAGCTTAGAGGCAGGTACTGATCTCTGCAGTTTCATGACCGGTGACAGAACCCGAGGAAAGGACATGAAGCTGAGTCAGGGGAGGTTTAGGCTGGCTGTTAGGAAAAGGCTCTTCACCCAGAGGGTGGCTGGGCACTGGAAGAGGCTCCCCAGGGCAGTGGTCACAGCACCAGCCTGACAGAGTTCAAGAAGCATTTGGACAATGCTCTCAGGCACACTGTGTGACTCTTACGGTGTCCTGCACAGGACCAGGAGTTGGACTTTATGATCCTTGTGTGTCCCTTCCAATCAGCTTATTCTGTGCTTCTGTCAAGGGAAGACAACATTACAATTCCACAAAGGAACTCAAGGTTATTTTTCTGAACAGTCATAAGGGAAATTGAGCCACCTTTATGTTCCACACCAAAACAATCACATTCTGCATATGATAAAGAAATTCTAATATAGATCACATTCGTGTTCTGTAGCATTCTGAAAACAGTTTCAGTTCCTAAAGAAATTTGCCCCTAATATTTTACACTGAATTTCAAACACCCTATGCAGACACAGTACATTATTTTCTATTACACACACAAAAAAAAAATCTCTAAAAACAACTATATAATCCAGAAGTTTTCAACTGTCCTGTACATATCCACACCATATATCCACACCAAACCATCCCTAATGCCACTCCACAATGCTGTGGGGAAAAGGGATTTCATTAGAATCTCAATGTTGTTAATGATCATCATCAGGCAATGCCACAGAAGCATGAAAGCAAAACCCATGGTGCTGGGAGATGGAACATGAGCATATATTCCTTCTATCAATTTCAAAAGTCATTCTGGAAGTGAATCAAAATGGAGATTATCTCTAAAGAATTCTATACAGATCAACATCTAGCCATCTTATGTACATCAAAAACTTACAGTATCACCATATACTGTTACGCTACCCAAGGGTCGTCTTTAATGCAATGTTTTTAATATTTTCTAAGGAAAAAAAGGTTATGGAAACAGCACTACCCATCTGCATCTTGTTCCTTCAAGTTTCAGAAGCTCTGTTATCTGTGAACTGTCACTGAAATTGGCTACAGCATTGGAAGTGAGACATTTCATCAAAATTAGCAGCAAAAATTGACAGACCAACACTTAACACCGTCGCCGAGATAAGGGATGCTGTAATCCACCCAAAGCAGCAAATACCTTTTTAGTCTGTACGTCCAGACTAGCAGACAGAACTGTAGCTCTGCAATACATTTTGCAAGTACTTCCTCATACAACCACAGGAAGGGTGGTTGTTTCAGTATTAACAGGAAAGCATATTTAAGATATTCAGTCAGTGAGGGAATATAGGCCAGCGTTATCACAAATAACTTGAATGGGGTAATGAAAATACACCACTCAGTTTTCATGATTTATTTTCCAAGGTCTCATTTACCCATAGAAGCCATGCAGTGATATCATAGGAACTTGCACATTATTTTAAGAAACAGGGAAAACAATTCTTACAATTTAGCTCCTGATACTCACAATATTAGGAGCTAAAGTTGCCTTGTCTAAAACTGAGATTGACAAAGCCAATTTATTAATAGTCATTAACACCCATTGAAATTCTGAGAAACTAATGAATTTAAAAGAATAAAGCAATATCCACAACATAATCATTAACTACTAACAAGGCACAGTAATTAATATACAATTTTAGACACTGTGAGCAATGTATATTATATTATTCTGGGTGGAAAGGTTGGAGTATTTTATCTATATAGCTATTTATGCTTCTGTATACATTTGCCTAATGTCCCTTCTAAGGGCTTAGAAAAAGTGGGGAATAAATGCTCCACGTGAAACCAACAGCTTCCTTTCAGGGTGCAACACAATAACCACCGCTCCTCAGGAGAAGAAAATATACATGCTCCACCAGCCAAATGTTTTCAAGGCACTGCCTCTTCTGAGCCCCCAGCTACAGCACTGAGAAAGCACTGGTAGCCTGACAATAAAAGTGTTCTTTTATTGAGTGAACTGGTGAGTTCTCTACAGTTTTTCCTCTATCCTCCTTCAGTATTACAATCCTATCCATAGACACAGAGAAAAGTGCATTACTCCACTTATATCTCCTCTGTGCTTCAGAAGTAAAGACTTTTGGGCAATAATCACTGCATTGATTGACAGTGATTGTGTTTGAATTTGTGCTCCACTTTACCACATTGCAGAACCACACATTCAGATAAGCCAGGCTGGCTTGCTGTGTGTCCAAGATGCACTCCTACTGCTAGGTCCAGCAGTGCATTAAGAGTTAATTATTCTCAATGTATATTACTCAGAACACAGATCACCAGCAGGGAAAATTCAAGATTCCTCAATTAGAAAAACTCTAATTCTCTTCTTCTGGAGCTGATAAATGTATACAAGTGGCAAGCCACAGGTTAGCAGTTGGCAACAATTTATTACACGTAGAGAAGCAGGGTTCACTGCTGCTGTTTCTTAATAAAGTACTATTGATTCTGCTAATTATATTTTAAGGTTCTTGAAAATAAACCACTTTTTCACATGAAAGCATATGTACTTTGCCAATAGTCACAATTACACATGCAGGAATGGCCACATTCCACGGACAGCATTGGTACACATTGGATCTTCATGCCACCTGCCGGACGAAATCCTACTTGCACCAACTTGTTTCTGGGTTCACTACTCATTCAGAGGGAAAATTCATTACTTTACGTAATAGTAATAAATCAGCCATGAAAATATTAGAAGAAAAATAATTGTTTCAGAAGCAAACCAATTTTTCAAGTAAGTTTTAAGTAAGTAATCAACTCCTCTTTCAGTGACAGAACATATACAAGAATATTGTTCACAAGAGACTTGACAACATCAGCCATTTTGCCTTTTCCACCAAATACTTGTTTCTCACTCCACCAAAAAGCATAGCTAGATTATGGATTCAAACAAGGCAACCAGCCCTCCAATTTTCTAAGTTTTAAATAATTACACAATAGCATAAAAGAAATTTCTTTCTGAAAAGACAGGCACATCATGAGTACAGTCTTTATCTCTCAGGGATCTCTTCACCGAGAACTGAGATACACACACCAAAATGTTCTTCCTTTTTTCAGAAGTTGCCAAACTATTTGTCTCAGTATCTCCCCAAAGTAAACCTAACATCAAACATACAGGAGTTATGCCATTTTTAATCTTAGAATTTGAAGTGCCACACATGGCATGTTTTCAGAGAAGAAGTAAAAAACCCTCTGAGTTGAGGCATTTTCTAACAGTTAGCTCAATCAAATATTTCAGATTCTGTATATGGAAAAGGAAGCAAATTCTTTTTAAAAAATCTCACGGCAAAACAGTAATAACAATTACATTCTAAATAATCCTTGTTAATTATTTAGAAGTTTGAGTCTCAAGTGAAATCAGTACTAGGCAAGCTGCATTCCAACCACAATTATTGAACTTTGGCAAGATTTAAGTTCCTGTTTTGCAATCATTCAGAACAATGATGAATCTAGTCTCCTTTATTCTGATGTCCCATTTTCCTTTTTAAAAGCATTTACAGTAGCAATAATGCAGTATTTTCTCAATGAGATAACACATTAATGTACTTTGGCTTAAGGACACATAATTCTTCTTGATGTGTTTTGGCTGTTTCTTTCACTGTAAGATTCAATACTTTCCACTACACGTGGTCCTGTTGCTTCACAAAAACACCCTCCTTCAGCTGAGAGCAATAGCTTAGCCTTTCAAAATTCGAATTCAGAAGATAGTTTACCTTGCTGAACTCTTCACTCCCTATGGATGGAAGTTCCATTACAAATCAGCAAAGTAAGGAAGTCTAGGATAAAAGGAAATGTTCTCCTAATTATCACCAGCTGCAATCCCATATTTAATAGGTGGAGGACATATAACAAGCAGACTAAAAAACATTTATTCACAGTTAAAGGTTTCTGGAAAAGCAACATCATGATAGAAAAGTTTGTTCAGAGTATGCTTTTACTGGAAAGAAAAATTTTTATGAGATTAATGAAATACGCTGAGATCCAACTCCAACTGTAGGTTAGCTCTCCTACTTTAAGGGAACTCACTCTTTTTTCTCCCTCATTTACAGCAGGCAATCTCATAATTCAACTTTGTTTCTTACTACCTTCATTCTCTCTCAAATAGACAACCTAACAGATAGAAAATGGACTGTATGATCAGCCAGGTGTATATTATTACTCTGAAATTATTTCATGCTTTACAAAGCCAACCATCATTTCTGAATTTAACTGACCAAATACTGAATATCTTCCATTGCACCACATAATTGCAGATACTCCACAACGATCAAGAGGTTAAATGTATTCATGTGAGAGTAGCAGTTAACCAATCCCCTGCTGATTATTGTATCTTTTACTCAAGTGACATTAGGTCAGCTTGAGCACTTACCTCGTTTTCTTAATCTTCACACCACCATGAAAGAAAATCTTTAATGGATGCAATGATATTATGGTACTATTGCTTTATTAAAAATATGATAGAACTGGATATAGACATATGCACCACAACAGGGCATATTGTGATAAAAGAAAATTTTTTTTAAAACCCAATGCTTTCTATCTTTACTGAGATGACAACAGAGTTAATGCTAAAAATCATCAGTCCAGTAGTATACAGAAGTATACAGAAGAGAGAAACAAACACAATGACTGTGTCACACCAGGGAAGCCAAAACATTTTAAATCACTGTATATCAGGACAAGGGAGAGGTTGCAAGAAGACTAAGAGGTAAGGTATGGTAAAAAATATCAAAGTCCACAAACTGTAAAATGCACTTCTTCCTCCACAGGACAGAAGTGCATTTTACAGTAAGACATAAATTTCACATGAATGTACAAGAAAGTCTGACTGAAAACCAGAGGTACAAATACCCAGCAGCATGTGTCAAAGCCAACTGTGACAGTCAACCCACTTAAAGTTTCAGGTCAGTAAAACAGCATCTGCTTTTCAACCTAAAACTGTAAAGATTAGAGGTAGCAATGCACCATCCAACACCAAAGTACTCTGCCGTATGTTCAGAAAAATTCTTGCTAGATACCTTTGCTTTTTGGAACTTAAAAAAAAATCAGTGAGGAGGAATGGTGATTCCCACAAGAGATCTGGACAAACTGACTACATTTCCCCTCTCTGCTCCAGTGCCTGTAAGTCAGCAGAGTCGTTCAGCCCAGTCTGAGTCTCTTTGTTTTGAGAGTTACAGCTATCATCAGAACCATGGGAGTATTTCCGCTTGAGGAATGAGAGCTATTGTTTCCACACTGTCTGCTTCCATCCTCTGCCACATTACAGTCACTTTGCAAGTTGCATGAACATGATGACTTACAGGAAGGAAAATAAAAATGTTACTTCATCAATTTAGAACTGAGCCCTATTTAGTTATCCTTTAATATATGGATATTACCCCACAGCAAAAAAAAAAATTAGCAGAAAGGAATATGCCTCATCAGCTTCCAAACAATCCCATCATCTTAAGCCAAACTTTACTAGGAAGTTCAAAGAACTTCAGTATTTGCATTTTTGTTAACTGAAACTGCCACAGCAGCAATCAAGTTCTCTATGGTGATAGCAGCACTACAAAAAAAAGTTTTTTACAATGCTAAAAATTAAGTTTCCTAACAATACAGAGTATCACTATTAAAATTCAGGTCAGTGGAGCAGTACCTTGTCCTCTACAGCTTTTTTTTTTAATTAATCAACCTATCCTAATTATGCATGAGTACCAAATTCCTAAGACTGCTAAGAACAGCCAAAGAAATTGTAACTGCCTCATAAGAACACCAAGCAACACCCTAACCTACTACTGCTGATGTACGCCACACAGGGAGCACTCACTTTGAGGTTATCAACATCTCCCACTTCAGATCTTGAATGCAGAGAGAAGTATAGGCAATATAGACTCATAATGTCGCTCCCCATGCCCATTTTATGTCAGTTTATTTTAAAGCCAGCAAAAAACTTTCATTACATACTTCTGAGACTGGAAATCAGACCAATCAAATTAGGTTTGCACATGAGCACACACTCATCCAGCAAAGGAGAATCTCCCTGCAACTTGTTATTTACTATTTTCTCATTAAATGTTAAAAACTACAGATGAATCTGTGTTTCATTAACATAATAACTGACAATGAATTCACAGCAGACTGATTTTTGTGAACGGGGGAACAGGAGACAGCATTATGGCTAAATTTTCCTAGATCCTTCCAAATGTCAGTCATTTTTCCAGTTTCTTCCTGCTCCTCATGTCTCTTCTAACCTCTTTATCCCCCTTCCTTTTCCATACCTATAAATCTTTTAAGGAGTTCCAGAAGCTTTTGATCTAAAGCCAGAGAAGTCCATCACTATATTCCTGAATCTTATCTGTTGTTAATCACAGGTTATAATTTTATGCAGTTATCTTCTAAGTCCAACAACACATTGAGAAAGTTTTATTCCCAGAAAGGCATCTAAACTTCAAACACTGTAAGTGATTACACATTGATTTCTTCTGGTCATAGAGTTTACTGCCAAACACCACTACTTCTTTATTTCTCATGTGGCAAATTTTACCTGGGTGAAAAGTTCATGGCCTCCCTTTTGTAACACTTTCCAGTTTTCCCACTTTTAAGTGAGACTGGTAACACAATTCTAGATGACATTTTAAGACTACAATCTCTAACACCACACAAAGACAACTCAAACATCACAGCAGACAAGAATAAGCCCTTATTCAGAGCCACTACAAACACACAGTCAGAAGCTTCAGTTCCAGAGGTGAATCACTGCATTTAACCCAGCATACTGATCTCAACCGTGTGGGTCCTACACACCAAACAAAAATCTAAAAGAACAAGGCATCCCCAGCCAAAAAAAATTTAACAGCCTAAAGGAAGCAATTTTAGCAGCCCTAGATTCTTCATTATCCAGAACTAGAAACTGGTCCTAGTGAGCCTTTTCACTACTCAGGGTAAGCCTCTCATGAAGGAAGAAGACACCTTGAAAACAGAAGCATAGTACTTGTGCAAAACAGGGATTTATTGCTTAGCTCCTACAAACACTTGATCTCTACGCATCCTGTACCATTAATAGGATACAGAAGAGGGTTATACCTACATTGAACTCTAGTAAACTGAGCAATATCTCCTTTCAGTTCTAGATTATGCTCAAGTACATCCTGACACCTGGAAGTGAACTGGGGCTGATGGGAAGTCACCTACTTCACCACAAAGGGGATATTTTCGAAAAACACACTGTATATGCCAACAGGACTTCTTAACCTAGGTTATTCTCTGAGAGATGATTATTTCACCTACTTTTCCCATTATTCTTTAATTAATGATAATTTGCAGCACAACCTGTGTTCTCAATTCTGAGACATCAAAAGCTCTCTCTGGGAGAAGTCTTAACCCCAGCCACCACCACGTCTGTATTTATCCAAGAACAAGCAAGGAAAGTGTAAGAATTAATAAAGCCACTAGTTTTAATCAGATGACTTAGGAAAGGAGTCAACATCAAGAACCCTGTCAAGCAACTGAACCTACAGTTTTGTTTTAAATTCAAGTATGCTGTGACTATTTTGAAAATAATGATAGAGACAAATATATTTATATTTATATTTATATTTATATTTATATTTATATTTATATTTATATGTTTATTAAAGAGAGTAACCAGTCACCAACTTCTTGCATCAGCTTGTCAAAGTATTACAGTTTCAAAGCTCTAGACCAGGCCTACTCCATCTTTTGCTGTGCACAAATACAGAGCATATAGGCATGTCTATGAAGATGGATGTTCACCTCCCTCTTGCTACTACTAAATTAGATCTACCTACTGGGTTAGAACTGCAATTAAGTATTTGTTACAAGGCAAATACAGACAAAGAAATATGAATGCAAATACATATTCATGGGTAAGGAATTAATGAAATAAAATACACAAGGGAGAACAACTCTCTAGTCTTAAAAGCTAGAAGCAATTGAAGCACAGAAAACCTGCTACCATTACTTGACAATTTTAGCATTTCATAGGAATAAAATGCTCACATTTTAAAAAGATTTTCAGTAATTACTCTTAGAAGTTAAGCTCATTTTAAGTTAAACAAGAATGTGGTTTTCAACTTTATACAGTGGTTTAGCATTCAAGTAACTTCCTCAGTTCAGACTCTGTTTCTGAAGTCTAGCTAATTATTTTGGGGAGATTTAAATAAAGAGCCAAGATTAGCTACTTTGACAATTTCTATTACATGGTTTTTTTGCTTCTCACAAGTGCCATCCTTGTACTTGTTCTGCACTAACTTTCAGAGCATTAATTAGCTGCTCGCACTAATGGATCAAAAACCTGAATCCATGGACAGACAAAACTAACACTTAAAGCAACCCAAGTTTCAGCTGCAGGTTCCTCTTGCTTTCAAGGAAGTTTACTTAAAAATAAATTCAGCTACACCTGATATTCATTAGATAAAACTGAACACAGATAATTAATGATTTGAAAAATTTCATACAACTCCAAAATAGAACATTTAAATGGAGGCCTTTATGAATTACATGGTTTGGCCAAGCACAATTGATACTGTCATTCACTTATCTAATCAATTAGTGCTTCTAAAGAATGTATTTTATTTGTTCGCAATCATTTATTATCTATGCTGTAATTTTGCAGCTTCTCAGACAACAAATGGCTGTCTTACATCTGGGGAATAAAACACACAAAAGAGTGTTGGTGTGCAGTTTGAATACATGCAATTACTGGTAGTTAAGTTCTAATCAGCATAATTAGTTTTGAAACAGTTCTCATAATAACTGTCAACATTATGTCAATTTAGCTGAAGTTAATGGCATATTTAACAAAGACACACTTACTCATTTTCAGTATTATACTACTTAAAAGAAAGGAAGAGGCAAAGCTCTTTCTGAAGAAGTAGAACTGCTTTTCATAGACATTAAACATTTCTTATGTTGTTTCCTTTCAGTAACCCAACTTATAAACCAGTACTTTATCTAATTAGCCCCCTTCAGTTACCATAAGACCATTCTTACAAATTAACACTGATAAAATTACAATAAAAAGCAACTGAAGTACAGATGTTTCCAAATTTAGTCTTTCTGCAGTCGTGGGGAAGGGAGTTTACAGGGGGATGCTAAAAAGTAGCAAATGTTTCTAGTCATGCCTAGAAAAAACATCCCTTCACTGCTTAGAGAAACAGCATAAGCCATTCACAAAGGCCTGCTTTACTACTTTTCTAGTTTTGATATTACCAGAAACTATTTCCAAGTACTCAAAGATGATCCATTATTAGACTAAGTAAAAGTTTAGTCATTTCACTGACATCTTTCACATTTTCAAGAAGAAATAACAAGCATTTCGGAGCCTGCTTTACCTCATGCTGTATACTCATCACACAACAGAAGTAATAGCCAACCTAAGCTCAATACTTGCTATAAAGCTGAAATCACACATCCAGTCTGGACTGAATTTAAAAGCCAAGTGTATTACAATCTACATATTTCATTTGAGGATCTTGTTTATAGTGTATTTTTATTATGTCAATATTTCATAGTGAAAGTTACCATAAAGTAGTTATGAAATACGCTGTCTTAGAAAGCTCTCTGGACTGTGAGAAATCTTTCTGGTGGCACAGAGGGTTTTTTATTTATATAAAACAGATAAACAAAATGGAAGACTTCACACTCCGTACAAATACAGATTACTTTTTTTTAATTAGGGAAAAAAACACCATACAGTCAAACAAGCAATGAAACCCATAACAGGAGTTTGACACTAAACCGTTATAAAGCCAAAGCAAATCTGAAGAAATTTTACCCTCTTAAATTGGTCAAATTCTTTCCCTTTCATCTACGCATTTATCATTACGTATCATAAAGACATTTTCTGTTTAGGTTTCCATTGTTATTACATATTGCAGCTAACTAGAAAATGTTGAAATCAAGAATATCATTCCCTCTGTGTCACACAAAATACCTTTCTGCATATAAAGCCGTAATTACTCAGTTTCAGATTTGTTAATTTTCAAAATATCAGCTTATTACAATGTGAAACGAACAAATTTGGCTTTATTTCAATCTATTTTGAAGGATTTTCCAAAAATTCTGCTCACAGTAATAAATGGAAAAGTCAAAACAGCAAGTTTACAAGTGGTATTTGAAAATACTTGTGGAGTGGCAGGAGACTGGAAGAGGACAGGAGAATGACTCCTATACTTTGGAGCAGTAGCAACTTGAAGCAGCAACTCCAAGTTAACTCCCAATCCATCCTACCCTGAAAAGATGCTTGAAGTCATGATGACTCTCAGGCTACAGTGCAAAGAGTCAGATAAACTAGCTCCACCACAGTTTCCCTACACTCCTGCAAAAGTCAGCACTGAGACACACACTGAATTGCCTTCCAGGAGCACGTATTACTGACTGTGGAGAGGAAGGGACTGACCAGACAAATATGACCCACAAAAACATGCTAAAGCAGAACCACTCCTCACCTCAGCTTTCCTTTTCATTTAGTGTTGAAGACATTCTGCACCATTTTCTTGATGTTTTTAAGTGCACATTAATTCCCTCTGCAGACTCCCATCATCTGTTCCACCACCATAGAATCCATCTGTCATGGACAGCTCAAAATGTTCATGACAGAAATTGAAGGCTAATATGACTATCACTTAGCTACCTCTGAACTGTGGGGAGACCTCACTGCAATCTACAACTCCCTCACAAGGGAAGAGGAGCAGCAGACATTGATCTCTTCACTCCGGTGAGCAGTGACAGAACTCAAGGGAATGGCTTGAAGTTGTAACAGGGGAGGTTTAGGTTGGGTATTAGAAAAAGATTCTTCACCCAGAGTGTGGTTGGGCACTGGAACAGGCTCCCCAGCGAAGTGCTCACAGCACTAAGTCTGACAGAGCTCAAGAAGCATTTGGACAATGCTCTCAGGCACATGGTGTGATTTATGGGGTCGTCCTGTGCAGGGCCAAGAGCTGGACTTCATGATCCTTTTGGGTCCCTTCCAACTCAGATTATTCTGTGATTCTGTGAATTAAGGGTCCACATCAAATCTAATACACTGCCCATTCATCACTAAATCAGCCTTCTCCTACATATCTTTAACCCAGTTCTATAGTTCCACACGGCAACTTTATTTTTAATTTATAGTCCAACTGCCTGTACTACACGAGTGAATCATGCATGGTTATTGAACTCTACCCAAAGCAACACCTGCAGCCCATTTTTAATCAATATTCTGCAAAAAAATCTATGGTTTCCCACAGATAGGTTTTACACTGTGAACCAGTAAGAGACTTTATGAATTTTTTATAAATTATTGACAGAAGAAGGGAAAAGTATGTCTTTTGTATCCTATTTGCAATTGCACTAAACACTAGCATGTATCTTTGACCTGTTCACTTGTCATTCTTATCTATATTGGCTCATAACCACTGCTCAGTTAGACCCCTATGAGCTGATTATCAACCCCAGCGAGAATGATCAGTCCTAGTGAAAGAATTAGAGAAGAGCCTAACCATTTTTCAGATGAGTGAAACAATACATTTAAAGTAATTTCAATTCAGACTGTAAACAGCTACATGAAAATTCTTTATACATATCTCTTCTACATAAGGGTAAATTCTCTCCTAAATATGATTTGAAGCTCCAATTACTAGAATCTAACAATAGGCCTCCCAGATTTAACTCTGTCAAATCACGGAATCAAGGGGAAATGAAAACAATGCAAGGAGGGGGAGTGATCCCTAATTTATGACCCCTTTTAAGCGAAGACCAGAGTCCTTCAAAAGCCTGACAGCAAAGTATTTGTGAAAGAAGGCTTGAGAAGACCTCTGCCTATGTGACACTAACATTAACCTCCTTAGGAGGCAAGTCTGATCGGCAGTTCCAGATAAGAAATATATACTTCTGAGGAACTGCACCTCCACCCTGTGCACAGTCTGCTCAGATCTGCTTAGATGGCTCTTGCCTGCTTTTGCACCAGCATGAAAGAAACTGCAGTCAGGCACAGATAAAAGATGTGGAGAGACAGGAAGGAAGAAGTCTGTGGCAGACAGATATGCCATAAAACTATATAGGTGATGAGTAAAAGGCCCTTAAGGAAGCAAGGCTCACTGAATTTTTCATTAGTCTGCTGTTTTATGACCATTTCAAGTACTTTTTGTCAAAATGGTGCTGCATCTTCCTCTTCCTATAGTTTAAGCATCACAGCAAAACAAAAGCAAAATAATGCTAGCTGCATGCCATCTCATAGTTGTGCAAATAGAGCATCAAATAGCAACACAGCCCTTTTTAAATTTAGTTAATTTGGAAGAAATAATTTTATATTTCCAAATATAGAAAAGAAGAAAAAAGGTGGTTTTAATGCAATTTAAATTGATTTCTGACCGTTTATCTACTTTCTTTTTCATTTCAATTATACATAATCTAAATACTTCATTTGGATTACATATAACTAATACCTCCCCTGACACACCTAACAAAATACATAGGTTGACACTTAGCTCCCTGGAAAATATTAGGGTTCAAAGCATAGGCCTTCCAACAGAACAAAGTGTTTGTAGTAAGTGTGGAGTCCAAAAACCCGTATCTGCCCTAGAGCCACAAACAGCAGCACCACCAAGCAGTAACCAGGATTAGATTTATAGGCGAAGATTCGTTGCATTCGAAGTGAAATACTACTTCAGACAGACCATGGAGGAAAGAGCCATCTACCTACCAAAATTATACGAAAAAGTGTCATGATGGTATCTGTTCAACATTGGCTGACCATAGCTGCCTTCAATCTGAATATTGTTTTTAAAAAAATCCAAAATAAATGCAAAATAAGCTTCCCCTAGAAAGTAGATATGGATCTAAAAAGTCTTAATGGCCAGCCAAAAGGTAGGAGAGGGAGGAGGCAAAGCATTAATAATTTTTTTTCTTTCTTTATACAAGAGATATATTACCATATCTCTTTGAAGAAAAGTATAGGCTAGTATACAGGGCCCTGCATTAAACTGCAACACATATTAAGATATTAATATACAGAAACAGAAAGCAGTAAAATGGATGCTTGAAAACAAAAAGCTGAAAGTTCAAGTGTATGATGCATCTCTGCCCCTTTCTCTTCCCTTATCATTTTATCTAAAAGACTTAACTAAACTCATGCTTCATGCATCTATGTCCTCATGACGACAAAGTACTTCAGGAAGTGGAAACAGACGTTGATAGAAAAGAATGCTTGGGAGAAAAGACAGCTGCCTTCTATTGCTGTCTTAAAAAATATGCCTGTTTTTTAAGGAAAGAAACCACTTGAATGCAAACACTATATTAATGAAACATTCAGCTCAGGCTTTATGCAAAATCCAGTAACCCAATTCAGAGTTACTGCTACCATAAATGTTATTCAGCTGCACTCAACATATTAATGTGCATTGAGTGCAACATATTAATGTTGTGTGCAGGCATGCATTAGGTACTTTAAAAACACAGCTCAAGGAGAAGAGATTGGTCTGGAAACAGACCCTGGTTTGATCCCCATCCTCCTACCAACAGATATACAGACACAATTTTTTGGGTACATTTCTAGCATTGAAAAAAATTACTCACCAAACTAGCAGTGAGTGAAGGTGCTGACTGTCCGAGTGTTTGGTAGCGCATCCGAACAAGATTAGTGGTTTCTATAGGTTGCCACAGCTGCTGTCCAGTTGCACTGGGAAGCAAATATTTGCCTGTCAAGTTAAGAAAGAGTGAGTTAAAACATGAGACATGGCAGATGAGGCGAGGTGAGGCAATGCAATGCACAATTTATTTTAACACTCTTGCCATTGTAAAATGTCTTTCACTGCAGCCCTGACCACAGTTGATTCCATGAGAACAGAATTCCTATTACTCACTTGCTAGTCTTTCACATTATCCTTCCACAAGACGCACTTCTTGTAGGCAACTTAATTTTTTTACTGTTCTCACAACTGTATTTTTTTCCTACATAGAAACACAATTAAAGCAACAACTGATGCAAACATCCAGAATGCTAGTCCTGAAACAATCGAAATTGAACCCTGAAAGCTAGTCAAAAATAAAAAGTAAAAAAAAGGCATTAAAAATATTCCTCTGTCTGCCCCTTGAAGGAATAAGGTTCTGAGTCTGAGGGACAAAGTGAGATTCATTGGAATAAGACACTGTGTGGACAATTACACCACTTTGTGGGTGAGGACTATTCTGCTTCTATTCCAAAATTGCTCATAATCTACCTAATAGGTATTACTCACTTCCCAAGAATCTTTATTCAGTGTCCCAAGTAAGGGAATATTACCAAGACATTCCTCAGGAGCACTCACATGGGACTCTCAGTGTCTGTGCTCTCCGCTCAGTGGTGTCTCTTCACTGTGGGCAAGAAATCATGAGCCCAGGGCCACACAGGGTAACACTCCCCATCGCAGTGTGATGCCACTCAGTTTGGATTGTCTCCACACAGATACTAATTAGGCAGACCAAATCTCAAGCTCGTGAAGCCTGAGCTACAAACTAGCAGCAAGGAGAATATTCAGGGAATTATACTAAGACAACAAGCATGAGTTGATACTGCTCATTTCTCCTTATTTTCAGCCACTGTCAAAAAACAGGACAATAGGCTATATACTGGTCTTGGTAGTATGTCCACCTTAAGTTCTTACTTATCTCTGAAAACCAAGCAAAAGTGAGACAATCCATTACTAAAGCAATTGACTTCTCTTAGAAGACAAACAAGCTGATGGAAAGCAACAATTCAGAAGACTTTTTATTTTTAATCAAATCTCAGTTCAAAAACACAATGCAAGATTTTAACTGAACAGATCAAATGAAAAGCATCTCCAAACTACATGGCCAAAACATTTGTTTCCTGAAATTACTAATCCCCACCTCATTAATCTTGACATCTCAGACAGCTATGCAGTGGCTATGTGCACGACCACTGACACAGGATTTGTACCCTGGTTAAATCAGCACAGGTTTGGCAAGAAATCAGTAGCCTCAGTTGCATACCCTTATTCTAACAGTAGATCCATGGAGAGCTACTGAGGTCTCTGCAAAGTGACTGTCTTGGAAGCTAGAAGTTCCCAAGCAGAGGCACAGGATAGTCTTTAACACTTTCCAATTAGTGTTCCAAATGTGCTGTTGTTCTCTGTTACACTGGTAAAGTGGAACCCATAAACATTTTTTCACCCAATTTGCTAACAGCCTGTGCAAGACTAGAAAAAAAATGCACAACAAAGCTGTGGTTTCTTGCCCAATTATCTAGGATAACATTTCCTAGAACGGGAAAACCTGAATTAATTTCCCATCTGCTCTCTCTGCCTGTTTCTATCAAATTCTGGTTCCCTTTTTGCATAGGCTGGCATCATCCTCAACTAAAAGGGTGCCATAAAAAGCTTGAGGCATTGATTGCAATATACACATCTTTGATATTCCATTGATGTCAATACTGAAATATACCAGTGACATACACGGTCAGAGAGAGCTTTATATCTATCACCTCCAAAGGTTATATCCTTCTCATCTGGACAGGAAAAAGCAAATTAAAAAGTGAATACAAAAAGTAAGTTATACAAGCCTTCCATTTAAATAGGTATGTTTTACTTCTTTAATGCTTTCAATATCAAAAGAGGTTTATGCCTTTTCTTTTTGTCCTTTTTGATGCCACTCCTCAGAGTCACTGGTAAGATGAAGTTTGCAGAGAAGGGTGAAAACAGACCCTTCTCTGCAAACTTCAGTGCTGGGACCCCTGATTACAAAAATCTATTAGGCCAGGATGCAGTCTACAAACACTGTAAGGAAACTGCATGAAGGTTTCCAAACTTCCAACAACATCCACACAACTCCAAACAAGTCATCAGCAAAATGCTTCAGCAATACCTATTTTGTCAAGCAGACATACAGTACACACAACCCTTTTAGAAACTCTGTATTAATCCACTCTAGAAGCCATCAGGAAAATTATGTTAAATAATTTTCAATTTCATCACTGCAGCATAATATCAGGGCATTTTATCATCATAGGAATCAACATTTGAAAAGCAGTAAGTCGTCCCCTGATCCTTAGAATAACAGAGAATTCAAGAAAGAAAAAGATGCATTCTAATAGTTTGCTTTAAAACAGGGGAATATCATCACTGTTTGGTTTCTCATAGGTTGTTTTGGTTTAAGAATGGTATTCCCCAATTTAGTATTCCCATTAAAAAGAAAATCTGTTCCACTCCCATTCCATGGGACACACAAAAGGCAGAGATCAAAGATTGAGATATTTACTGGAAACAGTAATGAGGTAAGAAAATGAACAGCAACAGCAACAATACTAAATACAAAAACGTAAAAAGAGAGGGTTATTTGAGCAAAAATGCTCAGCAAGCCCAGGACAATGAAAAACAATGGACGACAGATGCTTCACCCACCATGCTTTCTCCAGAACCAGAAAGAAACTCCTTTCTTCTCCATAGCAGGAGAAGGAGACCCTTTCCCTTATCTCCCTGCAGTGAGGTAGTATGGTCAGGAATAACACCTGGGTCAGCAGCTGGGACTACAGAACACACCACCACACCTGGTACCATAGAAAATAATTAACTCTGTCCCGGCCAGAACTAGGACATGGGTTTAAAACCAGTCTCAAATCCATTATCAGACACTAGGCCCTTCCCAGACTACACTGATTTTCATTTCAGATGAATCCCACTGAGCTTCCCAAGAAAAAAGATGGAAGGCAATCATTTGCATTTAGTCCACAAATTAACATTGTTGAGTTTAAGTTTTGATCCCAAGCCAAAAAGGTTTAAATAACAAGACAATTTAGTCTGAGAGAGAAAGACATATGAGAAATAAGTACTATTATCAGTGCTGGTACTTACTTTTTGTTGTAAATGTGCACGAGATCCAAAACATGGAGAGCTTATATTGTCTGTGCCTTACCATGTGCAGGGCATCTCTAACAGCTACCTTTAGTATCTGTCCTTTACAGTAATCTGTATTTTACTCTGTTTTTATCTTGCTCAAATATCTGAAAGAGAGTCTAAGATATCTTGATACAGAGGGTAGAGGCAATGCAATCCTTACAGTAGAGGCAATGCTTACAGTAACAGAATCTTGTACCAAGCCCATCCCTCAACTGTAATATTTTGTCTGACTGACAAGAAAGCAGAGTGGATTTACTCAGTGTCATGGTCAGGGTCTCCACTGTAAGAATTCACTTAATATTCCATTATTTTTCCTGCACAATTAACATCAAGAAATATTTAAAATAATGTTGGGGGATCAGTTGACAAGCTAAATTAGGCAGTAAACACTATCAAAATTGCCAATGAAATCATGAGCATGTGTGATGCTGGAATGATCCCTCCTCCCATCCTTACCCCCAAAAGGAGGCTTGAAGGTACCAGAGCTTTCACAAAACACTGGAATTAAGGCAAGCAGACTGTCTAGAACTCCAATTCTTCTTTTCATACTACATAGGCTTTTAAACACAGACATGGCATATGAGAAATATGCTTTCTACAGAAACAAAAATATCCAGGCCTTAGGCAAAAAGGTGGCAACAGATAAATCTCTTATCTGGGAAAAACACTAACCTACTGCATTAAACCACTACACAATAAAGCACTCCCTGTCCTTAGTGAGTTAATCAGCCACTCTCCCTCAATTCCTCCAATAACAAAAATTAAAATCCTGTCATACTATCCACTCCCCTTTTCTCTTGACATTACAGCACTCCTAATCACTTCTTGTTACAGTTTCATTCATAATTGTATGCGTTTCCTGCTTTTACATTTTCTTTAATAACCCTTGAGTTTATACATATCCACACTTCCCTTTGTTAAGTGATTTAAATGCCAGTATTATACCAAAAAATTGAGCTGAAATACATTATTGATTTTCACACTGCGTTCATGTCTGCCTTCAAGTTTAATGCTCCAAGCAGCTACTTTCCTTTTTAAGTGAACCAATTTTTGAGAGTCTAAGAAAAAGGTTTCAATTCCACCTCAACCTTTCCATCGCTATTGTGGCCCATGAACAGCCCATAACATCACCAGCATCCACACCACTCACACACTGGGAGTAACTCTCATTGAGCTATTGATATTGAGTCATCCACTGATAGAGGTCCCCTCCTTCTGTCCTCTTCAATTCCAAAATGGTCTCTGTTGACTTCCTCCCCTGCTTGCCTTGCAGAAGCTTTGCTGGTATCTTTACTTCTCTTCCTTTGCCTGAAACTACTAGGACAAGCTAAAGTAGCAACACTGGAACCAACATCTCTTCCCATATCTGAATGCAATCCTTGTTAGTCCAGCACATTTATCAAAATGCATTTCAATGAAGGGTGATTTAACATAATGGTACTGATTTAGCATGGTGACTACGTAATGGTAATAATTTAGCATTACTTAATAGTATTACATCATCGTTGGTTAACATAGGTAATACATCACTGCTATTCAGGGTCATCTTCCCCTCGAACATGTCTCTTTTTGTCTAGATTCACTTGTAATGGATATTTGTTGGAGGCCCAAATATAATCTTTGTTAATTCTTACTTCTATTGCATTCAGCTTGTGCATATTTGTTTTATAACTTACTGTATGTACTTATGAAAGAGACTAAAACCACATACACTTCCACAAAATTCAGTCACAAAAAGTAGGCTTTGCTTTATTCTAAATAGAAAAATCTTCCCTACTGCTGAAGTACTACTCTCCTTCCTCTGTCCCTCTCAAGTGCATATCATAATAGAACATGTGAGAATTACTAAATGACCTCAAATCTAACACCTATAAATCTTCCATTTTCAGTTAGAATTTAGAAGTAAGTTTGTCTCTGATAATTAAACAATTGCATGTGCTTAAGAAAATGTTTTTAATCCACATAAGATTTTACCTTTACAAAAGTACTTAAGACAGTGTAGATTGCACTGCTGGAAAGTCTGATTTGTAACCAGTCAAAATGCAAAAATAAATACAGAGGAAACATCTTAAAAGCTTTTTATGGAAATATTTTTTGTCAAAATATTAGAAGCAGTTTTCTATTACACTACTGCAAATTGAAGACAGGCATGTACTTTGCTAAAATGGAGCAATCTGAATTTGGGCTGACAGCAATTATAGACACAATTAGTCCAAAGTGAAGCTGTGCATACGATTACAGTGTACCACAGTTATCAGAAGCTAGCATCAATGTGTTTGTGTTAGTTGTTATGAAATGGCAGCCTGCAAAATAGCCTCTTGCCATCTGGACATCTTTAAGGCAAGGGCCAAGAAATACTTATTTCAATTCATTATCTTGTTAAATCAATTATCGATATTTATGTTATAAGTACGGAATATTTTTAAAAATACAGAAAGCTAGACACTTCTCCCTCATTAGTTTACTTAAGTGAAAATATAGCTGATCACATGAACAGATAGCTCTGGACAAGCCAGACTTGCCAAGCACAGTTTCAAGTGGGTTACTCACTCCACACCTCTTTCTGGGGAGCTTTACGAGCAGGAGTTACACCAGAGCAACAGCAACAAGACATGGTGGAAGAGAAAACAGGACTACACTGCAGATTGCTCTGGGTCATAGAAATGTATTGAAAAGAAACACAGATGGGTACTACTCCCTCCTCTGATTCCAGGCTTATTTACAAACACAAACCCAGAAGAGTAGTTTACTGACAGGTCTTGATGTGAACAGAAGAAAGACTGAAGCCACCACCTGCCTCCATGTCAACACAGCAGCAATGGCACTCCCAGCACATCCAGAGCAGCCACTGTTACCACATGATAAATTGTCTGCACTTGGTGAACTAACGCAATGCTTGTTCTCCAAAACCACTGGCCTACAGAACTGCACAATGTCCTTTGTGTAAGGAGGAGAGCTGGAAGTTCACCAGCCGCAGTGCCCTGCAAACTCAGCCAGGTCGCTTGAAACATTGGGGTCTACGACCACCAGAGAGACCCCCAGGACCAAAGAATTCAGGCATAAAGGGGAGAGAAAACATGTTGATGATTTCAGGGAAATGATTATCATATTCTGGGACAATCAATCAATACATACGTAAAGCACAGTATATAAACAGAAACTTCCCTGTGCTCAGCATGCACAGCTTTGGAAGGAGCTATCCTCGTATGCCAAATACAGAATGCCTGCCTCTTAATTCTACAGTGGTGTTAAGGAGCTTTTGATTTTACCAAATTTTTGATAACACCACTGCCACTCACAAACTGCCTGAGCAGCAGTAAGTGAAGGCCAAAGCTGGAAGTGACACACCACCATTTTTACCCCCAAGGATAAGCAAGGCCTCACTCCAGGTTCAGAAACCTGCCAGGTGAAAGGCAGAGCCTCCCTCCCACCTTAGTGTTGCCTAGGTTCAGGTTAGGGCACTTAGCTTTATTGCCTCAAATTGAACTCCTGCAGATATCCCAGCTGTAGGAAATAATTGGGACACTGCAAATTTTAGGGTCTATTCTCACATCTTGGGGCAGGGAGGAGGGGTAGACTTATAACCCATCATTCCGATTAGCTGTTAGCCAGAAAGTAAAAGAAGAGCAGATGAATTTAAAGTCACCATTAGGAAACTTTCCAATATTTTGCCTTATTCTACTTGGCTGCATCAACAAGTTTTACTTAAATTTCAAATGACCACCACTACACACACAAAAAAAAAAATCATTTTATTAATGTCTCATTTATTGCCCAGAACTTAAAGGACCATGCTTTGCATATTACTCAGATACACATGGTCGAAGTTAATAAACGATGGCACTTTCCCAGTCTGATGCAGAAGGTGAAATTTTTGTTTCAGCCAATCAGTGCCCTAAACATAACATTATTCAGGTAAGTCTGTAACTACAGCTGACTCAATTGCAATTTCTTTTGTTACTATACAAGAAGCCTTTGAAAAAAAATCCTATTACACTCACTATAGTTCTTTCACTTTTTGATATACTACAAATCTTTGTTTCACTTTCTAAAATTAGATGAAGAAGTAGTGCTCTCAGGCACATGGTGCCTTTGGGTTGTCCTGCGCAGGGCCAGGAGTTCAACTCATTGATCCTTGTGGTTTCCTTCCAACTCAGGATATTCTATGATTCCAGCTGGCAATGCAAGAAATAAATGTGGCCCACTGAAAGCAAAAATTTGGGGTGAGATTATGAACTTTAAAAAAGAAGTAGATCTACCTTAAAATTTCACCAATATTGGGAGAAGTGGAATTGAAAAAGGACACATCCAGTTTTAGACCACAAATTAGTAGGATGAAGGCTTAGATCTGCATCCAAAAATACATATATGTAAAAAGAAAATCAAGCCTCCAAGCCTCCATTAATTACAAAGAAATGCAGAATCAAGACTGTTTATAAATCAATTTCCAAGTATAAGTCATCACATCCCAGAAATAATGGTTCATATTTTGAACAAAATTCTCTTACTGAAAGTCATTTAAAAGACAATACAAAATTTTGCTGATAAGGAAATTACTCAGAATTCCTTTGCTAACAGATACTTGCTGAACTTACATTTCTATATTGACTATTTGCAATCTATTATTGAAGTATTGTGACAGCAAAACAATATGTGAAAGGCACTTGAGATCACCAGCAAATCTCCCTAACCTTTAATTAAATTTGGAGGACAAGGATAGGTTTGGAGTTTTGAGTTTAGTTTGTTTGCTTGGGTTTTCGTTTTTAAGCTTTCCATACCAAAAATATCTAATTTGATAGCACTGTTAGGCAACCAGTGAAAATGATAAATATGTGCTAAAAACACTCTACAGACTGAAGCTGTCATTCATGACACCCCTACCTCACAACTCTACTGAAATACAACTCAACAAAATAATTAGTTTATGATATTTATCAGTGAGCTCAGAGACAGAACACTCTACTGCTCACTTTTCCTTATCTTAACAGATAGGTCCTTTTCCCATAATTCTAATATGCAGCTCCAAAACTTATAAACTGCCAGTCCATTCTGTAACACAAATGTAATAAACAGGCTTTACTACCTCCCTTTCACCCCTTTATCCAGATTGCAGCCGCTCTAGAAAAATTTCAAGGTCTGGTTCTGAATCTCTTTAAACAGTAGGAAAAAATAGATATTAAAGATTCCCACTGGACACACGATGCAACCAGAAGCACACTAAACTACATGTAAGTGATGATGAGACAGGGCTCCTCTTGATATATAGTCCATTTCGCAAAAACAAGAATCCTGCACACAAAGAGGTCAGAGACAGCTGATACTGGCAGACTTACAACAAAGCTGTGCCTAGAACACACATTTTAAGGACCTCAAAAATTCACTATTGCTCAGTTCAAACATTATGTGAACAACTACTTCAATCAGTGGCCAATACTCTTGGCTCACAACTCTCCACCATCTCAATGTTTGGGATTTCTCTCAATAGAATTTATGGTAAGAAACAAACATCTCCCACTGCACTATGAAGAACATGCCCAGCAATTCATAACTGATATTAAGACAAATAAGCATGAAATGATGTGTTAATATGATATTTTCTCTACAGTCCCCATTATGACCCTTTTTTTGTCTCATATATATGTTGTTATGCCACATAATTAAATCACTATATGCTTCTTGTAATTTTTCAAAAGGTAAAGTTTCCCAATGGAAAACGCTGCTCCTGTTTCCACTGGAAAACATTTATAAACTTCTCCATTCAAGTCATCAACCTTCATTCTAAGGACTTAGTATAGGAAGTGTTTTTTCCCTCTTCTCAAATATTTCTCAATCTGTACATTCAAATTATGTTAAAGCAACCAACTTGGAGAAAGCAAATACATTGTCAAATCCTTTGCTTTACAATATTCACTAGAGAAAGACCATAGAGGAAAAAAACCAGGAAGACTTCTGCCTCTAGGAGTATAGATCATGTGCTCTTTATGTGCAATTATAGTTTATTTATAAATATGCTGCAGTCAGGTTTGCACTAAGGAGCTCAGGTACTAGCAACAACAGGACTGCAGTTTTGCAGACCTCAGATTTCATTCATCAGCTGTTTAAATCCAAGCATTTAACTATGTCCAGGCAAGTTCTTTCATCTGTGCTTCTACAGTTAAACTGATAAGCATACTTGAGCCAGCTAATTCAATAGCTCTTAGGGCATCTCTTAAGGAGCTACAACTCAAATTTCAGAAATTTAACATGTATATTAATTTTCTCCACTTTTTATTTTTCCACTGTGACAAATGACTCTTAACAACTTTCAAGCTGCTTTTGTAAGTCCCAAAGAGGGTTAAACTCTGTTTCTCCCTCCTTCAAAACTGGCAGCTTGCAAACATATCTGCTAATTAGGCACTCTACTGCTACACTTTGCTTTGATCTCAACAACAATCAGCTTCTCATGTTCTGATGATACAAGCACGATTAAGCAGCAATCGAGGAGTTAAAGGCAAAATAATGAGACAGGAATACAATATCTTCTGTTCCCATCTCAGACTATTACATGGTGCAGACTCCAGACACGTCAAAGAATATGGAAATTATCTTGCTAGGCACACAGGGAAGTAAAAATCAACTCCACTGTGCAGGTGATTGAAGCCTTAAATGATGAAGGTAACTGACAACGACAAATATAACCTAATGTCATCTCAACCACCAGTGCACCAAGACCATCTAAAAACGCATATTTCATAGCAGAATATTTTTACTTCATATGTAGAAGACAGCTTTGTACTGAATGCCTAAAAAAACCAAACAAAAAAAACCTACTGTCGGGGTTTGACCCTGACTAAATGCCAGGCACCCCGGCTCTCTCCTGCCGCAGACGTGCAGGAGAGGGGAAAGAAAAAAAAAAACTGTTAAACACACACCAGCTTCATGAGTTGAGTGAGATAGGACACCGGTGAGAGGACACACAGAAAAAGGGAAAACAGGCTCTAAACTTAAAGTTGCAAAGTGATTTAACTACCTAACAGAGTCGGAGAATAAATGAGAGGTAAAAATAAGCCTTTCAGACACCATTTGTTCACTCACCACCCTCTCTCTTAAGACACCATTTTTCTACTCACATCCCTCCTCCTTCCAACCAATAGCTCAAGTAGGGGGCAGCGTATTGGGTATTTTCTTAGCCAATAAATCTTTTCATCAATACAAATCTTCTACTACAAACACTGTTTCTGCTCACCTCTCTCTCTCTTAAGATAGTTTCTCTGCTCAGCCCCCTCCCTCTTTCCAACTAACAGCACGGGCAGGGGCAGGGTAAGGGGTCTGTTCTCTGGTCAGTCCATCAGGGAGACGGGTTCTGTACTTAGCCACGGGGTCCTTCCCATGGGAGACAGTCCTCTAGGAACTTCTTTGGCGTGTGTCCAATCTCACAAGCAACATCCTGCCCGAATTCTGCTGCAACATGAGTCTTGTTGTCCATAAGGTGCGGACTGTCCCAAGCCAAGGCCAGCCTGCTTCCATCCCAGGAGCAAGGCCTTTCTCTCCCTTGCAAGGCCTTTGCAGCTTTAACTCTTAGATGAGACTCCCACTGGTTCACAGCTTCTTCCAGGCATCCACCTGCTCCTCTGGCATGGGCTGTGGGTGGATTTCTGCAGCCTTGTGGACTCCATGGGCTGCAGGGGGATAACCTGCTCCCGCCATGGCCTTCAGCACGGCTAGCAGAGGGTTTTCAGCTCCGGCACCTGGAACATCTTCTCCCCCACCTTCTCTCCACTGACCTTGGTGTCTCCGTGCTTTTCTCCCTTCACATATTTTTACCTCCTCCTCCTCCTCTAGCTAAAAAGAAGTGCATGACTACTTTGTTTCGATTTTTTCTTAAATATGTTTTCACAGAGCTGTAACTAGCACCTCTAATTGGCCCAAACTTGGCCAGCAGCATGTCCATCACTCTCAGGGCCATCAGAGATTGGCTCTGCTGGATTTGATGTAAAAACTTCCAGAACTTTCACTCAGGACCCACAGGAGCCACCTTTGTGCCACTCCCCACCCCTGAGACACTTCCTCAGGCCAACCACAACAGCTTTTGAGGGGTTTAAATTTCTCTTAGATGTTGAAGATACCTTGCTGATGTCCTGGGCTAAGCAAAACCACCACACCTCCATGCCACATTTCCTCAGCCATGTGATAATAGAACAGATTGCTTCTATCTCTTTCCACTAATTCTGGAATACATTTAACACGTGGCATGGCGCTTTAAGGAAACCTCTGAGGAAGACAGCTAAAAAGGCTCCCAGATATGCTCCAGGTAGGCAGTGCTAGTGAATGAAGCATGCTGTGCTTGTGACCATGCACGTGTGGCTGCTCAACCTTCCCACCTTTGCAACCCGGACCTGAGTGGTGTTAGCATCCATGCTAGGCTGCTATTCTCCTCCTCTCAGGGAGAGCCCTCAGGCAGCTTCAGCTGAAAAGGCTTTCTAAACTGGGTACCTCCAGTCCTCATGTGCATCACAATGAAAGCCATTCTGAAGCATATTTCTGCCCTGCTATGAGAGAGGAAGAAAGTGCGGGAAGTAAAATTTTGTATAAAAAGGCACATTAGATAGAGCTTTGGCACTGGCAGTCATTCTTACCCCACATCCTACAGCACCCCAGCTTCTGGGGCTGGGGACACGCCAACAGAGTCCACCGGGCTGTGTCCCCAGAGAGAGCTATGAAATAATAGAGCTTTTTATGGGGTGGTGCAATCATGTATTATATTCATATATTCCTGGTGTAAATATGTATAATCAACAAGTCACATAACAGGAAGAAATTTTGATTATGCACACAGGAAATACAGAACAGTTCCTCTTATCTACACCAAGTGGCCACCATTAATAGAAATTTTTTAAATGTTTCCATTCAATTAATCACATCATAGTTACAATAAGCAGCTGTATATAACAGCAAGGTCCCATTTGAAAGAGGTTTCAAGGTTCAAGTCACATGATTTTCTGTTCAACTTTCCCCAATTACCCAGTTGTAACAAATAGTTGACACTGTAAGACTTAATGAGCTCATCTCCATTTTCAACAATATTAATGATAATTTTTACAGCCCAATGTTTGTGAAAACTCTGCTACTGTCAGTTGCTCCCCTGTATGAATGAGGAAAACCTCCTCTTCCAAGTCCTGCCAGCACATGCCAACCCATGGATAAGAGAACAGCTTGTTTTTCATGGTCCATAAAGCTGTTGATCTTTCTGCTAATTAGTGTTAGCAGAGTGATGAATCTCCAAAGCAAAAAACAGACTGACAATCCCCAAATTCATTTCAATCAACCACAGATTAATTATATGAGAATAACAACAATTGCTGAGCATATTTGGATGACTGATGACTCAGAGGTGGAAAGCTAATCAAAACAAGAATATTTAAGAAAAAAATACGTAAATCACAAGATTTTTTTGGTTTTACCTTCTCATGATCTGTAGACAATATGTGATCACAAGAACATGAAGTAATTTTACTAATGCAAAGTGCTTTAGGATCCTTGAATTAAAGATTCTATAAAATGAAATTTGTATGTATTATGTTACCTCTACTTGTGTAAGATCAATTTAAGGCTAGCAGATAACAGCCCTACCACAGTTAGAAACAATTAGCCCAGCAGGAAGTCTCTTCCAAGTAGTTATTGATGAGATAACAGCAGGCAAGATAAGAAGTTTAAACTACAGGTAACAAAGTGTATTTTTTTCTTGGTATGTAACAGCAGAGCTTATCAGTACAGTATAGAAACAACTGGTTAGCTGCAGCACTCTCCAAAATATGAACTCTTCCTAGAAATATGTTCTCATCTTTCCGAAGTAGAAAGGGAGACAGCAATCTCCAAATGCTGCACCAGGGCAGCTGAGAAGACAGAGCTGCACCACCCACCACGGGCCAAAGTGAGGAGCAGCAATGGGACATGAAAGTAAAGGCAATTTGTTTTGCTTGTCCAAGTGATTTGCCAGGTTAACCCTCTCCACGGTAAAAGCTCATTTAATTTCTCATCCTTTCACATTACCTTCTGCCGTGGATTCCATTTAAGAATCTCTGAACACAGCAAACTAAAATCTGCAGACAATTTAAGCCAAAAACCCTCTGACTATAGACAGCCCTTTGAAGTTTATGGAGATCAAGAAAACCAGCCACCACAGAAAAGCAGCTTTTTAATTAAACATCTTTTCTCCTGATTCGAAACAAGTTTTAAAGTCCCAGTCTGCGCACCATTAGGAAACCTTAAGAAGGCAATCTAAGGCGACAGCAAGAGGCATTTAAATACATGTTTATTAAACAGATGTCTATTGTCCCAAGAACAATAGAGCTGATCTCACCTAACCATACTTTCCTCTCCCTTCTGTCTAGCATGCCTCCAATGCCCCTGCACCCAGAGGGCACCAACTTTCTTCTGAAGCAATCCTCTTTTCCCTATCTAACCTAGAGCAATGGAACAAGCAGCTACAGCTCAGCTTTGTGACAGGGCTTATCCTGCAGTTGAACAAGCTGAGCAAGGACTGTGTTCTACACAGTCTGGGGCACAAGCAGAACTTTTAAAGATCCAGTCTGCTTCCCAGGTACAGGGTGTGACAAGCATTGTTATGGGCACATGCAGGGAAAGGGGAATCTGGTGCAGGAGAGAAGTTAGGACAAAGACACAGCAGAAGAGAAAAAAGCAGATACAGATTATAGTGTGATTATGTTACCCAAAACTTTATAATCTATTGGAAACATGGCCTTTTAAATTAAAAGATGAGTTGGTCACAAATTACTTTCAAATTCTTTCACTCTGAGATTGTTTTATCTCATGAATGCTTATGTTTAGCAGCCACAGTTATGAAATACTATTTTTCATCTTGTGTTTCTATTAAGCAGTACTGTTAGCACTTCACAACAAGAACTATTAAGGCAGATTTGCTAGACCAATAGCAGGCCACATGCCATATACTCTTTCCATTCCACACACAGTCTCTGTTCTTGCAGAAGTCTTCTTCCTTGGCAATGAAGATTAAGAAAAGCAATACTGTCACAACAATTATATTGAAGAGACTTTTCCAAAATATAGTAGCATGGTGTCTCCAGGAACCAGTATTCATTTATTTTATTGGACAAACTTTAATTAGTGGCTCTGTAGCAATTTTTAACAGGAAGCACCTAATAGATTTATTCTCAAAAACATTGATTTAATTTTTCTTCTACTTTGAAAAGCATTCTTTGTTTGTCTCTGAAAACATGTGGTTGTTGGATTGCTGGATTGCTTAAAACTGTGCACTTCAGGGAAAAAATTTGGCTCCAGTTTCCCTGAAGCTATATCAAAAATAATTTCAGTTTCTATCCCACCTCCGCAGGTTTCCAACCCTCTTCTCCCTTGTGTTGATTTCCCACTGGAAAGACCCAGCACATCATTCTCAATTTTTCTCATATTCATATATAAAGAATTTTGTAATTTACTTGAGCCAATTCAGTATAGTAGGTTCTCAGTAACTGTAATCCTTCAGGTTTTGCACGTCTCATTCAGTATATTGCAACAACATAGATTTTATTTCTTCTCATATGTCCTGCATAACATTATTCCCTCTTTTAGAGCCCAATAAACTCATTTGAGATCTATTCCCAGAGATAAATTCCCTATCTATCTACCTCTATTAGTATTCAGCCCTGCAGGAATTGAACTATCCTGTTATATATAAACAAATAAATTTTGGGTTGTTTGTTTTCATCATTAATACTGCTTATGCTCAATGGCTCAATAATATTGTGTTTTTAACCGCAAAAGGAAAGTAACATACAAAGTGCAATTCACTTTTCTAACTTTTGGAGTGAACAACACGCATCAGCGTAAGAATATTCAGGAAATTTGCAGGCTAGGAGTCTTGTCTCATGCTCTACTTGCTCACACCTAATGTATTTTAGGAGTTGAACATTTTTTAACAACAGTGAGAGAGACTGAACCGCAAATAATTGCAAAAATATCTTTCCAAAATATTTTTCAATGAACTGATACCCAATGTTAAGCTTGCATTTAAGGGAGTATTAAAAGTATCAAAAAAGAAGAATTAATAAAGGAAGACAGTAATCAGTGTATAGTTGACACTAATATATATTATATTTGATATTAAAGATCAAGTACTTTTTAAAGTTACAGGCCTCCAAATATTTTCCCCCTTTATGGACTAAGAATATTTTCTCAAAAGCATTAAGACTTAAACAGAAATTTGGGAGGAGATGTGTGAACATAGAAGTAATCCACTACCAAGCACCCATTTGAAAAGTAGGACTTCTTGTGCCCCACTTCTTTGGGTTTTTTTAATGACGTTGTGGTTCTTGTAGTTTCAAACCAGAGCAGTAAATCACTCTTAAAGCATTAAAGAAACTTAAAAACAAACAAATAAACAAACAAAAATTCAGTATGTAAAAAAAGGTATGTAAATACATGACCAAGGCAACACTGAAATTATTAACTTCAGATTACTGAACATTTGAAACAACTCTAGGAGTTAGTTCTCTATCTGCAGTGGTTTCTTTAAAACAATTTTTAAAAATTCTGAAAGAATATAAAGAAATTTCTGTCATCAGAATGACTTTGATTAATTTAATCAGGACCATGAAAGCTGTTAAGATATTTAAATTATTTTAAGATACCAAAGCCCTAGGGTATTCAGGTTCATTTAAAGTGCCTTGGTAATAAAGCAGTTTAACATCACTGCACACTATATTCTCAAATCCTGACATGAAACCCTGCACAACATATTGCATGCAGACAAAAAGCATATCCATTTCCCTTGATAAAGGCCTCAAGCAATAATTCAAGCATAAAGACTGGCAGCAGAGCACAATTGCTACATTTGTTTTTTATTAGGCTGTCTTCCTCCTCATTATCTGCAGGACTGACATGGCAAAGATCAATTTTTAAAGACCACCACTACATTTTAAAGTTGAACAAAAACAAAATTAAAAAACCACACCAACTCCTGCTCAAATAATAAGTGTGCTGGCAATTTTTAGTTTTAATAAAACACTAGTTCAATTTACACTCCAAGCTTTCAGAGTTGTAACACTCCAGAGTTGCCAGAGAGTTCACTGAAATGGCTACCAAAGTTGACACTTGTCTGCTGCAAGTCACTTATCTTTCATGAAAGTCCATATGGATCACAAATATTCTTACCCTGTCTCTGAAAGCTTCGTAACAACTCATGATAAAAACGAAGTTACAAGGGAAATGACAAACCTTATCCTAGTGACACTAAAAATCAGAACAACAATTATGTGATGTCATGACACAAGATATTCCTGTAGTAGCATATGTTCTTCCTTGACATGAAGTGTGAGGCAGCTTAATTTTTTAAGTTCCTTAGGTAAAAAAAATAAATTATTTGTCATTTACCAGAAGCCTTGTAGGTCATTTTAAGCTGGTGAACACAAAGAGAGGTATTTCTATAATTTCTTGGACCTTATTTTAGGGAAAGGCTAGGGAAAGGGTAGGAGGGAAGTAAGAAAAACAAATGCTCTAAAAATTCTTTCCAGACATTTAGTCAGAAGAGTCAGCTCTATTCACTGTGGAACCATTTTTCATCCCCAAGCAAAAAGAAGCTCTGAACAATGCACAGAATTTAGAGACAGAGAACAGTCCTATCTAAAGTAAACACCATTTCAGCTTCCTCTAACCTAAATTTCATGTGCTTGATTCTAATATCAATCAACATCACTTGGACAGATAACGCAACTTCCTCACAAGGGAAAGTAGAGGAGCAGGCATTGATCTCTTCTCCGTGGTACCCAATGACAGGACCCAAGGGAATAGCATGAAGCTGTAACAGGGAAGGTTTAGGCTGGGCATCAGGAAAAGGCTCTTCACCCAGAGGGTGGTTGGGCACTGGAAGAGGCTCCCCAGGGCAGTGGTCACAGCACCAGCCTGACAGAGTTCAAGAAGTGTTTGGACAATGTTCCCGGGTACATGGTGTGACTCTTGGGGATGTCCTGTGCAGGGCCAGGAGTTGGACTTTATGATCCTTGTGGGTCCCTTCCAACTCAGCATATTCTGTTATTGTGTGAAATCTCTGTCTTCCAGTAAATTTACTGAAATCTATTGTCCCTCTCACCAAGTACAACAAATTCCTCAAACTGTTAGCCATTATGCACTTTAGGAACACATTTAATTCAAATTCTAGTGAATTTAAAAGTTTCTTCTCTTGAAATACACAAAGTCCCTGTTTTTTTACATTCTATTGGCTCCATAATCAAAACCAATCACTCTTCAGTGACCATCAGAGCCGCAGAGCTCCCAGTACAAAGTCACAATACCACCACCTAGTATCTAGGAGATGCTATCAGGGCAGGGAGGGCCTGAGCCCTCCTCAAGCATCCTGCTACCTCTGCATGGCTCCACAGAGGAGAGGCTGCAGTCCACAGCCTGTGGCTAGCTGGTAATCCCATTACTCCCCTGCAAGAACTCCACCACATAAATGAGGTTAAGTTGCTTTTTCCTTAATGAAATCCCATCTAAAGGGACCATCCGTGTACTCCAACTCCTTGAGGAAACAAGATATACGTGATTCCAAGGATGAATGCAAGTAAGTCGGCAAGATAAATGCCACAGTCATTAAAATCTGAAGATGGGGGTCATTTTCAGGCTGTGCTTCACCAGCTATCAGCAGCCCATAGGGGCAGAACTTCAAGTTTACTCATCTAACTAACAGTCAGGGAACCCAGGTGGAAGAGACCTACGGAAACTCCAGGTGGAGCTCACATCTCCCCCAAAGTTTGGCCACAAGGCATACACCAGGGGCCAAGTGGCCATCAGCTCCACAAGTCCTGAATCTCCAGGTGACATTACACACGTCCCAAACTCACCAGTCAGAGCTCCTCCAAGGCTTCCTCTTCTAAGCTGTCTCCCATCTTCACTCAACTGCCTCTTAAACTTTGGAGACTTTCCAAGGCCAGAAGACACTTCAGGACTGCTGGATTTTCGAAAAGGCATAGGTGGGGGTGATAATATGTGATCAAGCTGCAAAGAAACAGAAAAAAAGAAAAGTAACTATACTGTTTAAATGCTTGTCTTTATTGAAAGAAAAATGTAAGTTACCTTCAATGAAAGATTATGACAGCATTTGGGAAAAAATTGTTTATAAATATCTTAAGATAACCAATTTGCTAGCTGAAAAGAAAAATTTTTCAAGTGCCAGATTTGTGTCTGGCTGAGTAAGAAAGCCATCCTCCTCTTGCACAGTTCACACCACCTCCAACCACTCTCACACAAGGCGCGGTTTTTACAGAGGTCTGCTCTCAAGGTAAAAGGAATCATACTTAAGTTTACTTAACCTTCCATAAAGCAGTCTTTCTGCAGTTCTGAACCACCAGATCTGGAAACCTACTCCAGGTAGTGACCTGCTCCTCAAACATTTTTGACCATTTTTCCCCACACCCAAGTCAGCAGTCACTAGATGGCACTGCACTATCAACAAACTAAACCACTGTCCAGTCCAGGGAAATAGTAACAAACAGATTTATCAATGCCAGTGAGAATAAAATTAAATTACCCTGTTTATAAAAGAAGCATTCATTTACCCTGACTTTGAAATAAGTGGAAATACAGATCCTTGTTCTTCAATTTGTGTTCCTGTCACCATTCCCACGTAACATTTTAGCTGCCTGGTCTTGACAACACATCTAATGTCTCAACATTTGATTAAATCCACAAAAACAAGACAAAATGCATGTGAGCAAATACAAAGAAAGGACAAAAAAGCGAGGTATGCAAGTATACATAGCAGAAAAAGTTCTACAACTATCCTTCTCCTTAAAGTGCTGCAGTGGCATGGTGTCATTATTTTCAAATTCTTTTCTGTAACATTTAAACCCTAGTTCTCAGTACAGTTTTTTAGGAAGCCAACCACGTCTACGTCTTAGATTTTTACAGTTCATGTACCCAGACTTATCAGCCAGAAAATCCCCACATCACCTGCATACCTGACTCCTTCACCCTCTTTGTCCACTGAAATAAAGGAGTCAAGGTCACCAAAAACACTGATGAAGCTGCACAGCAAAGCCCATTTTTGCTTACAGTTAATCCCACAGCAATGTACTGTCTTCCCCACAAAGCATTTTGAATCCCATGTTTAGTTCCCTGTGTATTTAATATTTCAGGGTAGTTATTGTTTTGGGGTTTGTTTTAAAGGTTTCCTTAATCAAATCTGCAGTTCATTGGAAGTGTACTCCCAAAGCATTGAGAAATGCAAGTGATTTCCGAATCTGCTTCTTCAGTATATTAAGACTCACTGATTTTCACAACAGACACTGAAGTATTTGATTAATTCACAGCCCATGCCTTTAGCAATTTCCTAAACTGAATGATTTTGGGGTCACAAAGAATATTTACTTAACCATTGTTATTATTTATCTTTCACAAACACAGGCATATCACAAATATTTGCATTTACAATTTCTAAGATACTACATAAGGTGAATTTACAAATTAAATAAAAGTTACTCTTTTAAAAAGGAAGCAACTGACAACAGCTGACTTCTAAACAATCACCATTTTGAGAGTCTCTCATGTAAGTCTAAAAGCAAATACTCGAATAGCTTACTGACTGATGTATCACAGATATTGCGTTGTTCTAGCTTCCAAATCAGTCCAAGCATCTGAAGATGACATGATCCCATCAGAGTTTTAGGTGAGTTACTGGCAAAAATTCATGCTCTTTCTTAAAACAGGTTCGCACATCAAAGTAACCAACCACATTTTAAATCTCTTTTTTCCTGAACTAATGTTCATCAAGCTTGTAAACCTCAAGAGGGAAGAAAAAAAAAATCAATACATGCACTAAGCTCCCTACACAGCAGCATGTAAGTCAACATAACAGAATTTTGCATCTTCCATCCTCTCATCTTTTCCCCTTTTAACTAGGTATTCAACCTTTATGATTGTTCAAGCCACTCCCACAATGAACAGACTTGTGCACTCCACGACATGCAGTCTGACTTGAAGTCAGTAGTTCCAAATAAGATGTGCTCCGTTTTCACAGTTTTCCAGATTACAGAAGAAACTTCAAGACAGTGCTACAGTACAGAGCAGCACAGTACCATCTAGGTCTTCAACTCATAATTAAGATGCTTTCCCAGCTTCAGAAAAGTATGATGTTTGAGAGCTAAGGTAGTGTAAATATTATCCCCCATTGGCTCATAGTCTTAACAGCAACACCCTGCCAGCACTCTCTTGCAAAGGTACTTCCTGGTTGCTTAAGTGACTCTACCGCAACTAAAATTTCCATTTGATGTGATACCAGCACCACCTTGGACATACAAGTTCTCACTACAAAATTATTCAAGGATTCGCATGGAAACAGAGGAGACCTCACAAAAACAGCGACTGGGCTTTGGCCATTGGAAGGGAAGGTACCAGCCAGGAGAAAGTAATTTTGAGCCCATGTCAAATGGCCATGCCAAATGGAGATGCTACATATGGAGGCTCTTGAGAACAGGACTGTGGAGGATAAAAGGAAGAAAGAGTTGAGACATCCTTCCCACCAATGCTCTTCAACATGATGTCCCCAGTTTGAAAGCTGATATGCAATCCTCTGACATGAGGAAAATGGCAATGAAGTGCAATTTCTGAAGTTAAACATTTTTAAATACAACATGGTGAAATTCAGACTCTGTTGAAGGAGAACATTATTTTATTACATGGAAAGAACAACAGAAAATAAACATTCTTGCATAAGACCAATTAAGGATTGAAATATTACAGATACATACTAGGTTTCACCATGGGTTTCTCAAGAGCAGAAGTTCATTTTAATATAGGAACAGTCAAATTCAATATAGTAGAGGACACTTACCCTGATCTGTCAGCCCAGTTTCAGCTGAGTGTAAAGAACCCTATCTCACCACCTGAAGCAACTACACCAAAAGACATTTATAATGTCTAACACCACAGAGAAACAATATGGAAGTATGAGATTTAGTATTTTCATATTGATGGCCAACTCCTGCCTCACAGAAACAATTACACATATATCTACAAAGTATTTCTGGAAGCTATTCAAAGACTCACTTTTGCTTCCAAAGGGCCAAAATAACCTAAAAGCACACAAAATGTGTATTTGACAGGACTCTGTACATTGTAACTGGTATTGCAGTAAACCAAGAAGAGCAGACAAGAATATACCCTTTAACAGCTTTGACATAACAGGTCCGGATGCCTGGGAAATATGAGGGAAATGGACTGCAGAAAGTATCCAGGCTTGCAAGCTCCCTTCCTGTGCTGATCTCAAAGAATAGGCAGCAACATCTACCAGAACAAGAGGGGATTTATAGCCCTCATTCAGACCTCACTTCAAGCAAAAGCGTTTGCAGCAGATGAAGAGGCTTTCTGTCCTCAACAGAACTGCCTTCCTATCCTGCCAGGCAGAGCATTCAAGTCCAAGGAAACCAACAGAAAACGTAAGATCCTCCTTCCTTGGAACACAAAGCTGATTCTGAAGATGCATAACATGTTACTTATTCAAATCCAACAAAGTGGTTAATACTGTCAAAAAGACGCTACAATCATCCAGTGAGATTACATCAAATTCAAATAAAGAAATAATATCAAGACCTATTCAAAGTTCTTAACACTTACTTGAAAATCGTCCTGGAAACCTGAATACCATGAAAGTTCAGGTACAGGTTGGACACTGCTGTCCACAGGACGACATTAACGCAAGTATCTAGAGGACTGAGGACAGTTGAAATGCTACCAGAGATATTTTAAATAATTTTACTCAAGCTACTTCTACTCAGCTCTCAGTTTTGCCCATCCACAATCATAACTCCATTGGTATTTACTTCATACTTAGTAGCTATATGGACATGTGCTGATGTTGCACAGCATCCAAACACAATAGGATAACCAGGATAAAGTTCCTCTTTTATATCACTCAAATTTGCTTGGCAGCATGTCGCAAGGAATACAATAGCTGTATCCCTGCAGGCAGGTTCCAACAGACACATATTCATGTTACACCTTGAGGATCTGGCTATCTCATGCTCTGCCCACTATCTTACTCTGCACTCAGGCTGCAGCCATACCCTCCTCGAAACACCTTTTGAAAATAAATGTTAGTGACCTCAGGAGCATTGGGATAGCAGAGGGTAGGTTTTGTCAGCTAAAAAACAAAAACAGTGAAAATGAGAACTATGAAAACAGCGGTATTTGAGTGCCCTGTATCTAAAGTACGGGGGGGGGGGTTAAATTAGCCTTTGAGTGTGTACAGGCAGCATAGAGGGGGATTTTTAATCAGTACACATCTCACCACCAGTCTCTGCTGTTAATATTCACAATGCATGGATAGTTAACTTATTTAAAAGCCTCCCTCCCCCAATATTAAATAATACCTTCTTAACAAAGGCACTTTGAAAGACAGAAAACACATAGCAAGCACCAACCTATGAAAATAATTTTGTTCTACATTTATTTCTTCTAATCCATTTTTCCATACATTCAATAAAAAAATCTGCCTGCTTATGTCACAGGTATGATGAATTTCTACAGAAGCACTGTAAAATTCAGGAGACAACAGCTTTCATAAAACCCTACTTGCTCCCCTCACACCTATTAACCTTACAAAAAGAACAGAGTATTATTAGAGGAGAATTGTTTAAAAATTACATAGAACAGAGTCATCAAAATATCCTTACCATAGACTTCTACAGGCAGATTTAGACATCCTATAGAAACATGGATGGAATTTCAGTGGCAGTCTCCTCCAGTTATACAGGAATCAATTTGTTCTCAAATAATTTTTTTTTTTTGTATTTTCAAGCTATTCATTTTCTGTATGAATAGAATCAGATACATTCCTCTGAGAAAAACTATTCCCACACTATACTACGGACCTTTAACAGCTCACCTACTCAGAAAGGATTATACTAACATTTTTTAAAACCTCAGTAGCATTAAATCCATCTATCTACCCTCATGTATTTATTCTAAAGCTAGAATGAATTCTCTGCTTCATAATTATTTCATCAAATAGTCACATCAAGTACATCAGCCTGTATGTCCTTATGAAAATTAAGGACATGACAACTGATTCAAAATAAGACCTTGCATCAGTGTTTAGGAGCACCATTTGAGCTGAGTACATAATGAGCAGTAAGGCAGCCAGAAAGAAAATGCATTTCAGGAGAGAAAATTTGTGGTACAAGAAGGTGAATGAAGCTAAGAGAATGCAATCACACTGATAATACCAGGATAAGGAAAATAAGCTGCTCTGGGCTGCTGAGATCTGTTGCAACATGGGTTGTCTTTCTCCAATAAAAGTTACATTGAAATGAGAACAGAACTCATCTGGATCAGCTCCACCTTTTTTGTCTCAACACCCACTATGGTGTCACTGTCCAAAATACTTCACTCCCAACCTCCCACAACTACTCCGCACGCAGTATTTCTACTTTACACAGAAACTGGAAAATACTGATCAAGTATTCAGTCTTAAAAATACAAACAAAGATGTTCTATTAAGCAATTCCATTTCTTCCTCCTGAATGCAGACAACTTCACTCTACCTCAGGTCATGCTCTATATGCATATTCAATCCCCAAGTTTTCATAAAAGGACAGTGCACTGTCACCCATTTTACATGTTCCTCAGTCAGGCACCAATTCAAAAAAGAGATGAATTACCTGAAAACTCTCATACACAGTGTATCAAAAGCAGAAAATACACAGTATACTTCTACTGTTCAAGGTTTTTTTCATTATCAACCCGAAGTCCCCAAATAAAATTACACTGATAAGCATGTTGTCAGGAATATATCAAATCACAGATGTTTAAAGAAGTGAGAAAGCATCAGGGTCCAGTCCTGTGCAGATAAAAGTACAGAAGCCTTCCTGATGTTGAAGAGAGCTTCAGCCATTCAGTAAAAACTCTCATTGTAAAGTTAAATGCTTAACAGGCGCATGGCTTCACAAACCTTACAAATCCCTCCTGTCTCACTCATCTTCAAACATAAGCCATGCCAGAAGCAAGCTTGCTAAGACCCACCACTAGTTCAACAGTGATTAACCATTTATGCTCCTGGTAGTCTGCTTTGATATAAATCAATCTGTTTCTTCATGTTATTTACACTGGGCTCCTCTCAGCATGCTGCCTCTCTATCTGGCTTCTTTGCAAGCATTTTAAACACTGTAGCTGGAATATGACAGCCCAGCAAAGCAGGTTTTTTTTGAGGCAAGCTATACAAACTCAGTTCAGCTGGGCATAGGGGAGAGATATGTTCTTACCATTTAAATACTCTCCTAAGTCTAATTACATTTGGCACAGATACACGAGTTTTGATTAGCTACACTGACACAGAGAGCAACACTGAATATAATCTTATTAACTGATAGGATCACACCTTCCAAAAGCATCTTTGAATTCATTTTAAAAGACATTTTAGTCAATTAAGAGCACAGTGCAGTTTGGTTACTCCAGATGCTTGTCAAGAACTTGTAGAACCAAATTAGACTTGAAGAGGAAATGCTACAGTGGTGTAGTACAGATATATGAAAGGTCTGTCTTACAGTACCACCACAAGTAGAGGTTCTGCAGTAACTCATGTTTGCAGCAGTAGTGGACAGTAGAGTCCACTACTTTTGGTCACAACATCAGCTTTTGAAGGACTCTGCTTGTGGGTGCAATCTGAACAATCTGTCAGATTGTTCAACAATCTTTCATAAGGGGTGCTTATGAGTCTCCACAAACCTGTATCAAATGTATCAGCTGAACAAGACTGTCACCAGTCATAACTAAATCAGCTGATGGTTCAAATACTCTACATTCCCTTTATCCACAAGCAATATTAATCCACCTAAGTTTTGAGCAGGGTTTAGAGAACTATGTAATTATTCTGAATATTCACAGCTCCCAAAGCAGCCTCTGCAGAACACAGAACAACAGATAACTTACTACCACACAGAGATAAAAGGAAACTTCTCCAAAAACTAGCACCACTTCCAAGAAGCCATGGATAATGAAAGCAGAGTGGATACAGAAGACGACTCAACAGGCCACAAGGATTTCAATGGACAAGGAAAGATCCCATTTCTTGACCCATTTCCTACCCTAATTCCTTGAAAACAAGCAGATATTTTCTCCACCACCATAGATCATGAAGGAAGATGACTATTTATTGCACATTTCTTAAATTCAGCATTGCCTCTCCAAGTGAAAGGTCTTACTCAGCTTGGGTTGAAAAATCTCACTAGCTCTCCCAACCTAGTGGCATCTGTCATTCCAGTTCTAAACTTCAAACTTGGATTAACTCACTTCCCTCCACAATCTCCAGTTTCCTTGCTAGGACAGTGACACCAGCCCATCAGCTAGTGCACAGACAGAAAGTAAGAACCCAGGCACACTGTGGAAGAAAAAGGATAAGAGACAGAAAAGGTCTTGTTTACAGGCAAATTTGCTAACCATTCATACAGCACCACTTGATTTACACATGAATGCAACCTGCAACTAGCACTGCAAACATGTCTTTACCAGTGTAAAGAGAAGAAACTCACAATAAAGCTCTGCAATTCACAAATAAACTTCTAACCATTTTATTTATTGATTTTTTACATCCCACACATATGCAGAAACACAGTGCCTACAACTAAAGTCACTGTTCAAAATTGTCCGGTTAATTATGCTGAACACATGATGTTGCGTAAAGAAAATCAGCAAACAAAGTCATGATATTTTTCTATAGCATCTTACCTATCATATCCTAGGTAGTAAAGAAACATTTCAAGAATTCTGCTAGGGATCAACAGAGACATAACCACATTATTTTGCTACCCACTTCCCACTCATTCTAGAAACGCAAATCTGCATTTAAAACCATTGTATTTTTCTTGAAAACAAATCTGATGTCTGGTCAATTAAAAGCAAATAAATACAACTCAGGCAAATATGAAATATCAGCTATAGCTATGTTAAACAATAATCAGCTTGCATCCAATGCCTTTTCAGAAACATATTTACACATGATTGCACAGAAAATGAAGCACTGCCTTTACAGTATTCTACAAGGCCAAAAAGTGGCCTATAAATATGCATGCGCACTGCTGTCTGAGCCAATTATTACTTTACCCTTGTTAAGATGGAACAGTTTTGTTACAAGAGTCCTTCAGTTCTTGAAAGCCCCCTGTGTGCTGCATCTGTACACACAGATTCACAGATAGACTGCTCCCTTTCCAGGAAACAAAGGAAGCAACAGTATTTGTATTGAAGACACTACGTCCAATAACTCAGCCTGCTCACAGTCTCCTTGGATTTACTCACCCAGCTTTAACAAATATCAAAAGATTAACAAATAGCAGGTTCCACAGACCTCATATAAGGCCCTAAAAACAAGACCAAAAACCAGAACAGAGTTGTAAATAAACATATTTCAATCCATAGTTAAAAAGGATCACCATCTTTACTTATGGGTGACATAAACACTTTTTTTTATTCTCATAGTCATATAGGTATCTTCTCAGGAACACACATGATGTATTATGGCCTTTTGCTCCTAACAAAAAAAAAAGTCATTTCCAAATTAGGGAAAACTGTCAGCATCTCAAAAAGGCAAAGCATCACAAACAGGCTGCTAGCCAGGGTGAAGCTGCAGCAGCTCAATGGGTCAGCTCTACTAGGAAGGATACAGAGGAACCAGATCCAACACAGCGGATTCAGTGAGGAAGTCTGTTTGAGAAGTTAACCAAAAGAAAACCATGAAAACAGAAAGGAGTGTCCAGGGGTCTGCCAAACTCACTCAGCTCTGCTGCAAGGGTACCATCTGGAGAAAACAATCACACTTTCTGCAGTGGTACAGCTCCTCTAAGCACTACCCAGGCATCAGGAAGCATGCTCATGTTTTACGTTCACTTCCACAGTTTTAAAAAGGATCTGTCAAAAGAAGATTAAAAAAAAAAAAAAACAACTCACCCTTAGCTGCCCAGATGTGTAACAGTGCGTGCCACTGCTATGCAGCAGGAAGGATACTCCCTTCCTGCCCCTGTCCTGATGACCATCTTGTCAGGAAAAAGCATTTTGTGGTGTTGAAATTCGCTGTGACTACTGCCACATCTGCCTGTTCCAAAAGACCCAGTGAGTAGCCAGGAGGCAGCAAGAGAAAGCTGTCAGAAGCACCCCTGATTCAGTCTGGGGGGAAATCAAGGACACAACCCAGCCACAAACCTGGTGTGCAGCTCCTGTGGTCTGGGAACCACCTCTGCTGGGACAAAGGGACAAGCGCTGGAAACCCGCAGCAGAAGAAAAACCACACACACCCCCCCACACCCCATTTCAGACATAACAAGACACTGCAAGTCATCCTTCCAGCAGGCCCATGGGCACTGAGGAGCAGCACTGGCTGACCCCCACCGCATCCCCACAAAGAAACCACTTGGCAGGGCAGGGAAGAGCCAGTTGCAAAAATCACATCTTTCTAACACTAAGCACACACTTCAGAGGGTTGTTTTGTTTCCAATGGTTTATCCACTTTAAGAAGTGGGAGAGAACAAAGACAACAAAGTTTTTAACTAAAACTGTAGGAACCACCAAATTTAAACAAAAGTTATTAATACTGTGACAAAGTATTATTTTCTTATCTTCCCTTGGATAAAGCCATCTCTTTGGCAGCTTTTGGTACTTCAATTTTCTATGCCGGTATTCATTTTCTTATTATCATATGCAGAGCCATTAGTAGCATTAGCTATGCACTGTGTTCTGCTCTAGATAAAAATATTAAACTAGCCACTCTGAGTACTTCCTTAATTTCTCAATGAAAGCAGAAATTAGTTACACCACAAACTGAAAAGAACTTTGATATTTTAGACACTACGGGCAGAATTTAAATCCTTAATTGTTTTTAATAATCCTTTTCACAGGTCAAGAAATCCATGGCAAATGCATGGGAATGTGTATTTATCATCTGTGCATGTGAAGCATCCACATGCACATCCAATGCTTCTGCTTATACACAGATTTTCAAGAAAGACTTTTTTCTGGCTCTTTTACCAGCAGGATGAACATTTAGTAAAACTAACCTTCAAAGTCACTTTCAATTGAAAAAAAAATTGAAATACATAAGAAAGAAGCCTATTCATCTTCATCAGCTGTTGACACCATCATCATTTGTCTCATGGAAAAAAATAATTCAGAGGAGAATATATAGACTCTGGAAAGAGGTGGTGTGTTAGGTTTTTTTGTTATACCATGAATACTAATGAAGCAAAAGCAGTTTACTTCTTTATAAAATCTATTTCGATTCACATTCACCAATGAGCTCCTAGACTACCTATAAAGGTTTCATTTATTCTATCACATTGGAAGCCTCAGAAAACTAATTGTTTATTCAAGTCTATCTGCTCCATCCATGCTCAATTAGGTCTCACTATTCCCTCAGTTACAGCAAAATTAAAAATAAAAATGCAAGCTGAAACATTCCTGGTTCCACTGGCCAGCACACCGTAACAAACCACTCTGAACAACCATTGTTTAAAGCACAGCAAGAGCTTCTCGACCATTATGCAGTATTTGAAGGACCTTCTCAGCAACTTACAAAATTCCTACTCATTAACTTACTCTTCTGACTAATGGAAAATAGATTTGAAAAGCAGCTTTCTAGTAAGAATTGTGTTAAGAACTAGTAAGCAATGTTAAGTATAACCAAGCATTCCAGCCACAGCAATGCACAAGTACCTCATAAAAATGGGCGATAGAGTCTTCACACATAATAAGTAAAAAAATTATTTTCAATTTATTACTCTTTATTTAGACCATTAAAATATTAAATAATCCATTTAGCCACAAAAAGCTTCAAACTCACCACCACTTTCATCAGGAATAACATATCAAAGGGAATCACAACACATTTATGCAAGGCAGGTACAAAACAAAAGAGAGAAACCCACGATGAAATGAGCTTGGAGTAAAAGGTTCTCAGCATGTAATGGAGCTGAAGTTGATCCATAAATCAATGCAAGATGAAAGCAAGATTATTTATGTGAAAGGATTGCATTGTTAATTTACAGTCTGATTGAGAAAAGAAACGCTTTACTTGATCAATGTTCCAGTGATGTGCAAGTGTGAACTTGAGCACAAATTAGTAATAATTACTGGTAGGCGTATCTCCTCGTATTTTTTAATTAAGCTTAACAAGCAGCAGAGACACATCCAGAAAATGCAGGTTTTTCCTGAGTTTGCCTTTAACACGCTCCTAAGTTTTTAAATAATGCAGCCTCGCCACAAGAGACCTTGCAGACAAGGGCTTTTTGATCTCTTTCTTCCCGTTCAGTGCTGAGAAAGACAGCACATGCAGTTACCGAACAATAGCTACTGTAAAAAACCCTTTTCCTGAACCCGTTTGAAAGTGAACTAGAATAAGGCATTTATTTGATAGCTTTATAGTTTTGCCATCATCATCTAACACAGAATTCAGAGATTGGGATGCTTCTCCTTTAGCCTCACCACCAAAATTATCAGAAAAAATATCAGAAGAGTAAGAATATCTGGGTGCAAGGGTACACAATCCAATTTGCATTTGGCAGAGATCTGTAGTTAAGGACAATAATCAAGAGCCACGTTTGCAATTTTAAGTGCCACTGCACTTCAAATCATCTCTGAACTGCCATTTGTGAGTCTCAGGTAATTTACCCAGGTCTATCATTACCAGAAGGGATTATTAACACTATCAGGCATAAGAAATATTTTTCTTCTTTTAAGTCTGATGACTTTAAGTAGTACTACAATTATGAAGAACCATGAAGACCATGTGAGAACATAACCAGACAGGTGATATGGGATCATTTTAAATATTCCACCCCTCTATTTAATTCTTTGTGTAATCTAAGCAAGTAACTGTCTATACATTCTAAGCAGCCCCATTGTAAAAGCTACACTTATTAAATAGACTTACCCTTAGTCATCCTGTCTTTTTTATCCAGGCTTTTTCAATTAAAAAAACAGCTATTTAAAACAATTATACTGATGGCTGACAGAAGAAAATATCTCTACTTTGATTTTTAAAAATCCTATATTAAGTCCCATTAGGCAAGAAAATGATAGCAGATTGTATCTCACATTTTATCTGAAAGAACAGACATTAGTATGGATATGTAGAGAACCACAAAATGGGCATGTAAAAGGCATCCAAATCTAAACAACAACTGTATTTTTTATGAACTGTTTAGAGCTGATATGGTTTCTTCACTCTCATACAGAAAATCTAAAATTAACAGCAAAAGAAGATATATGGCTTTTAGAGATTTATTTATAAATCATATCACCTCAGAGATTTACACACAGTTTCTTAGAAGTTCAGTATGACTTAAAACTCTCTAAATTACAAGGATTAGTCATATACTAAATTATAGCAGTTGATTGGTATCACCATGAATCTCTTAAGTAATTTAATGCTAGTTTCCTTTAAATGTCTACAGTGTAGTACTTAGCACAGAAGCACTAAAATGTCTGCAAGATGGTAGTAACCTCTCAGTGAGAAGGGTTTTATAAAAATATTTTCATAAAGTAACCTGATTTAATAAAAAATAAAGTACAATTCTACCCATGATGTTTCACACTGTGTTAAGTCTTACTTCAACTTTCTTTGCACTTTCCACTTTTCCAGGGGAGCACTGTCAAAAGAGGGACAACGACCACCTTCTGTTATCAGAGACTACTCAATATCTCATGCCTGTGAGGCTTCTGGACTTTTAATTGACTTGTAAATCAGCTGCATGCACCCATTTCAAGTAAGCACCATACCTCATCCTGTATTCTCAGGGTTACATCTTCTTATTCAAAATAATGAAACCCTACATCTTTCATAAAACAAAAGAAGTTGTCTAAGTCAATGTCAAAAACTTTAAATCACATATAGTCCTTCAATCTGTGTACAGTTACAGAGATTATCAGCAAGAGCAATTCAACACCAGCAGCTTCAAAAGACAGAAGCATTTTTACCATTTCAAAACTGAAAACAGATTAAAGCTATTAGAGGGAAAAGATAATGCCTTTCCTATGGTTTAGAAATTTGTCATTTTATAGAAACCTGAAGTTTCTAAAACACGTAACAGCACAGATTTGAAAATGAACATTTTATTTAAAAGCACGGAAAGCCAGCGTAAAGAATGAAAAGGCTAATAAAATGATGAGATACTGAGTCCAAGTTGTCTGGAAACCAACCATTTTTCATTCAAACAGTTGACATGTTGGCACCAAACATGTCATGAATACAAAAAAGGCCCAATACAACTTCTTTCTTTAACCACACAATCTATTTTTTCAGGCTCTCTGAAGTATAGGGAGAAGCAATTTGGAATAATCTAACATGACATCAGGAACACTTCTTTAGTTTCACCTACATATACAAATAGAACTTCCTTTGGATATATCTTTATCATCTACAGTACAGTTTCACTTAATTTTAGTTGGTTTCTTTGATTCTGATAGATAGCAGTAATTCACTAAACCATAGCCTAAAATTCAAATAGAACAATCCTGCTAAGCCACACTAACAAGATTCCACAAGGAAAAACATGCCGTGGTAAAAGCTTTGAAATTTATGACTTGTGTGACTACATACCACTAAGGGAGTTAACCCAGTTTTTTACTGAGGTTTAACTGCTGTATTAACTGGACATCTTTAATACTGAATTTAAAAGTTACTTAATAAAACTATTTCACAAAAAAGAAAAACATTGAATCATCTTAAACCAAGATGAAGATGATGATTAATATATTTTACTTTATCTCAATTACTAAACTGTTCTTACCCCAACCCTTGTGTTTTACTTTTCTCCAATTCTCCCCCTCATCCCACTGGGACAGTGCGGAGTGAGTGAGCAGCTGCATGGTACACAGTGATCAGTTGGGGTTAACCCATGACTGATGCATTCCCCTCTTGGAATTTAGAATAAAAATAGAGGTAAAGCACAGCAACTGGAATATACAAATTGGTTTCCTAGTGACCATGCCTTTATTTTCATAGCAACTTAAAAAAATTATGGGTAACAGTAAGTAGCTTATGGGCAGCAGGGCAAACAATTCTGAATCTCAAAGCTATGGCACAGCAATTTGTACTTCAGCAATTCACTAAGCTTCCTTTGGCTAAGAGTTGTATGTCACCTTACTTACCTATTTGAGAAGGACAGACCATATTTTGCACAATGATGATGACAATGATGATGATGATGATAATAATAATGTTTAAGTATCTAATTGATTTGGCAGAATATAGCTTAAATATTTGGCTTCCTGAAGACTACAAGCATCCAACCAATCAGCAGTATACCCTATCAAAGTCACTCAGGAGGGAGTAACTCCACACAACATTTCTGTAGCAAGCTCCTCCCCAGGAAGGACAATATCAAAGACCTCAAGGCCCCTTTTATGAATCCCAGCAGAGCCATATACCAAGATATCCAGATCTCAGTTAGGGATCTGCTGTGTAGTACTACCTCTACAGTCCTTTCCCATCCAGGGAATACAAGATCCAGTATTCTTTCCTCCAACAAGTACACACTTTCATCCAAAGACGATGAAATCAGCAACCTTGCAATAAAGAAAATGGATACAAAACGCATACATGTCTGCTCTTATTTTGCAAAATCATGTAGGAACTAGAGCAAATAGCATATCTGTTTAATAAGAAATGTAACCACACTAAGTTATCCTTTAGGTTGTTAACTTAGATTCCCAAAGCCAGTCTCTCCCCTGCAATACTACTGCTTCATCTATTTTTGCAGATGCCAAGGTGTAGAACTATATGTATGCAGCAAGACTCCAGGTGCTGCACCACATTTGTTCATGCCCCACACAAGGACTATCAATTAAACTGCCCTTCCTACAGCCTCCCGTCTTACATTGCCAGCATACCAGGAGGTCACACAAGAATAACATGAAACAATGGACTCTCCATGAATGACTGCTAAAGAATTTGAAAGACTATAAATCTGTCCCAACTACTACCATGCTGTCGTTTCAAATACACATTATAGCCTCATTAAGAAATACAGTATTGGCAGAAATCCTGATTCAAGCAGCAAATCAAAACTAGCACACATATTTTCTCTGTAACAGCATTTCATAAAAATAGCCATCTTTAGAAGCTCCTCACACCTTAGCTCAGGCTCCTGGTTCAGAGTTTCCATACCCATACCTTCCCCAAAGTGGCAGGCAGGGGAGAAACTTCCCAGGTGGCTGAAGGAAGCCAAGAGAAATCAGCAAGAAGAGGGAAAGCAATTCCATCCTCTACCTGCCTGTCTGATTCAAGTCCATCTGTCTCCCTTTATAGGCATCTTAGCTTCAGTCAGGATCCACTATTGCATCCAAGTTCTTTGGCATAGGTCTTCACAAGTAGCTACTATGCTTCCACAGTAGATGCTATTTTCTATAACTACAGAAGTTAAATTAATTTACTGGTCTAAGTACAAGAAAGGAAGCAGCTCGAGACCACTGTTAGGCACAGAAGAATCAGGCATGAAGCAATGCAACCTCCTAATGTTTAACACTTTTTTTATACTTACATATTACCATTTGAGTTTTCATTATTCTCTAGCTTGTATTGCAGATATGTTTCTCTTTACTGCTCTCATAAGATGACTGACACTGCCGGGTGTTTTATCTCCAGAACAATGACCTCAGGGTATGCAACTCGTTATGCACTGCCTGTAAACCACTTATTTTTATAATGAAGCATAAAATAGAAATCTGTTCTCAGATTTCTGTTCCATTCTCCTCATTTAGTTAAGGCTCTAGAAATATTCAGGAACAGACTGCTGAAAGATATCCTGAGATGTTCAGCAGTCCCTGCCAGCCAACAGATGCATGTGTGTCTTTACAAAAGCAGTATGTATAGTCAACATAACTACTAAGAGAACAGTCCTCTAAGACAGCCCAATCACAAAAATGTTGAGATGAAATGTGATGATGTTGACAGAAAAATCTCAGTGTCTGATCAGCAGAATGTCTGCATTAAATTCAGCACTAAAACCTTTCTTATACCAAGACCTTGAGGTTCCTAAGACTGTCTCAGTTGATACATTCTCCTCTGTCTCACCATCTAAAAGATAAATGCTCAAACAGCAGCAAGCTCTGCCAGTTGGTTCCGTCTTGGAAAGCCATCTGACTCCAGAGAAGGAAAGGATTCCAGCTTCTCCAGACCAGATGAAAGAGTAATGAAAAACAGGAAACTGGATATGAGCCTATTGGACACCTTACCAGTTGCTGAGACTATACATGTTCACCAAGTCACTGAACAGTCTACCACAACTGAGGTTACTACAGAAAGGCAGACCTTTCCCTCCCTTCTAATTGTATCAGAGCAGAGCAGGAAAACCAAGCCCAGACAGTGCACTGACGGGACAGCTGCATCCCCCAAGAAACACAGACTTGAAGGTATGAAAGAAACCAAGGATAAATGCTCAACTTATCAACTCACTTCCTCCTTCCATTTCAAGACAATATTTAAAAGCAGAAGAAATGCTACATTGTATGCTGTGAGAGAAAAACCACACCAAGGAGGCATATATTCATCCCCAGACTATGGATTACACCACACTCTGCTCCACCAGATCTCGCCAGGACTTGTCCACATCCCTCCCAAAGAAAGGACACAAAGTGCAAACAGAAAGGAGACAGCAGTAGGAGACAGCAATCAGGTCCTACCTCAACATCTCACCAAGAGTCTTCAGAAGATTGTGTAAGGGAAATCTCAGATTTCACAGTAAGTGAAACATATCACTGAAGGATAGTATCAGAAGTAATGAGGGGGTTTTTGTACATGAAAAGAAGACCTTTAAAATTCAACAAGGCTCCTTTCCCATATCTTGACGGCATGCCCTGTTAACTTTCATTGCTGAAGTCCTAAATCCAACTCAGAGGAAGTGTGCAAGGTTTTATGAAAAATATTTTCCTAAACTTTATTCTTACCAAATTTTTGGAGGATTCCTCTGAAGTTTCTCTAGGGAAGAACAGCTCCACTTTCCCCTTCCATGATACCTGAAGACATCTTGGCATTTAGACAGCAAATTCCATGGTCAGTCTCCCTCCTAGGTTCACAGCAGTTTAAAGACCGCAACATTCAGTGCTTCATTTATTAAGAAACAGCTCAAACAGCATTTTGAGATATGCCATCAGGCACACAAAGTGCAGTTCTCTGAACAGACTGAGCTTTACTGTTAGGGACTCCACCAACCAAAAAAGTACAGTACACTCTGGGAGTTTTCACAACTTCATATTACAGTCGAGAACCGAAAAATCATATTGATTGAGTGCTGGTCTAGTAACATGACATTATGTTTGCTTCACTATCATAAAGACTTTGGCAGTGTCAATGGTTTACCTCTACATATTCAGGAACCAGAAATAAACTTTAGTTAGCATACAGCATAGAACAAATTACAGTTGCTTAGCCATGGCACAAACATGGAATACTGAAGATCAGTATTCTATCTTGTAGCTTGCACTTGTAGTGAAGTGCAAACATGAAAGTTTTACCTATTAACTGTAAATACTAAGACTCAACCTTTTCATTAAATTATTTGATCACTCTTTTACTGTTTGGAAGCACTGGATTTATGCACCAGAGTCAATACTTTCTGGGCAAGATCTCCAAGTTCCTCCCTTTAGCATTATGAAAAATGAATTCCCTAATAGGTCCTATCCTACTTTTAATAGTAGCTTGTCTAAAAGAGCAGAGAAGCGGAAAGCTCACTTTTGCTAACAACTGCAAGCTCTTTCATGAGTCAGGCCTAAGCTGTTTGCTTTCCAGGTGAATTATGAAAGACACCTGCTCATGTCAACCCCTGTATTACAAGAGGAAAGCCCATATTGTCCAGATGACACAAAGCTCCAGAAATCTGTATGTAGAAGCCCATACTGCAGATAATTTAACATGGTGCCCAGAAAATTGTCAGAACAGGCCACTAAAGCATCACTACCTCAAAACAAGACTACTCATTTATTATCAGGACCCTAACTGAGAAAATATCGTTCCCAGGTCTTACCATTTGGCTTCAGTCTCATTTAGTAAAAAAAAAAAAACAGACAAGCAAATACCTAGGAATTGTATATCAGGACTTTATGCCAACATTTTTAGACAACAAGACCACTGAAACTGCCTGAGCTTAGGGCCACAGTTACTGGCTGACACAGCACTGCTGGGGTTATAGATTCATGATTTCTAATAGTGACTCTTGCATCCATTGGCTTTTGTTTTAACAGCCAACATAGTGAAATGTGTTGCCACACTGGGCAGGGCAAGCACCTGCCCAGATAGAAAGCATCACAGACACAAAAAAATGTTCCTTATGAGAAAAGGGACTGGAATACTTAATACGAAGAAAGTGAAAAGTGAAAGACTATGACTTGCACAGAGAATTTTCTTCCATCCTTCAAAATCCCTCTCCCTTCATGCTGCAAAGAGCAGCAATTCCCCCACCATCACTCAAAGTTTTGAGCTTAGTCATTCAAAATTAAACAGCAAATACAGAAGGCCTGAAACACCCAAAGTGAAAGGATTCTGAAACAGATCTAAACACTTACAAATTTATATTGCTAAACTAAAAATCCAGTTGATCTACATCAAGCAAACAAAAAAAAAAAATCCCACATTGCTCTCAGAATTACCAAAATAACCCTTTGCTCAAGAAATTATATCCTTAAGTCTTACACAGAAAGATGGGAGGGAGATTAGCCCAGAAAGTATTATTTTTAAATGTTAAAAATAAGTCTGTACCCTTGTTGATGCACAGCATAAAGCCGAATTAAGCACAGGAGTTTCATACAATATTTTTCTTCTACTTCAATCAATATTTCCTTGTTTCAGATCAAAGTCAAAGAAGAAACAGCCCCTGGAAGCAGCTAATTTGCATACACACTGAAAAAGATAATCATTTACATCATAAACTCCCCTAAAATTGGCCTATATTTGTGCATGATGTTCAAGTACCTTTAGCACATCTTTACTATTACATCACCTGCTCTGAATTTTAATCATGGAAATGACAAAATTATTCATTATTTGAAAACACAACCACACTTGCAGATTAATGCAGGTAGTTAATCACCCTTTACCTATTTTTTCACATATATATATACTGGATAAAAGTAGATATTCTTCTGTTAACAAGGAATGGGGAGGGGGCACAGGGTGGCCATGTAAGATTTCACTTATATGTGTATACACCTCAAATACATACCAGCACATATAGAGCCAGAATGGGTTAAGAAGAAAAATAAATAAATAAAAATGACACCTTTGCAGATCACCTAAGACAATGACTCACACAGAGAGAGCAGGTTTGCAATCACTGTTACTAGCACAACTGAAGCTAATGTGCATCTGGGGGATAGGTTTTGCTTTGCATTTCCTATTCTATAACATTATGGATTTATAAAAGCAGAGCCTCAGAAAGAAAGATCAATGTATGACAGTTCTCTTTGATCTCTGGGTTTACTTACTTCTGCAAGTGAGATGAGATTTTAAAAGCCACAGGAATTTACCACTTTGAAGTATTTTAACTTTTCATTAACTGGAACAGTAGTACCCGATTACAAGACAAATTCAGAAGGTAGAGCTTATTTTATTTTTGCAGACTTAAGCTTGTTGCACAACTAATAGGAAATCCAGTACTTAATTTAATTTTCAGGAACGTGATTTTTTAGTACTATAGGAGCTGTGGGAAGGAAAGGGATACTTAAGCGAGTTGACCTATTTTGCTCTGGAATGAATAGTGCAACATCCCCACTCAAATTCCAAGAAAAGCCACTAGGAGATAAATATATTTTTCTTTTCATGTTTATTCAGCTGACAAGCATGACCCTGAGCACTGACCAAATTAATAAGGGCCATTTTGCCCTTTCTCAAACAAATTAAGATTTTCTAATGATTACAGGAAAGGAAGACTGAACTGTTTAGTCTGATTAAAACTGTGGGCTTTGACATTGGCATTCTTTAAGGTCCATAAAATAACTAAGGATAAATACAGTGGAAGTGCCTAAGAAATGTGCAGCTTTTTTTAAACAATTAACCTGGAAGTAGATCTATTACTTTGTAGATGACATGCTATAAGCTCAGTTTCCTGCATGGAAAATATCCATTTATATAATGTATAATTTTTGAATATTTATTTTGAAATATCTGAACTATGACTCTGAGTGAAAATATCATAAAGCTGCCTTTTTAGTTGTTGTTTACCACTTTGGTGGCATTCTATGTATGATTTACTATTTCTGTGTTAGATTTGATCATAGTATCCAGAAGGCATGATGGCAGAGAAAGCTAAAGATTGAAAATTAACAAATATACTCTGGCTAGAAAAGTCTGTCCAAGAAAGTAAATTAAAAAACTTCACTAGATAACCACAAGTCTGAACAAGAAGGAGCTTTTTTAATTTTCATTTTGGGGGGTGAAATACTGGAAATCAGAAGAATGAGGAGAACCAAAAATTACATGCCATGTTGTTATTCAAGTAAGTTATCTAACAGGTCTGGTCTCAAACCGTTTCGTCCTGTGTGCACAAACTGAAGGGCAGGCAAAAAAAAAATCACCAGTGGAACGTAAGTGCTTGGATTGGTCACCAGAGAAACTAAAGAAAAGAAACAAAAAAGAAAACAAAAACACCATAGTGCCATGGTAGTTCTCTTTTCTGATGTGCTTATGAAAACAATCTCCACACTGCAAGACTGCAAGATAAAACTGCATCACTGACAGCACTGGTGACACAAGAGTTAACTAAGGGAGTAATAAACCCCTAAGAACATCTGCCAAGAAACAGCTCCACAATAACAGACAAATTATTATGATATTGTCTTTGCCTATTAATACTCAGCTTCTAATTCTGTCCATTTAATCAATACATGTGTAAGTTTATCAAATATGATCCAAGATTTCAGTTTTATCATCCAGATACCCACTCACATGCTAAGGAAAGGAACAGGCTTTCACTACAAACTGGTCATTTTTTTACTACCAAAACAAACTTTTTTCACCAGATAAAATCTTACTGTTTGTTAAATTTATTTTCTCCATGAAGAAGCTGGACCTGAAGTAATAGAGCATTCTAAGAGGGAACAAGGAAATGTAGTACTAAAACGAGTTTCCAGAGAGAAAGCCTCCTGACTCACACAGGATGAGCTTGAAAAAAAAGACTAGCTCATGGAAGAAGGAACTTTCTTGAGCAAAAGAGAGACAAAACCAGTGCCGCTGAAGGGCCTAACTAGAGTACCAAACTGCAAAGGAGCGGTGACTGAACCCTGGCAAATCCTGAAATTCACAGAGAAACAGTCAAAGCCAAAAGGCACACCAGGAACAGCTCATGACAGAAGTCATGGCAAGAGCAGGAATATTTACCTGGTGGTGCCTCTCCTAGAGGCAGCACATGGAATTCAGCTGAAGTGGCAAAAAGTGGCAGGAGACTCAGTCTATGTAAAAACACACAGGTGGTACCAAAGCATACGACAAAGAGTTATATAAGTTAGTATAGTTTAATCCTAGAAACACAACCCTGCTTTACAGATGGCTCCCCATACATGTTAAGTCCATGTGCACTCACCAAAACCTAGGAGTGGTAAGACAGACCTGACATCTCCATATGCCAAGGGCACTGCTTTTCCCATATTTTGACCATTTAATGATTGATTTTCAAATACTTGTATCATTAACAAGCAGACAGGAATGCAATTATATGCAAGATTTCAACTGATGGCCACAAAGAATGTGTAATTAGGTATTCCTTACATGCACTTACGATGTTTCAGTTTTCTAAAGTCTGTATATACCACAATTACAAATACATTTTGGGAAAGTCCATGTTGTTCCCAGAATCTCAAGAGAATAACATTTATCATTATGTTTTCAAATTAACTGACCTACTGTTGCACATTAATATTCACATTAGTGTAATTCATTATATATGATGGCTGTATTACTTAAAGGAATTTACTTCAATTTTCTGAATGGTGATCAGTTAGTACAGATTGAAATATCAGATGTTCTGGTGCATTGCAAGCACTACCCTTCCCTAGTTACCATGAAGTCTAATAGAAAATATCATCTCTTCCTGCCCCACCTTTAGAAGCAAAAGGTGGGAAACCAAGGATGATCAAAACCTTCCTGCATAGATTATTTCTTCACCCCAGCTCTGCCCTCTTTTCTTCCTATTAGTTGTAAGAACACCTGCATTTCCTGCCTGTGTCGAGGAAACATGAAGGCAGAATGGCTGATGTGGCATAAAAGAAGCAGAGCAGTGATAACAGGAGGAAAAGACAAAATTACAGAGTTTAAAAAATAAAAAAAAAAAAAAATCAGGTCAGGAGTCAGGAAGTGCTGGTCATCCAGCCAAGCCTTCTACATCTTCACCATCACCCAAACATAGCTCAGCAAAAGCAATTCTCAAAAAAAACCCACTCAAGACTGACTTAATTAAAACTGCCCATTGCCTTTTCTGGACTACACAGCAACTGCACATCTAAATGGCCACTTAAGCAGAGAAATGTTTGATGCTTCTGTGCACCATTTTCCCTAGAGCAATTATTCCGGTGCACAGTGCAGCTCACCCAGAGTGAAGCACTACACCAGCCCGTTTCACAACCAGGGCTGGTGGGAGTTAAGGGACCCCTCCTCTATCCAGAGCCATCACAGTTCCCTCTTCCTAGTGAAACAAGGCTCAGGACAGGGATGTGGGCTACATTCAGATACACCACGGAAAACTTGCAGGTGTCCAGGAAACTACAGCATAACGAATGTTTGGTTTTGAAGCTTAGCTGAGAGGGGATATCACAGAAAAGCACCTTCCCAGGCAAGGTCCCACCCATTGCTTACTGTTTTATGATAATGGTTTTAAAACTTGAAAGTAGTTCTTCCAAACACGTATTTAGGACAAAACTGAAATAACCACTAAAAATGTCAAAATTTGCCTCATATCAGAAACTGAAAGTGTACCTTCTTCCTAAGGGCTGATGATTAACTTCTTACCAAGGGGGCTATTGAAACAGCTATGGCAACATCTTAAATGACTTACCTTTCATGGCAGACTCCTGTAAACCAAGTCATAGCAGCAACAACTTCAGTTTTGATTCTTCTGGGTTTTTCTTTTGTTTGACTCTTTTCATTTTGGTGGGGTTTGGTGGTTTGGGGGGTTTGGGAGGGGAATGGGGGTTGTTGGGCTTTTAGGCAGCAAGGATGTTTCTGGAGCTGGTGGGTTGTTTGTTTGTTCTTCTGTAAGGGGGAATGGCAGGAGGAAGAGAAGTAGAGAAACTCAAAAAGTAAAGGTCAGCATGTCAGTAGGAAAAAAAATCCCTGGTTTGATCAAAGAAAGCACTAAAAGCTACCACGACCTTCCAACTAAAGGCTTTTTAAACTATTTGGTTACATACTATTTACCCAAACATCAACTACTTCTAAACAAACTGCTTCAGGCTGATCAGGAATGTTCTTTGATGTTAGCTAGTGACCCACAGCACTACCCTTCACCAGTCTGTTTATTTTACAGAACAGAGATGCAGAATATAAGAGATGAGAAAAATACTTTTTTTAAGTCATGCACAGTGTTTACATTGACTGATTCATTAGGAAATGAACTTGCAAGACCTCTTTTACTCGATAATGCAGTAAAAATCAAGAAAAGATGGTACAAGGATAGTATAGGCTATGTTCAGGAATTTTGTTTTTCTCTTTTCATGTAGTATTTAAAAGTTTCCCATAAAGACAACAAACATGTTTAATCACAGATAATTTGAGCTGTTTGAAGACACATAACCTTCTCCAGAAAAACTACATTACTCACCAATGTTACCCAAGATGGAAAGCAAGGCCTAACAACTCAAGAAAGCATGACAAGCTTGCAGTCAAGACAAAAGAATACCTACTGCAATAAAAATAATTTGAAGCTAGCTGCACTTTTACAGGTGAATTTATTTCTTAAGAGATCCTGAGTGCATCATGTTGTTAAAAAAAAATCCACTGACAGTTCAGCTTATGAACATGGTAAAACATGAAAGTAATTTCATTAGTATACAAGAAAGACAACTAGCTCATCTACATCTCTGTATACCAGATTCCACTATTTTCCTTCAATTTACTACTAAGACAGCACATGAATTATGTGAATTTATCAGATGCAGCTTCCCAGGTATCTTGAGCTACAATCACAATAAGAAAGCAGTTTCTGTTCTCTAATGTGTAACAAATTATGGCAAACCCAAAACTTAAAAATATTATAAGAAATATCAAATCAACAATCTGATTTGGTGGATATTTGCTTTCAATCACATACACAATTTGAAAATCATCAAGGGAAATGCTATGAAAATGCAGATATTACAACATTAGAAATGAATTTGCCCTCTCATAACATTCAGAAAATCACACTGACTTCAAGCACAAGTTCTCTGTCTGTATTCCAGGGCAAAGTATTACATTTTTTTATGAAAATATCTGATGTTATATTCCAATCTCTCTTGCAACTTCCCATCAACTCTGTAACAAAGAGGCGAATTTCTTTTTTTTTCTTAATGAAAAAAGTTGTCAGCAATGTAAGTGTAAATAATACTTCAATAATTTAAGTGTAAATAATACTTTTAATAATACCAATACTTTGGTATTCCTTCCACCAATGCAGCAGAACTCAAATATTTAAAAATGCACATGTGAATTTTCTCAGTCTTATGGAATAATTGTTTTTTACCAGAATGATTAGGACAAAAATATTTCGACAAAAATTTTACTACAAAAAATAAAAATGCAGTTTAAGCAAGTTAATCAGGACCCTAATTAATGACAAAAGGAAATATTCTCTGGTTAGATTTTATACCCATTAGCTTTAGGTCCTCAAAAGCAAGTTTATCACATATGATTAAATACTAAGAGCAAATCTTACAGAATCATAGAATTAACTAGGTTGGAAAAGACCTTTGAGATCA